>NC_133470.1:98353052-98658052 GCF_048565385.1 Saimiri boliviensis
AATCCATTTGATCAAGTTGTGGTTTGAGCTATGTGTGGTCCCTGTGATGGGCTTTTTGTAAACAGCTGCAGTGCAGTAGCAGCTGGGCTTATTTGTTACCATCTCTACTAAGCTGCGACATAACTGCATGGGGACGGTGATACAGCAAGTGAGAAAGTGAAAATGGGTAGAGACTTACAGCATAGGTTCTTAGATTCATGATAAGAAATGACACTGAGCAAATGTCTATTTTTTGACTTTAAATAAAGGAGGTTAAAAGACTTTAAGATTTGTCCTCCTAAGTTTTGTTCATACATCTTCATTTTTGCCATTTCTCTGGATTTGGAGAAGTCTTGTTTGAGGGGGAAAGTTGATCCATCCAGAAAGGATTGGATCTTATTTTCCATTCCATATGTATTTTGATATCTATCTGCCTTGTTTATGTGAACATTAAAATAAACAAAACCTTACAATCTAAACTTTGCTTTTACTAAATAAATGAACACAGCAGTTATTAGTTGAATTCAATCAGCTTTCAAAGAAAAACATTACCTCATTATGGCATAAACACAGTGGAAAGAAATCAGACACCCCAGCACAGCACATATTTTGCTGGGGGTTTAACAAATATCTTGGCCTCAAAGTAAACAAGTTATATATTTTTTCAGACTTGAAGCTTATTAACTCTTTCAGGCCACTTGCTGCTAGGCATCAAATACCCTATGGGCTTGAGTCCACAGCTTTAGAAATTATCCGTTTCCTGTCAGACTGACTTGAGGACTTTTGAAAAAGGAGATTTGGAATGGATGCTGCACTTGTTAGGCAAATATTTATTAAATACTTTCTATGGCAAGGATAGTACAGGAAATATACTGAGAAGTGGGAGACAGGGCAACCCCTCCCTTCCAAGAGATTAGAATGTTTTGATATCAAACATACACATGCACACACAGAGCTAAGGCAGTTCAACAGTGGACCAGGGTGAATGCTGTAGACTGTAGTTGCTCTAGAGTAGTACAGGGAAAGGATGTCTTATCTGTGGACTCATGCAGCCAACAAAGGAGCTGTGGAAGAAATGGAATTTGAACTGGACTTCATAGAAATGGGAGTATATTTTAGGGACAAGGGACAGAGATTCAGGATGCTGTCCAAGTGAGGCAAATAGTTGTTGAAGTCCTCTTATTTGCGAAGTGCTAGGGACAGAGTGAGGAATGAGCCAGGCGTCATCTGACTTCTACTAGAGCTTATTTTTTCAGTTTGAAGACAATTATTTTAATTATTTTTTACTGAGTAACTTATGTCAAATTATTGTAAATAAGTTAAGAACCCATTTGAACTGCTTAAGTAAAAAAGGAGCTTATACTGGAAGAGTCCATGATTACAGACTGCTCCTAGATCCTGTGGTAGGATTCAACAACTGAAAGATCAAGAACTCAAGATTACTTGTTTCATCATCTTGGGTCACATAAACTTTTGTTGCTGCTTCAAAGACCACTCACTTTAAGCTTATCTCTTCTCCATTATACACACACACACACACACACACACACACACACACACACACACACAGTTTTCTTTTTCTGCTTTCATATACTTGTAGTCACATCAGCTTCTACTTTAAATCTACTTTCTAGTTTGAGGATCCAACAGAGATTGACATGAATACCTGTGTCCGAATGTCAAAGTAACCCAGCTTTGGCCAGTTGTCCATTCTTATCCAATCAATTTTGCCTATTTGGGCAAGTTGTATGACTTTGAGAAGAGAACAAATAAATAAATGATTGTTATTTCAAGTACAGTAAGTCATTGTTGAGAGAAAGAGCAAAGCCCAAGCAGGGGCTTAATATCTGACCTGAACACATGTGTTTGGTAAACAGTAGACTGGTATCACTGAAAACCAGGCTTTCCATGGTGGGGCATGGTGAGAATGAAGACTGGAAAGATATGGTGGGTCTATATTTTAGAAGATCATTTTAAGTGTGCAAAAGGGAGATCTTCATGTCTCATTGATACTGAGGCACATTCTGACTGGCTAAGTCACAGAGAAACTGTAGAGAAAATTCTTGTCCTCAATGAGGAGGTGTGGGACTGGAGTAAGTATTTTCTAAGATTGCCTCCCAGCATATGGTTCTTTGGTTTGAGGCTCCTGGAGATTCCTTTCAGAGAAGAACTTTGGTTATTACATTTTTTCTGTAGGTATTACGTTGCCCTCTGGGGATTGGGAAATTCCTGGGATATGAGGGCACCCCTGGGTGTGGTCTTTTACTTTCTGAGAGCACTGTGATAATATCTTGCTGCAAGAGGAGTGTGTCCCTCAAAGCCCAAAATAGAAAAGATTCAAAAATCTCTAACTCCCACCTCTCTCGATGTAATGCAGTACACATATAGCATATATATGCCATTTTATTTTTTGGAGAAAATTTCCGAAAGTAAGATATATATTTTTGTGTAATGCCTGTTGCTTACTTTAGTATAATTACATTATTTATTTTTAATATGTATAAATTATATATTTATTAAAATTTAATATACAAATTAAAATATTTGTTCAGTCTGGAGGATTCAGGAAAGTACACAAATTACCTGTAACCCTAAACATCCAAAGAAGATCAAACTGGTATTTTATTGTATTCATTTTTGATATTTTATGCGTGTATGTCCTATAAAATGAAATGATTACAATACTGTGCATACAGTTTTGTATGCATTTTTTTTTAGTGAACATTTCCCCATGTCATTAAATATTCCTGGTAGCGATATAGTTTTATTGTATTATATTTAAATATTTACTTATTTAAGGGAATTTAATTGTGTTAAATAATTATTCAGATAAATAACTTTATGTGTAAACATTTGATCATATCTTTATTTCTTTAGTCTATCTTTCAAGGATTGAAATTACTAGGGAAAATGATGTGAAATTTTAAGATCTTGTTATATAGTTCTAAATTGCTTGCTAGAAAGAGTATACCAGTTTATATATACTTCCACCAGCAGTCTATGGTAGTGGCTAACTACCTTATCCTTGCTGGTGCTAAGTAATAGCATGGCTTGTAGTTTGTATCAGCTTGATAGGTGAAAAGCTTCTCCATGGTAAAGACCATGGCATTTTCTCCTTTAATGGTGCTCAGCACAAAACAGGCATGCTATGCAAGTTTGTTGAGTAAACCATAGTCAAAGAAGGTGGTAAGATCTATTAAGAAGGCATGCTTTTTGTTCTAAGTCTGTGGGGAATTCAAGAAGAAATTAATTTAAGCATGTATAGGGGGAAGTAGTAGAGAGGTGGGATTGAGAAGTGAAGAGCCAGTGAATGACAGTATTGTTAAATGCATTGAAACTTCATATAACCAAATGGGACCAAGCAGAGAAACTTGTTAAAAATGTGATATGGTCTATTCCATGGAGCACAGCATAGGTGACTTCAGAGTAGACCATGGATTGTTTCAATGTAAAAATTAGTGAGTTGAACCCTAGAGCCCAGTTGGATGTGTCTGTGGATCCCAGTGCCTGGGACTAAGTGTGAGCTGTGCAGGAGATTTGGTTGTAATAATAAAAGTCAGAGTTTTACATTCATTTATTGATTCTTTCATTCATCCATTTAACACATTGTTTTTGAGCTAGTCCTGTTTCTTTAGTGAGCATAAAGCTGTGCAGATAATATTAGAACTTTCATTTGGGTGGTTTGTTCAAATGCATTAGGTAATGAATTTGGTGCAAGGTTTGCACTCTGGCACTAATGAATCATCTTCGCTTTCTAAGAGGCGACTGAATAAGACTGACTTACTCTACTCGGGCCATATAGGCTTAGTTGTTCCTCCCTCCCCTCCCCTCCCCTCTCCTCCTCCTTTCTTTTTTTTTTTTTTTCTTTTCCCTTTGCTGGGTAACTGAGTCTCGCTCTGTCACCCAGGCTGGAGTGCAGTGGCAAGATCTTGGCTTGCTGCAACCTCCACCTCCCAGGTTCAAACAATTCTTTCTGCCTCAGCTTCCCAAGTAGTTGGGATTACAGGCCCCTGCCACACCACTTCTGGATAATTTTTGTATTTTTAGTAGGGATGGGGTTTCGCCATGTTGGCCAGGATGGTCTCGAGCTCTTGACCTCAAGGGATCTGCCTGCCTTGGCTCCCAAAGTGTGGGCATTACAAGTGTGAGCCACCATGCCTAGCCCATGGTTTTTAAAATATACTAGGCATGCTCCCACATTAGAGACTTTACACTGGTTGTTTGTTCAGCATGGAATGGGCTTTTCTCAGATGTTTATTGGACTAAATTCTTCATCTCATTCAAGTCTTTGCTTATCTCTCACAATGTCAATGAGGCCCGCATTGATCATCCTATTTAATACCACAACCTACCTCTCACCCTGGCACTCCCTGTTCTCCTTATTCTGCTTACATTTTTCCTTTTTCATCAAATTATACCATACTTTTAATTATAGTACATAATTTACTTACTTATTATGCTGATTGCATATTGTCTGTTTTCTCCCACTTCATGAAAGCAAGAATCTTTGTTTGGGTCATGCTGTTTCACTGGACCCTAAAAGAGTGTCTGAAACACAGTAGTGGATTATTATATTTTTGCGGAATGAATTACTCATCATGTGCTTGGCAGGCAACATTAAAGAGGATGTTCAGATTTTCAGAAGAGCAAGAGAGAACACCCCTCACCCACTGGGCTGTTGGCTGCAGACTTCAGATGAAAGTCTGAGGAACTATCCACCCCTATTTCTTGGGGGTGGGAAGCGAGATCAACAAGAGAGATAGGACAGAATCATGGGGAGACTTCGGATTTAGAGGGTTCTGGGCAGCTCTCTCACAGTAACAGTAATGTAGGCCAGCATCTCAGACCTCTTTATGCTAAGGCTCTCATCTGAAAATTGAGACTGGATTTCCATGACCATTGCTGTTGCTGCTCTTACTACAATCTGAGCTCTTCCATGCCTACCTTTCCCTTTGATCAGTGGTGTCGGAAAACAGATGCGTGCTGACATTTACCATTTGTAGGACATGTCCCACAACATAGCTCATCCTTTGTTCAACACCAGAGCAAGAGGAAATTATGGGAAGAATATTCACTAGGGTAGACTTTTGGGGAAGTGGTGCTAAAGCCTCAGTATTAAAAACTGGGAGCAGTGGAGATGTGGATGGGCTTTCTAAAAAAGTTTTAAATTTCTTAGTGAACCTGTTACTCATCCTTTTTGGGGTGTGGGTAATGGGGTGGAGGGAAAACCGCAGCTGCTTTGTGCTGAGTCATACGCTTGTATTTGTACTTTGCCTTGCATAGAGGAATCCAAGGTTGCTTCACAATGACTTGGTTAAAATTAGCACTGTCAGAGAGCTCCTTAAAGAGTCTTGTGAAAAGTCTTCCAAAATAAATCAACCTTCCTATTGGGGTTGAGTCATCCCCTTTTCTTCTTTCTTCAACTGGAAATTATTTTAATGGGAAGGTAAGCCAGTAAGGTCTTTTTGGTTGCCAATTTTGAAGGTACAGTTATGATAACACAGGGTGGTAAGGCAGAAAGGGTCAGGCAGTGATAGGGGGTCAAATGTTGTCTGTGCCACGAACCTGCTATGTGACATTGCATGAGTATCATAACTTTTTAGAGTTCCAAGTGTCCCCAAAGTAAAAAGTGGAGCTAACAACATCTGCTTTGCCAAGAGACAATAGATGTGTAATTAAGTGGAACAATGCATATGAAGCATAGTTCTTGGCACATAAGGGCCCTCAATAAATGGGAACAGAAATGATACTTTGCTTTCCACATATTCTTCAAACTAATATGTCTCAAAACAAGCTTATTACTCTCTGCCCTACTGTTTTGATTGAGACCTGCTGCTACTTGAATTCATTGTGCCTCTCAGGAAACCATCATTCACCCAGGCATATTAATGGCTGATGACTTCTCAATTACCACTACCAGGACTTTAATTGTGCCTTTCACCACTTCATACATGGGATATTTTACTAGTATTTTTTCTTGACTTGCTCCCTACCTCAACCACCTGGGAGTTCACCAACTAGGATGGTCCCTTATGGTTTCCATCCTATTCTACTTACTGGGTGGCATGTCATTCAGAGGCATGGACTCGGTTTCTCACTTCTGTACCCCAACCTTTTGACATAGGGAACACAGTATAGGTGCTCTATAAAGACTGGCTAGAATTGAAATATATAGAAAGCTGTGACCAAGACGTCTTAAAAGCATATTAAATAGAGCTTGTCACCATCTAAAATTACCTTATTTATTTCCTTATTTGCATATCTATATGTCCTTGCTGCCTTCATTATTGTCTATTTTACTCCTGTGTCAAGTCAGAAGAGGTAGATGTCCAGACAGCTCATCATTCCTCAAGTCATACCTCTAAGAGAGCAGGAACAGTATCTTTCCTATTCATGGTTATGTCTCCAGCCCAGAGTCTAGTGCTTCTAGTGGCCATCTTTTCCAACTGTGGGAAAAACCTGTCTGACAATGAAGCCAACACAGAGAAAAACAAAGCTGAGAGATGGAGAAAAAAGGCAGAGTACTGCTCATATTGTTCAAACCATAACATCCTGGTATGCCTGAAGTGAACACACCTCCTTGGACATTCCATATGTGTCAATAAATTCCCATCATTGCTAAAGCTCATTTGAGTGAGATTTCTGCCATTTGCAATCAAAAGTGAACTGACTAATACATCCTCTCCCCAGTACTTCATAAAGCTCTAGGAAAATCAAAAGAAACTTTCCATTAGCAAAAAGTTATGAAATCTAATATCAAAGTTTCAACATGGTTATCTTTTCCTGCCTTACTAAATTCAGGAATGCACCAATAATGATGCCACTAGAGACGGCTTTTCTTGGTAATGGCCTGAAGAGCATCTGATATGATGGTAAAGGTTGCTCCTTTATATAAAGGAATGAGCATTTGAGCTAACACCTGGATGATGAGAAGCAGCTTTACATATGCTTGTCTAGAGGAAAAGCATTCCAAGTAGAAGAAACAGCAAGCACAAAGGCCCAGAGACAGGAAACAAGAAGCTCAGTGTTGGCTTATGAACTCTACAGAAGGTTCATGTGGCTAACCCTTCTCTTATCTTTGTGAAAGAGAAGGAGACATAGAGGAATGGAGAAGTAGCCACAGGCCATCTGCATTTTTTAGGAGAATGCACAAAAATTTTCTGACTTGGGACAGGAGTCAAATAGGCAACAACAAGGGCAACAAAGAAGGCTTGCATTCATTCAATAAAAATGCGGGGTGGCTTGCCTGGCTTGCATTGTTTCACACAGTATAGCTGTACAAGATGGTGTCTGCAGGCTGTACCAGCAAATCAATTGCTGTACTACCAACCTAGAAAAGTCAGTGAATCATCCTTCTGTTTTGATCACATAGTTAAATATATTCCGTTTGATCCTTTAGTAAGTTAGTGGAACTAAAATAAATGGATTATGTTTGAGAAAGAAGTTACCCTCTCACATTCACCAGGGCTTAATGTAGTGATTGCCTCCTTATTGCCATAGATGGACCAGTAGTATGCCCTATCTCAGTGTGAGTACCCTACTCCAAGAATTTTTCTCAGTTTCTGAAAGGCAGTACCATAGATATGAACACACAATGTTAGTAAGCTGGTATTATGAAGCACATCATACTGCAAAAATGCTGATGGTTTCATAGAATATGAATAAAGTAGATAGAATGTGCTTTTATTTTCAAGTCCTGGGACATTATGCTTGCAAAATACCTTGAAATTGTGTTTATTTTCTAGCATTCATAGCATCCCTAAATCATTAATATGCACATGTTCCAAATAAGGAAACTGTCATATAGGAATATTTTCTAATACAATATAATTCATGTCATTTCAATAAATATATATGAACTGTTTGGTGTGTATTTGTAGTATAGAAAGAAGACTGCTTTTTGTAGGGAGAATGAATGGATGTAGGATAGAGATGAAGCAGGGCATCCTACAAAAAATGTTTCTAGTACTGTGGGTAAAGTGAAATAATACCATGAACTATGAAAGTGACAGTGGCAATGAGGAATGGACAAATATAGATATTTAAAATCAAAACTATCAGGGCTTGGTGACAGATTAGAGGTGAAGAAATATAGAGGGACAGGAATCAAATATATGTCTATGAAGTCAGTTGGAAAAATTGTGGGGTTCTTGATAGAATTGGGAATTATTGAGGAACTCTAGTTTGGGAAGATGATGCCTAGTGGACAACTGGAAGGCAGGCCTAGAGCTGAGCAGCAAGTTAAGTCCTGAAGATGCACCTTTTTAGATCACCTCCATAAATATGATGACTAAAGCTATGGAAATGGATGAGCTCATCCAGTAGGTCAATGTAGAAAGAAAAGAGACTCCCTACAGATTGAGTGTGCAGAGTCCTATGCAGTTCACCTTGACATAATGCACCATCCCTTTTCCCATGAATGTGATTGGCACTCTGCAGGCCATCTCACTTTGGGACATAAGCCTTATGCTATGGAAGAGGAAAACTTATGAAGACATTCAAATTATGCCACTGAAAGCCTGTTTTATGTCTGGATAATGGACATTATTTTGAGAAAAAAACATTGCTTACATTTAGGATGTTAGTTAGAAATCCTCAATTTAGTTTCATTTTTTTTGTGAGAAAATATAGCAGTGGAAACATTTTCAGAAATGGGAAGTAATTTCTTAGAGAGATTTCTTTGGGACATATCCAGTAGCAAAATTAGCTATTGACACCTTAAACTATAGACTTAAGATGAAAAATAATGATACAGAGGTCTCATGTTTTTTTTTTGAGTTCCATAAGAAGAACATGATTAGCTTATTCTTCTAATTGTTTTATGTTTTTGAGTTTTATTTCAATTAATTTTCATCTTTTCTGAAGCATGGGTTCTACCTCATAATTTTTAGATCTCCCTGCAGTGCCTAGCACAGTGCAGAACTAGTGTACCATGCACTCAAATATCTCTTGTGGAAGAAAATACATCATAACAAGCAGAATTACAGGGTTCGATAAAAAGGTCCTTGAAATGCAGTCAAGTCTTTTCTCATGCCTCTGTGCATGATGGTAATCAAGCTGCTCCTTAATACTGACTACCTTCTTATAAATCACAAGATAGGGACAGCAAAAAGATGGCCAAGAGGAGGTAACACCTGAATGCAGCTCTCAGCAAATGAGACTCATGATTCCAAGTGAGGTAGCAGGTTCATTTTGGGGGGACTGGAAGGACTCTGAAAATAGCCCAGGGAGAGAGCTAAAGCAGGGTGAGAGCCACCCAGGGAAAATGAACCAAGTCAGAGTGGGGTGCATCCCCATCTGGAACATGCAACTGGCTTGGAGGATGGGGAAACTTCACACCCTTGGTGCTCTGATTCAGATCCTGTGCTTATCTCATCCCTCCTGCAACCCATGGCCCACGAGTGCCCTGCCAGACTGGGGCACTGTGGGTTGTCGATTCAAATCTGAGCAATGGATCTCACCTGGTGCTGTACTATGCAAATCTGAGCAGTGGCTCCTGCCTGGTGCCATAAGTTGTCAGCCAGACTGGGACAGAAGTTTGGACTAGCACCAGCAGGGCAGAAGAACCTGTCCCATAGAAACAGGCAGAGTTGAAAGCAGGGAAACAGGTCATAAGAGCTGGCAAGCCCCACCCCTACAAAACTCAAACCAAAGCCCACCCACCAGAGAGCTTGGCAGCAAATACACCAGTTTGACCTCATCCAGGAAGATCTAGCTCAGGGAAGGAGAGATGACATTGGGAAGGCAGAGCTAATTTCACCTGCAAATGAACCCCAGAGGAAGACCACCCACCCAGCAACCTGACTGAATCTGAGGCAGCCCAGCAGCACCCCTACAGGCCAAAAAAGCTATAGCTTCAATTGCAAGAGAAAGGATGTCCGCTTAGAGATTTCTCCCCAAAACACCAACTTCAAAGATCAAAGGGAGATAAATTCATGAAGATGGGAACAAAACAGTGCAAAAAGGATGAAACCATCAAAGATGAGAACACCTCTACCCCTTCCAGGGATCACAACTCCTCACCATCAAGGGAACAAAACAGGATGGAAAATGAGTGTGACGAATTGACAGAAGTGGGCTTCAGAAGATGCATAGTAACAACCTTCTCTGAGTTAAAAGACCATGTTCTAACCCAATGCAAAGAAACTAAGAACCTTGAAAAAAAGGTTAGATGAAATGCTAACTAGAATAACCAGCTTAGAGAAGAACATAAATAACTTGATGGAGCTGAAAAACACAGCACGAGAACTTTGGAAGGCATGCACAAGTTTCAACAGCCGAATCAATCAATCAGAAGAAAGGATATTAGAGATAGAAGATCAAATCAATGAAATAAAATGAGAAGGCTAGATTAGAGGAAAAAAGAGTGAAAAGAAACAAAGCCTTCAAGAACTATGGGATTACGTGAAAATACCTAATCTATGCTTGACGGATGTACCTGAATGTGATGGGGAGAATGAATCCAAGTTGGAAAACACTCTTCAGGATATTATCCAAGAGAACTTCCCCAACCTAACAAGGGAGGCCAACATTCAAATCCAGGAAATGCAGAGAACACCACAAAGATATTCCTCAAGAAGAGCAACCCCAAGGCACATGATCGTCAGATTCACCAGGGTTGAAATGAAGGAAAAAAATGCTAAGGGCAGCCAGAGAGAAAGGTCGAGTCACCCAAAAAGGAAAGCCCATCAGACTCACAGTGGATCTCTCCGCAGAAACTCTACAAGCTAGAATAGAGTTGGGGCCAATATTCAACAACCTTAAAGAAGATAACTTTCAACTCCAAATTTCATATCCAGCCAAACTAAGTTTCATAAGTGAAGGAGAAAGAAAATCCTTTACAGACAAGCAACTGCTGAGAGATTTAGTCACTACAAGACCTGCATTACAAGAAATCCTGAAGGAAGTACTAAACATGGAAAGGAACAACCATTGCTAGCCACTATAAAAACATACCAAATGGTAACTAAACATAGAAAGGAACAACCAGTACCAGCCACTCCAAAAACATACCAAATGGTAAAGAGCATCGAAACAATGAAGAAACTGCATCAACTAATGGCCAAAACAACCAGCTAGCATCAAAATGGCAGAATCAAATTCACACATAACAATACTAATCAAAAATATAAATGGGCTAAATGCTCCAATCAAAAGACACAGACAGGCAAACTGGATAAAAAGTCAAAACCCATAGGTGCGCTATATTCAGGAAACTCATCTCACATGCAAGGATACACATAGGTTCCAAATAAAGGGATGGAGGAAGATTTACCAAGCAAATGGAGAGAGAGAGAAAAAAAAAAAAAAACATGAGTTGCAATTCTTGTCTCTGATAAAATAGGCTTTAAAGCAACAAAGATCAAAAGAGACAAAGAAGGACATTACATAATGGTGAAAAGATCAATGCAACAAGAAGCGCTAATGACCCTAAATATATATGCGCCCAAAACAGGAGCACCTAGATACATAAGTCAAGTTCTTAACTACCTACAAAGAGACTTAGACTCCAACATAATAGTAGTGGGAGACTGTAACACTCCAATGTCAGTATTAGACAGATCAATGAGACAGAAAATTAACGAGTATATCTAGGACTTGAACTCAGACCTAGACCAAGCAAACCTAAAAGACATCTACAGAACTCTCCACCCCAAATCTTCAGAATGCACTTTGTTCTCAGCACCACATCACACCTACTCTAAAATTGACCACATAATTGGAAGTAAGTCACTCCTCAGCAAATGCAAAAGAATGGAAATCATAACAAACAGTCTCTCAGACCACAGTGCAATCAAATGAGAACTCAGTATTAAGAAACTAACTCAGAACCACACAATTTAATGGAAACTGAACAATTGACTCTTGAATGTTGACTGGATAAACAATGAAATGAAAACAGAAATAAAGATGTCTTCAAAACCAATGAGAATGAGGACACAACATAACAGAATCTCTGGGACACATTTAAAGCAGTGTCTAGAGGAAAATTTATAGCAATAAATGCCCACATGAAAAGCAAGTAAAGATCTAAAATCAACACCCTATCATAAAAAAATGAAAGAGCTAGAGGAGCAAGATCAAAAAAACTCAAACCCTAGCAGAAGACAAGAAATAGCTAAGATCAGAGCAAAACTGAAGGAGAGGGAGACACAAAAAAGCCTTCAAAAAAAAAAAAATAAATCCAGGAGTGTTTTCTTTTTTTTTAAAAAATATCAACAAAATAGACCAGTAGCCAGGTTAATAAAAAAGAAAAGAGAGGAGAATCAAGTAGATGCAATAAAAAATGATAAAGGGGATATCACCACTGATTCTACAGAAATACAAACTACCATCATTGATTACTACAAACAACTCTATGCACATAAACCAGTAAACCTGGAGGAAATGGATAAATTCCCAGACACTGGCACCCTTCAATGCTAAACAAGGAAGAAGTCAAAACCCTGAATAGACCAATAACAAGGGCTGAAGTTGAGGCAGTAATTAATAGCCTACCAACCAAGTCCAGATGGGTTCACAGATGAATTCGACCAGACATACAAAGAGGATCTGGTACCACTCTTTCTGAAACTATTCTGAACGATCCAAAAAGAGGGAATCCTTCCCAAATCATTTTATGAGACCAACATTATCCTGATACCAAAGCCCAGCAGAGACTCAAGAAAAAAAGAAAACTTCAGGCCAATATCCATGATGAACATAGATGCAAAAATCTTCAATAAAATACTGGCAAACCAACTGCAACAGCACATCAAAAAGCTTATCCATTATGATCAAGTAGGCTTCATCCTGGGGATGCAAGGCTGGTTCAACATACACAAGTCCATAAACATAATCTATCACATAAACAGAACCAAAGGCCAAAACCACATGATTATCTCAATAGATGCAGAGAAGGCCTTTGACAAAATTCAACAGCCCTTTATGCTAAAAAACTCTCAATAAACTAGGTATTGAAGGAACGTATCTCAAAATAATTAAAGCTATTTATGAGAAACCTACAGCCAATATCATACTGAATGATCAAAAACTAGAAGCATTCCCTTTGAAATCTGGCACTAGACAAGCATGCCCTGTCTCAGCACTCCAATTCAATATAGTATTGTATGTTCTAGCCAGAGCAATCAGGCAAGAAAAAGAAATAAAAGATATTCAATTAGGAAAGGAGGAAGTCAAATTGTCTCTATTTGCAGATGACATGATTGTATATTTACAGGCAGTGCTTGACTTATTACCACAGTTGGGACCACGGAACGGTCGTAACACGATTTGGTCATAAGTTGTGTAGGCTATATGTACAGTTGAAATGGTGCACGTGGAGATGGTAGTGCTGCCAGAAGCTGGTCCGCACTGTCGTATGCCCAGCTAGGCAACGTTTGCACTGCCAGATGTGGAGCAGTCCTGGCTAGCGATTGTGGTCATAAAGTAGAATGGTCGTAAGTTGCATAGTTTGTAAGTTGATCAATACCTGTAGAAGACCCCATCGTCTCAGCCCAAAATCTCCTTAAGCTGATAAGCAACTTCAGCAAAGTCTCAGGATACAAAATCAATGTGCAGAAATCACAAGCAATCCTGTACGCCAAGAACAGACTTAAAGAGAACCAAATCAAGAACGAACTCCCATTCACAATTGCTACAAAGAGAATAAAATACCTAGGAATACAACTAACAAAGTATGTAAAGGACCTCTTCAAGGAGAACTACAAACGACTGCTCAAGGAAATAAGAGAGGACACAAACAGATGGAGAAATATTCCATGCTCATGGTTAGGAAGAATCAATATGGTGAAAATGGCCATACTATTTATAAATTCGAGGCTATCCCCATCAAGCTACATATGAATTTCTTCACAGAACTGGAAATAACCACCTTAAATTTCATAGGGAACCAAAAGAGAGCCCACATAGCCAAGATAATTCTAAGCGAAAAGAACAAGCCAGAGGCATCACACTACCTGACTTCAAACTATACTACAAGGCTACAGTAATCAAAGCAGCATGGTACTGGTACCAAAACAGAGATATAGACCAATGGAACAGAAAAGAGGCCTTGGAGGCAATGCTACACATCTACAGCGATCTGATCTTTGACAAACCTGACAAAAACAAGCAATGGGGAAAGGATTCCCTGTTTAATAAATGGCATTGCAAAAACTGGCTAGCCATGTGCAGAAAGCAGAAACCGGACCCCTTCCTGACACCTTACATTAAAATTAATTCCATATGGCTTAAAGACTTAAACATAAGACCTAACAGCATAAAAACCTTAGTAAAAACTTGGGCAGTACCATTCAGGACATAGGCATAGGCATAGGCAAGGACTTCATGACTAAAACAACAAAAGCATTGGCAACAAAAGCCAAAATCGACAAATGAGATCTAATTATACTCCAGAGCTTCTGTACAGCAAAAGAAACAATCAGAGTGAACCAGCAACCAACAGAATGGAAAAAAAAATTTGCAATCTACCCATCTGACAAAAGGCTAATATCCAGAATCTACAAAGAACTGAAACAGATTTACAAGAAAAAAACAAACAAACCCATTCAAAAGTGGGTGAAGTATATGAACAGAAACTTTTCAAAAGAAGACATTTAGGAGCCCAACAAACATGAAAAAATGCTCATCATCACTGGTCATTAGAGCATTGCAAATCAAAGCCACATTTTGATACCATCTCACGCCAGTTAGAATGGTGATCATTAAAAAATTTGGAGAGAACAGATGCTGGAGAGAATGTGGAGAAATAGGAATGCTTTTACTCTGTTGGTAGGAATGTAAACTAGTTCAACCATTGTGGAAGACAGTGTGGCGATTCCTCAAGGAGCTAGAAATAGAAATTTCATTTGACCCAGCAACCCCATTACTGGGTATATATCCAAAGGATTATAAATCGTTCTACTGTAAGGACACATGCACACAAATACTCAGTGCAGCACTGTTTACAGTAGCAAAGACCTGGAACCAACCCAAATGCCCACTGATGATAGACTGGACAGGGAAAATGTGGCACGTATACACCATGGAATATTATGCAGTCATCAAAAATGATCAGTTCATGTCCTTTGTAGGGGCATGGATGAACCTGGAAACCATCATTCTCAGCAAACTGACACAAGAGCAGAAAATCAAACACCGCATGTTCTCACTCATAGGCGGGTGTTGAACAATGAGAACACATGGACACAGGGAGGGGAGCGTCACACACTGGGGTCTGCAGGGGGGAAATAGGGAAGGGACAGTGGGGTGGGTGGGGAGTTGGGGAGAGATAGCATGGGGAGAAATGCCAGATATAGGTGACAGGTTGGTGGGGCCACAAACCACATTGCCTTGTGTGTACCTATGCAATAATCCTGCATGTTCTGCACATGTACCCCAGAACATAATATACAATAAAATATATTTTTAAAAATACAAAAAATTAAAAAAAAGAAATCACAAGATAGGCACAAAGGACAAGTAGAGAAACCATAGCTTCATGGGCTCTTTACAGCTGGAAGTCAGAAATACCAAGGGAATTTGAAGTAATAGTGACAGGAAAGAGTACATGTAAGACTTACACTAAAGAACTTGGTACCATTTCTTATAATACCTATTCCATCAACATTTTCAGTAAAACAGTCAGGGCTACATTGGAGGAATAATTAATAGTATAAAATGTAATAATAAATATGCAAATAACTTGACAAATAGTATTTACCACCTGAGTTCACACAGTGAAATGAAGCCTTTACACACTTTGGAGTTCATATTGCACAACCTCTGCATGGTAGTAGTGATGAGTGCATGAATGCTCTAACCCAATTCATTTTCTATGATGTCTTAATACACTTTAGGAACTTTTGTGAAAAATTGTCATGGTCAGTAGAAGTTGCTTCTGATGTAAGCAGCTCTTAGTGGTTTGGTAAGTAAATATTAGCTAATTCTTAAGTGCTTACTCTTGCACCAGACCGAGATTTCTATAATGATTATTTTTTTTTTAATGCTTAAAATAGCCCTCTGAAGTAGGTTTTATCATTTGTGTTGTATAGATAAGAAAGTGAAGGCTCAGAAAGGTCAAGTAATTTGTCTTAGGGTATATATGAAGTAAGTGGCAGAGCTGGTGCTCACATTCAGAGCTAAATCTAAAATCCATGCTCTTAAGAGAACTAGGCTATATTACTTACATAATATATTAAGTACATTAAACTTGATACCAGTTCTTTTATGCACAGTTGGCCGAGTTCATAGAGACTTGCCAAGAACTGTTGAAATCTTTGTCTACAGAGATAAGGTAGACAGTAGAGAAGACCAAGAAAACTTGAAGCATGGTTCCCAGCAGTTAACACTCCTCCAGTTCTACGTTTCTCTATCATTACAACATTAAACACTAGTGCTACAACTCTGTGGCAAAGTGGATAGCACATCATTTATCCCTATCTACCTCCTATGTGATAGCATTTCATGATATTATATGAAATTGTCTAAAGGGTGATATGGTTTGATGTTGCTAAAGTGAAGAAAACCATCAAAGGTAGATTTGTTCTTATTTAAGAAAAAGCCTCTCTAGGTTAACTTGAATAATCTTCAACTTGCTTTGTGGGACCATGTCAAATTAATTTCAGCTGATGCTCTATAGAAAGGAACAACCTTGGCCGGGTGCGGTGGCTCAAGCCTGTAATCCCAGCACTTTGGGAGGCCGAGGCGGGTGGATCACGAGGTCAAGAGATTGAGATCATCCCGGTCAACATGGTGAAACCCAATCTCTACTAAAAATACAAAAAATTAGCTGGGCATGGTGGTGCATGCCTGTAAATGCTACTCAGGAGGCTGAGGCAGGAGAATTGCCTGAACTCAGGAGGCGGAGGTTGCGGTGAGCTGAGATCGCGCCATTGCACTCCAGCCCGGGTAACAAGAGCGAAAATCCATCTCAAAAAGAAAGAAAGAAAGGAACAACCTTTATCATCATTATCATAATTTCATACCAGCCATTAATCCATTCATAGTATATGCTAGACATGTTGTGTTCATTATTTTAATCAATCTTACAAAAAACAAAAAAACAAACAGAACAAAAAACCCTCCCTAAAGGGAGGGATTTTTATGCTGACTTAATAAAAGAGGAAATGGATATTCTGAGAGATTGACAGTCTCATGATCATATAGCTAATTAGTGACAAACATATGATTTAAAATCGGTATGCTTGACTTTAAACCTGTTTTTTCTATTACTATTATAATTTATTATGACCATAAAATAATTTAAACATACAGTATCGGTGAAGAAAATATTACCTACTCTCACATGCTTGCTGACAAGATAAACAAATGTTAATATTTTTCCTACTTTGCCTCAAATCTACTCTTCCCTCTTCTCAAATTTTAAAAGCTTTTTATTTTGAAATAACTATAAATTCACAGAAGATGAAAATAAATACACAGAAAAGTCCTAATAACCTTCCCCAGCTTCCTTCAGTATTAGCATACTACATAATTATAGTACAATATCAAAACCATTGGTAAAATCTTTAGAGCTTTTCCAGATTTCACTAGTTAGACATGTGCCCCTTTGTGTGTTTCTGTGTGTTGTTTTATGTAATTTTAACATATGAGTAGTCTCATATAACCACCATGACAATTAACATACTCCCCAGTGCTACTCCTTTACAGCCATGTTTATCTCCTCTCTTCTCCCTAATCCCTGAAAATGAAGTTGTCCTCCATATCAATAATTGTTATTTCACAAGTAATAGATAAAATAAATTATATAAGCACGTAACCTTTTGAGATTGACTTTTTTTATTCAGCAATAATTTCCTTTGGATGCATCCAAGTTGTTGCATGCACAACCTCTGCATGGTAGTAGTGATGAGTGCATGAATGCTCTAACCCAGTTCATTTTCTATGACGTCTTAATTCACTTTAGGAACTTTTGTGAAAAAATGTCTTGGTCAGTAGAGATTGCTTTTGATGTAAGCAACTCTTAGTGGTTTGGTAAGTAAATATTAGCTAATTTTTAAGTGCTTACTATATACCTGGCACCATGTTGGTTTATCCATTTAAAGACGTTTGATTAATTTACAATTAAAAAAATTTTTTTAGGATAAATGCCCAAGAATGCAGTTGTTGACTTGTATGTTAAGTTCATATTTAGTTTTGAAAGGCACTGCCAAACTATTTTTCTGAGTGGTTGTACCATCTTCCTCTTATTAATTTACACTTTCAAGATCACAAGTGGTTAAGTCATTAGGTCTTTCTCTTCCTTGAAATTTCCATTTATATAATTTGCCCATTTTTTTCTAATTAGATTTTTTGGCCCCTTTCTTAGTGATTTGTTAGAGTTATTTTAAAAATTATTAACAGCAATGCTTTTTTGTTGTTGTTAAATATACCACAAATGTTGTCCAGTCTGTGACCTATTGGGTTAATGTGCATATGGTGTCTTTTTCATGTACACATTTTAAATTTTAATATAGCGATGTTTATCAGTCATTTCCTTTAGGGTTTTTGGTTTTTGTGACGTTATATAAGAAATTCCTTTGCATTATTTTCATAAGTAAGCCACTAGCGTCCAAATAGCCTCTTTGCTCTTAATTGATATGTGGTGTTAATATTCCTGCTGATCTAATTTGGAAGCACCTCATACATTAGAATGACATTGGAAGGGGTGAAGGAAATTCTATAGACAGATACTCTGATGACAACAAATGATGATTTTTCAGCACATCTCAATTCATTCTACTCTCTGCCAGTTGGTCATGTACTTTTGGTCATCCTTCAGGGCTCAAATATTAACTCTTCTGGGAAGCCTTTCATTACACTTCCAAAAACTTGTTTTAAGCTCCTACTTTATGTTTAATCATCACCCTGTGCTATCCTCATTATTGCACTTCGCACACTGCAGTGTAGCTGTATGTTTATTCACCTATGTCCCCTAACCAACTGTATTCTCTATGAGAGAAGAGACTGATTTGTTTAAGAGTTGTGTCCTTCAGTGCAGTGCCTGATGGATAGTAAGTAATCGGTGACCCTTTATTGAATGTGGGAATGAAAGAGATGCATTCATAATAAGCACACCTAAGACCTCACAGAGCAAAACAGCTTTATTGTGCTTAGTTCAAAGGAAAATTCCCTTACAGTCCATGGCTCACTTCCTTACGAGAGAAGCAGGACTGGTCAGGGCTCTGTAGGCTGACCTGCTTAGAATGGTGAATACGGGTCTGGGGGACACAGGATGCAGTGTGGGGTATTCGTGCTCAAGGCAGTAAAGGCCTTGGTAATAAAAAGGGGTTGGTTAATCATAACAGAGTGAAGGAAAGCCGAAGTCCAATTCCCAGAGAGTATGTACGAATAACGAGCCTCAGTGTCAAAAGCCAAGAGCTGCATTAAAATAATACAGAAGCACAAGAAGACAGGGAATCATATATTTTTTTTGTCTTCTGTTTAAAGAAGCAGAGAATTGTGTTAATTATTTTGGAAAGGTTTTAGTCCTAAATGGTTAAACTATCTGATGGTATGAATCCCCTCCCCATCATAAACACAGACACATGTTCTTTCCAAGGGAGATGGGTGAGACTTTATAAAATCTCTGGTACCTCCTTATGTCAGATGAAATAATCATGGACATTCCTTTCAGATTTATCATAACTCAGGAAAATTGTTCTGATGGTAAGTAAGGGAAAATAGAGGCGTTTTTCAAGTCAATTCCTGCTACTTCTGGACTTTGACTGCCATTATGAAGCAAAAAGTCTGTTTTCAATTAGAGAGCTGAAAGCCTAATCTTGTGTCATGATAACCTTTGGGATCTGAAATACACACCCCCATATGTTGCCTGTAGCAAAATCTGTTCATCTGTTCATAGCAAAGGCAACTTAAAAGTAAAAAAAAAAAAAAAAAAAAAAAAAGGAAAATAAAGCATTACTTCAAGGAAGCATGAGATATGGGGAACACACTTTGATAATCTTTAGTGAATTTGAAGCAGTTCTCCCAAAGTGAACTATCATTTAGAATTTATTGTAAATGCTGGGAAAATAAAATACCTTCAGTGAGACTTGCTGCTTAAAAAGTAAAGTGATGTGTGGGTGTCTTAGTCAGCTGGGGCTACTGTAACAAAATACCATAGACTGAATGGATTAAACAATAGGCATTTATCTCCCACATTTCTGGAGGCTGAAAATCCAAGGTCAGGGTGCCAGAATTGTTGAGTTCTGGTAAGGATTCCCTTCCTGGTTGCAGATTGCTACCTTTTTGCTGTACCTTCACGTGGTGAATAGAGGATGATCTAGTATCTCTTCCTCTTCTTGTGAGGACACTAATTGTAGGGGCTTTTTCTCAAAAACCCATCTAAAGTTAATTACCTCTCAAAGGACTCAACTCCTAGTATCATCACATTGGGCGTTAGGAATTCAACATATGAATTTGAGAGGGACACAGGCATTCAGTCCATAACAGTGCAAGAGGCGCAGACTAAACATGCATTTGCCAAAGTCTTAGGCTGCTTAGTAGTTAATATAATGCTGCTCTTTTTTTGTTTAGTTCTCATTTTTTGCATAATTAATAGCATTTTTCAACCCCACTACATAGTTATAGTCAGGGTCAGCTTTAAAACAAAACTTTTATATTTTATACTGTCTTGCTCTTCCCTCTCTTTCTCTCTTTTCCTTTCACTCTTGCTCCCTCCCCCCATTTGGTTTAGTTTTGGTAATTTAGGGATAGTCTGGTTTACTAAAACAGGCTTTGGTCCAGAAGCCAGGATATCTTGGCT
Organism: Saimiri boliviensis; assembly: GCF_048565385.1. NCBI lineage: Eukaryota > Metazoa > Chordata > Mammalia > Primates > Cebidae > Saimiri > Saimiri boliviensis. Next base: position 98,373,778 of record NC_133470.1, read on the forward strand.
ATGCCACTAACTTACTGGTGAATTTGGGTACATTTCTTTTCTTTTGTAGTAATCAGTGTTCTAATCTGTACAAAAAGTAGGCTGGACAACTTGGTCTCTGAAATTTCATCTGCTTCTGCTCATATTGGTGTCACTGAAATATGATTACTACTCAGTTGAATATTGATATGATACCTGAATAGCATGTAGAATGTGATCAGACACCTAAATGGAGCAACTTTTTTTTAGAGAATTCAATTTTTTATAAAGGAATTAATTTGTTCTACCAGTTTCATATTAATATTTTACTGAATGATATCTTTGTCAACATCAGAAATAGATAATGAGTTTATAATAAATATGATGTCCTGAAAGCTGACCCCTTCATTGCTATCCATGTCTGATGGTGTTCTATCAAAATGAAGACCCTTTCTTTGCATCATATTCAGGCATACCTGTAAACTTTCCCACATCATGAAGCCTGTGTCTTCTGTAATCTAGTTTAACCATATCAGGGATTGCAAAATGAGTTCACTGCAGTTGTCAACTCCAGTCAATTGTGGATATATACTAGGAGTCTGTATTTAGAAGTATCCGTGAAAAGTGTTTTGGGTACTGTGCACTAAGAATTGTCAGAGTGTCCCATATGTCAGGAGTTTGCTATGAGTGAGGCTTGGAGAGTGAGATTTTCAAGCAATCTCCTGCTGTCTTGCAATCAGCTCACTGGGAATCATGGAGCAGATGTTGCTCTGTGATCAGTAGGCTTCCCAAAGCTCTGGAGGCACCTTTATGCAAGACCACCAGGACCGATTGAAATAGAAATTACCCAAACATTGCAAAGCTGCTTGCTGTTCACACCTTGCAGCTTCTAATGACCCAGAACCAAGAGGTATTTATAGAATTTATTTGCTATGAAATAAATAGGTAAGAAGTAAATATGATTAGTGAAGGTACTAGGGCCAGGAAGAACTTAGAGAAGCCAACACAGTTCTTGTTCAATACATACTGTATGCCAGGCATTTTTAAAGATACTTTAGTTTACCTCTAATTCTTACAAAAATTCTGTGATGGAAATGCAGAGGTTTAAGTAGTTTACCAAAGTTCGTATGGCAAGAAATGAGCATTTTTACATCTCTGAAGAGTGTGTATGGAAATTTACGACAATGATGAAGAAAAGACCATGGACTCATCAGCTTGAACCCTTGAGGATTTGGGATTCGTCATCTGTAGATCCTGTCTGACAATAGATGGTGATAAGACACACATACCTGTTGAGGCTTTAGTGGATCAATAAATAGCATCCCTGCATTCCCCATTTGAGTCTTGAAAACATGAGACAAAGTAGTGGGGTAGATGAAGGTGAAAATATCACCTGAATTTTTGGTAAAGCTGCTTGTAGAACAGAGATTAGGTCGGTGGCCAAACAAACAAGTATGCATGCTCCTTCAAGCAAGCAGTTTCCAAATGAGAAAGGAACTTATATGAATATGTCCAATTTATTTTTCCAAGTTTATTGGGTCTGATAATAAGGATAACTGTCTTAAGTCAGCTTTATCCTGAAGTAGGCCCTGAGACAGGATCTGAGTTCCAGTAGTTTCTTTGGGAGGTGATTTCAGGAAGCACTAGTAATGGGGCAGGGAAGTAAAACAGGGAGGAAAGGAACGCATTTAAGCCAATATAAAGTATAATAATGAACAACTGAAGCTCAGTCATCTTGGGAACCATAGGAATTGTGCAGAACATGCCTCTGAGTTGAAAAAACTGGAGTAGCTATGCACTAATTCCTATCAGTCTTTGATTAAGGGCTACTCCTGGGAATGTCAACTCCCCGGAAATTGCTAACTCTCCAGCTTACTCCATGCCCAGGCTGAGCAAGCTTCTGGATCCAGAGAATGCACTCTGGCAGGCAGAAATTGCAGGTACTTGCCATAAAGAATTGTTCATGTGCACGGGAACAGGCAGTATCAAGTGGTTACAGGTGGAGATTAGAGAGTGAAGCATTTGTCATGGGACCTGAAACCACGCACTGGATTTTCTAAGATAAATTAAACCTCATTAAACTAACCTTGGAGCAGTTTCCTACAACTTCATTTTCTTTGCAAGGAATTCTTAGCGGGGCCTTCCCAACATAAACATGGGAGATCTTTTTGTACAAATAAAAAATATTATTTGCCCTTATTTCTTATATGTTTCTGTTTGTAAAGCAAAAGAAAAAAAAAGTCCAACAGAAGCTCTGAAACTGTAGTGAGGTCTTGGCTTTACAAAACCTTTGGAAACCATTAGTGAGTTTGGAAGTTGCCAATGTGCTGTTAGGCAGATTGGATCTAAAGAAAAAGTCAGAGATGAATGTTTCCCATGCCATGAATACCCCAACCATGTTGTCTGGGGAATCTGAGAAGCAAGGCAGCATGAAGGGCTACACTGTCACTTTTTGCGAATGGTTTCAGAGGGAGCAGACTGAGACCAGGAAGTTGGGCTAGTGTACAGTGTGGGATAGCTGCAAAATATTGGTAGAAGAAGGATTCATGGAAACGGGATGGGGCCAGAAGGATGGTAAGGGTATTTGTGTGAACGATAATGGCAGCTCTGGGGGCACTAGTAGGAGAAACCATCCCATCTAGTGCTCTCTTGTCTGGATCTCAATACTTTATTGGCCATGAGCTACTTGCTGTCCAGGGAACAGGTTAGAGGTGAGGATGGGGCACTCTCTCAGGAGGAGCCTTGGTTTGAGTATAGGATCTCTGAGAAGACTGATGATTGATTAATTAGTGAATGAATTTTGTCAAAGGCACATGAAAATTTTCCATGACATTTTGTATTTTCTTTATTTTCAAGGCCCGGAAGGGGAGGAATTATCTCAGTAGTGGCCTTGCCCTCATTAATGAGGCATTAGCTCACCTGGTTCAAGCACAGTACAAAGAATACTAACAGGATGACAGTGAGAACGTTCCCTCAGGGTTCGTCTGGATGTAGTCCTGGGGTGGAGACATGTTGTTTCCATTAAGTTATTTCATCCTGGAGTCTTATCTTTGTACCAGAAACCCAAAACAAAAAATTTTTTCTAATCATAAGAATTGGCAAAAACAGTCAAATCATATCATTATGCTCTAAGGCTGATGTTAAAATACTCCTTGTTCGACCTGATAGGTTTGTTTTTTTTTTTTCTTTTTTTTTCTTTTTTTCCCCTTCCTGCCTTGTTTATTGCTATGGTTCTGGGTAATCTAATTCATCAAATTTTCATAAGTCTAACAGTAACCCAACTACAATTAGGACTTCTAAATAGTAGATGCGGCTGGGCATGGTGGCTAACGCCTGTAATCCCAGCATTTTGGGAGGCTGAGGTGGATGGATCACGAGGTCAGGAGTTCGAGACAAGCTTGGCCAATATGGTGAAACCTCGTCTACTAAAATGCAAAAATCATCTGGGCATGGTGGCACATGCCTATAATCTCAGCTACTCGGGAGGCTGAGGCAAAAGAATAGCTTGAACCCAGGAGGCGGAGGTTGCAGTGAACTTAGATCACACCACTGCACTCAAGCCTGGGTGGCAGAGTGACTCTCCATGTAAAACAAACAAACAAAAAACAAACAAACAAAAAAATAGTAGATGCTTTTCCTTCCCGGGTGCAAGAGAAGAAAATCATAGCAAGGGTCTGCCCTTAAAAGTAGAATGATGTTGTCTGGTTACAAATGGGTTTGAGATGTAATGAAATTGTGTTTACAGTTTATTGCTGTGGAATGATATCTTGGGTTTGAATGAGCTGTCTTTCTAAGGGTTTGTTTTCTTTTCATACCAGGACAACACACGAGTAAAAAGCTGGCTCTAGGAAATGTCAGGGCCAAACACTTCGTGCAAGTAGAGGAAGGGTCAGGATGCTCTCTTCCAGAGACTTGTTCAGGACTCTAAAAGGATCCATTTTCCCTGGATGCAAACTGAAAACTATCCACGTCGTTCCCTAACCCCCATGGCCATTTTGAATGAGGACTTCATGGCAAAGCAGAAGAGAACCTAGGAGTGAGAGTTCAAATCTGACGTCTTTGCATATACATAAATCCGTGATGTTAACCATAGCTGTACAACAGAATCTCTTGGGAGCCTATTAAAATGCAGATAACTGGGCATTTTTGCTAAGGTGTTGATTCAGTGGGTTTTGGGTAGGGCTGGGAATCTGTGTTCTTTAATCTGCCCCTCAGGTTGCCCAATTTTGATCAACTTGCATCAATCTCTTACTCTAAGTTGATTAAATAGTGATATATTTATAGACATTTCTAACTCTAATTCAGTAGCATTTTTCTTTATTTCCTTTGTATGGACAGCCGGCTTGTTGATTAATATGCCTTCAGAGCCCAAGTCTCTGAAGTCAGTGTTCTCTTCTCAGATCTGCCTCTGATTTGAAAGATGACCTTTAACATCTCAATGGTTGAGTCTTTCCTTGTTTCCTTTGTGGACCTAACCACTCTTTTTTAGCATGCTGAATACAAACAGAAAGTGATTGTGAAAAGTTCAAAATGTAAATTGCCATGGAAACATTATGGTATCAGTAAAACACGTATTTTCAGTGGATGAAGGGGAAGACAGATTGGGGGTAATGAAGCTATCCATTCATCAACCTTGGATTAATCAATCTCTGATTGTCATCTTAAATACAAGAATTTTAAAGGAATTATAGTTTTAGGTCAGAATTTGTCTGGTTTAGTATTTTTTTATTTCAACTCCGAACATTTTTATAAAATGTGCCATGCTACTTCTGGGATATATAAAAATATCAGTCTCCAAGATAGTAGGAAAGCTGTTTGCTTAGAGACCAAGGGTGTTACTCCCCTTTACTTCTCTTTTCCAGGAAGCTGGAAGGGGCTATTGTGTTACGATATGTACTGGGCATTTCCATATGCATTTAAGTCAAGGACTCATTCCTGAGTATCTTCTGAGACAGGGTGTTATTATGGGTGCTTCAGAACATATAGATATGAGGAATATGCAGTCTCCACTTTGACAAGTTTATAAATGGTTGCAAAGATTGGGATAAAGGTAAATTATTAGTTGCCTTTGATACACGATAAAATATTTTCCATGGAGATTCAGAGCAATGGAGGAGCCTACATGTTGGGAGAATGAGCAAATACTTTGGAGTGGGAAATTAGATTTGAGGTAGACTTTTTTAAAAAAACATTTATTTTAATTTCAGGTGTACATATACGGGTTTGTTATATAGGTAAACTTGTATCATGGGGGTTTGTGTATAGATTATTTCATCACCCAGGTATTAAGCCTAATATTGGTTATTTTTCCTAATCTTCTCCCTCCCTTCCCCCTCCACTCTCTGGTAGTCCCCATTGTGTGTTGTCCCCCTCTGTGTGTCCATGTGTTCTCATCATTTAGCTCCCACTTATAAGTGAGAACATGGGGTAGTTTTCTGTTCTTGCATTAGTTTGCTAAGGATAATGACCGCCAGCTCCATCCATGTCCCTGCAAAGACATGATGAGGTAGACTGTGAAAAACACACAAGATTTGACCAGACACAGGCATTCTCACTATAGTAAAAAGCTGGAACAATGACCTGGAGGTAAAGTATTTATGAGATTATCTTCAAAATCTACTGCGAGATTTTCAGATTTCCCTGGAAATGGGGTAATTTCTCCTTTATTGATATAAGTTAAGGTTCATCTTACTATTTAGTCATCTGAGGATATGTTAGCTATCCCAGCATCCCAACACCTCCTTTGCTTGAAAAAATCCTGAGTTCTGGGCCTTTGAGCTGTAGGAGTGAATGAATAAGCATGGGACCAAGTTGTAGGACACTGGTAAGGATCCTGCACTGGGATACTGACATAGAAGCCAGTGGGTTTAGGAAAGCCAAACCACATGCTTACCTCACAATATAAATGAAAAAGCCAGCTTTTTGCTTGGCTATAGCCAGGATTGGAATGTTCCCTTAAATGTTTCTGGTCTAGCAGAAAAAAAGACCAGCCTTTCAGAACTTGCAATGACTTCCTCTGTGGATGTTAGATTCACCTGGGACTTCTTTAAGTTGATGCTGCCATCTAGCTATGCTTTGGCCCCTACTTGAACTTTCCAATCTTGCTGGTTTTGCCCTATCTGCTTAAGAATCTGACCACAACAGTACCAAGATATTAATGTCACCTCTAGGCTAAACTACTTTAATGTCTTCTTGTAATTTGATCTTTTTGTATGGCACATCTTGCCAGCCAATCTTATGGGTTACTCTTTGTCATTAAAAGTGTCCAACCTGAACATGACAGAGGGTCTTGGGAACCAGCTGAGGCCCAGTATGAGTATTTCTTGACCTTAAGGTGGATTCCTTAACCCTGAAGACTTCTAACATTATATCCTTTAGGCAAATGCAGGAAGACTTGTGGTACATAACTTGATCTTGTCTCTTCTATACTTTAAACAAGCTGGTGGGCTGGAATAACTTCTTCAGGTCATCCTGACTCTGGGCCTTGTCTGAACTCTCTGTGGGGCTTTTGAGCAGCTTCTGAACTCTAATGGAATGAGAAGTTTGTGGTATAAGAGCTATAATACACTAACTGAATTTTTTTCATTCCTCTGTTTCCCAGACTCATTAGATTATGGCACACTCCCTACTTATGTGCATGCCAATTCACATATATACCCACCAAATGCCCACTAACATACTCAGATAATGTTTTCCTCTCACTTTGGAAAAATGTCCTAATTTAATCGTCATAGACATGCTGTGAGATGGATTTGTTATTCCCTTTTATGGATGCAGAAATGGAGTTGAAAGAACTTACAGGATTCATCCAACATCACCTAACTGTAAGTTGCAGAGTTGTACACACTAATTAGTAATCCTGCTGCTCTTTGACTACACTCACTGTCTCTGAATGCATTAGCCCTGCCGCTGGCCCTTGTGATAAAAATGTCATTCTAGCACAAAGTTGGGAAACAATACCCTTCTATAGGGAGGCCATGCCAATCAGAAGCCAATGCTACCTCTCTGAATCTTAAAGCATGAATGGGCACTACTTCATGTCTGAATTGAACTGAGACTATGAAACCAAGTTGAGAAGCCTGCATGGGTGTGTCATTTAGTCTCTCATTCAGGAGCTTGCCTTTGGGTCTCCTGCCACATTTACCTTTCTCTGGGTTTTGTGACATTCTCACATGGGAAGATCCCAGATCAGGGCATAATTACCACCGGCTGCATTTGGGTACTCTGTCAGCTTCTGCACCTATCCTCAAGTCTCCCACTCCAAGTAAGAGCAGTGGTAGAGGATTTTGCAGTGCCGATCATTATCTCCATGCCCAGGAAACAGGAAAACAGCATAATAACAAAATCCTTCTGGCTAGATTTGCTGTCCCTAAGTCACAGAGGAAAACCACATAGAGCCAACTAGAAGCTCAGTAACTCCCAGCAAACCTAGCTATGAACATTTTTCTTTGGTCAGATTCCTGGAATGACATTTAACATGTCTGAGCAGCCTTAGGTTCAAATTCTGGTACCTTGCTGTGTGTTTCTCTGAGCCTCAGTTTCAACATTCATCAAATGGGGAAAATAATACTTGTTTCTGTTTCATAGTGTGATTAAAGGAGATAATTGATGTACTATGTTCTATATATGTCTGATGAACACTCTAAGGCAGAATTTGAAATAAAGGCATGGCTTCAGCTGAAGGCAGATGTTAGGAATAGTTTGTTATTAATCCCACACTTTGGCAACAAAGACATTTCAACATCCAATATCAGGCTGACTGTGACTCACAAGTGAATTCAGAATAATAGCAACACCTGTGAGCTCTCAGACTGGGAGTCAGAACCCTGCTGAAAGGATTAGCTCCCGCAGCACATGGCAACTCTGGTCATGGTGACTTGAAGAAGAAGTAATGTCTCAACTCTTTAAATTGTGCTTTTTAAAATATAAATCAAAAAACTTCATTAGAAGCACAGAATGTTAGAACTGAAGGATCTTCCTTATCCCTACCTCTCCTTTTTATAGATGGGAAAACTAAAGATCCTCAAAAGGGACTGTACCTGGCTTTAAAGTGACGGAAGTAATAGATGATAAAAACGAGATTCTAACTTGATCTCTTATATGATGTCAATGTTCTGATTTTATATGCTTATTAGAAAAAATGAAAAAAAGAAAATAATTAAGAAGAAAAAGATCACCAATAATCCCACTCTACAGACATAGCTATCATTAACATTTTGGGGTATTTGACACACCAAATAGCAAATATCTCTCTTTCTGTCTTCTCTCTGTGCATTTTTTTTCACGTATTCTGAAACATTAAAATTCAGGTCTTCTGATTTTACACTCAGTACTTTCTCTTAGTGTATCAGGCTACCTTTCTAATCAGCATTCTTATTTGATATTTGGTAAACAACAGTTAGGATTTAGATTCTCAAAACCAAGTAAAACTGCCAATGAGCTCCCAAGCGTATACGGCTCATTAAGAAAACAGGTGTAATAATGAAATCATGAATAAATGGATCACCAAAATGGCCTAGATCAGAGAGACAAGCATGATGCTAGACACTCAGATGTGTCTCAAAAAGCACAACCACATCCCTGCCCTCAAGGAGCATGCTCAGTGGCATGACCTCTATCTGAAACAGGGCCTGTATGCCTGTGATCATCCCAGCTCAGAAATGGAGCAGAAAATGAAAAGGCCACATGGGATGCTTCCTACAGTCCTGTTAATGTCAGGAATGCAATGCCTAGGCCCTAGGCATTTTGACTCAGCTTCAGTTCTCTCTCCCAAGGCTGAATTACTACAACTCCAGCTGCAGCCTGAACTTTAACTCCCTGTTCTCTTCCCAACCCGCAATCTTGTTATCAGTCTGATTTGGATCTGTTAGGGCGAGGGGAGGGAGAGCTAGCAGAGATATGACTAAGGGCAATTGAGATAGGTCAGAATGTCCTTCCAGTAGATTCTGTCTTAATGAAGTTGATGCTAATTACATCTCTGCACTAGGGAAAGAGTAGGAGAACCCCTGCCCCCTTGTCCCCATTCTTTTAGTTAAGCTGAGCTAAGATGATCCATCCAAGCTTTTCCTAACAGGTAATCTACATTCTCTGTGTCTTGATGGCTGGCTACAATTCCTTGGGGAGGCAGGAGCTAACTCTACTGTCCTACTCAACTTGAATAACTGGAAATAAATGGGATAGAGAGTCAGGCAGCCTCTTTGTTACACAGCACGTTAGTGAAGCAGCTATCTATTTTTAGAAGAGGGAAAAAAAAGTAGTAGCTTACTCTTTCAGAATTGGCAGGTGGAATAACGATCTGCCAGACTTTAACATTCAGGATTTCTTAGCTGGGCTACAAATGAGACAGACTTTTTTTTTTTTTTTTTTGCCTGCCTCAGTGCTATGCTGTCAGTGTAATCGCACATCCCTGGGCAACGAACGCTGGGGAAAGGAAACATAGGACCCCATGTCACAGAATTGAAGGCTGAGGGAGTATTGAAACCTCAGGTCTCTGCTGAAATGTCACCCTCAGTGAAGTCTTCCTTGGGATTCTATTAAAAGTTACCGTGGCCATTGACTTTTCTTTTAGCCTGCATTGTTGTTCTTCCCTGCACATATCACTACCTGACATTGCTTTTTATCTGTTTATTAATTTTTCTATTTTCTGTCTCACCCACTAAAATGTAAGGCTCGAAAAGACAGAGGCTCGGCTTTGTTCACTGCTATGTCCCCCGGGCCTAGAACTATGCCCAGCATATGATAGGTACTCAGGAGATGTATGTTGAATAAATTAACAAATGAACATGTGAATGAATGAACTTAGTATCCAAAAGACAATGAGTATGCCAATAAAACTTACAAGAAGAGCAATTAATAATTATTTCATGCCACCAATTAACTCACTTAATTCTCACAGAAACTCTGCATGGTACGTGCTGTCTCCTTAACTTTATTTTACATTTACGGAAATTTAGACTTGGGGGTTAAGTGACTTGCCTCTGTGACCTTTGGGTCACAGCATGAATAAATAATACAGCCAGGGTTTGATCATGGACCTGGGGACAATGATTTCAGTCATATCAGACTGAGCATTCACTGGATAGTATTTTGCATTGTTTTTTTGGAATTTCCTTCCATGAGTCTTACCTAACCCTGTAAAAATCTTTCAATAAAATGACCATATGAGGTGGATGTTTTGGTTTGCATCTGCTTAAACTATAGCATCCATGGACTTGTCATCATAAACTCAAACCAGAAGAGCAGGATATGCCTCATTGTTCTGTGGCATAAGGAGCCCATTGCACATTCTTTGGCCTAGTTGTGGTTCAATGGTGAAGTTAGATCAGATAGAGAATGGCAGTTTCTTTCTTAAGGTTTAGGAATAAGGACTAATGGCTATTCTGACATGCTCTAATGTGGACTTTCTCCCACTAGAGCCATGACCTAAACAACCCCAACTCCCAACTTAAAGTGTTTTACAAAGCCAGAGCATGTTAGGACTTCCTGGTCATGTTTTTAGTCATTTTCATTCACAAAAGTATAATTCGTGTGTACCCTCTTCCCCCCAAATAAAACGCAACAAAAATACATCAGATCACAAAAATTACACCTAGTAAAAGCTGCCCACTGAGCTCCCCAGGGCCGTGCATATTTATTTGTATGTGCATCCAAAAGTTGTCAAGTTCCCCTCAGAGGCTTCTTGCCTTCTGGGATCTCCCAGGCACTGTCAACCATGTGGCTTAGGGAGTGTATGGAATCTTATTTTCATCCTGAGCATAGTTTATCCACATGGCAATATCCGGTACATTCCATTGTTAGAGTAGTTACATTATCTTGTGTTAATACAAATTAAAGTCTCTATTGTGTGTCTGTATTATAACTACCTAAGTAAAGATTTTTATTATCCCTTTTAGAATAGGCCTAAGTTTAGATGAGAGAGTCTGTGTTTTCATGAAAAATTCAAGGGGTCACTGCTCGGTTTTCAAAGAACAGGCAAGCTCTAGAACCATCTACTCCATGGGTTCTGTGCTCAGTAAGGTCTCTGTTCCAAGAATCCCAGAATTTAGGGGGAATTCTATACCACTCAACCCAATCTGGACATAGATTCCATCTCAGTGTACACACCATTGCCAGATTTCTTAAGTCATTCTTCTTTCTGTCTGGTTTGGTCATGATCGTACTTAAATCTACTATGAGTTAACTGAGATTTGAAAGTCCATTTCAATATTTCATATTCATTTGCAGATAACAACTAAATCTCTGAGAGAAAAAGTCCTGACACTTAAATTCCTGTCACATTAGAGAAAAATCCATTTTTTACCAAGTTTCACTTTCAACGTATCCTACTAGTTCATGTCATAAATTGTCAAGGAAGAAAAAAAGCCCCATGTGGTTTGTACTCTTGAAGTGCATGTGTCTCTTTTCCTAACTATCTCAGAGGTTCTCATCCTGGCTGCATGTTAAACTCATTTGAGAGGGTTTCTAAAAATTACCAGAGTCCAGCCTCTAGGTTCCACCACAGGCCAAGCCATTTAGAATGTCTGAGGATAAGGCCTAGGAGCATTTAAATGTATACCCAAGAGTGAGAACCACTGAATTACAGAATTTCTAGTTCTGTCCACCACCAGAGTTTATTTGCGCAGCCAGTGTCAGTTGAGCACCAGTGATCTAGAATGGAAGTGTCTTAAGGGAAGGCCCTATATTTTATCTGTTTTCCCAGTGCCTAGCAAAGGGCTTGTAACCTAGTAGGTTCTCAGAACTCATATGTGAAAAATAGCAGGTATTTGAAACAATTCAGTCTGAGTCAACTACCTTATGTCATTGCCAGAAACATCAACACAGTTCCAACTATATTTCATTTAACAGATAACTAACTACTCCCCCAACCACGATACAGACACAGATTCTAAATCGTGTCATCCTGGGAATTGCAAAGTGCTTCTTTGAAATCTTATTTGTGCTGCTTCTGTGTATCCATACTTAAAGTATCCTGATGTGAGCCAGTGTCCTTTTGTGCTTGGAATCATCTTTAATATATTTTATTTTGACATTAGTATTTGCTGGGTTTTTGTTTGTATATCTCTTTTCTAAAGCTCTGGGGAGGAAGAGAGGCAGAACAATCAAATCTGCCAAATGGAAAAAAAAAGGCTTTAAAATAGATGTACCTAGAGACTTCCACCTAGAGAATCAATCTCTATCCATTTATACATGGTCAATTGTAACTGCCACTGTGGCCTTCCTTTGTTTCCCCTTCCTACCTACCATGCATATACACCTGCTCACAGAAGCCTTGTTGGGCCAGTATTTGAGACTTGAGGTCCTTAGTACTGTATCATTCCTGCCATTGAGCAGCATAGAATACTGTACTTTGGGGGAGAAAGAACATGTGTAATAGATAGAGCTAATATGCAAGGTGATTTAGTTTAAAATAAATGCTACAGTAGTCATAAGAGGCACAAATTTTCTCAAGTTTTAATAGAGGGAACATGTGCCTAGACTCTACTTTAATAGAACTAAGATAGGCATAGAGATCTGGGCAGGCATCTTAGATAAATGGAAAGCAAGAGCATGGGTGTGGAGCTGGAAATGAACTTGGTATTTGGAAAAAGTTTTTCTCAAGTAAAGTGGTAGTTGGGTTCATTTAATCTATTTGTTTGGGATTTGGAGACTTCTTATTTGGAAGGAGTGGCGATCATGATGCAGCCTTAGGTCCACTTGAACCACTTGTTTTGGTTTTGAGAAACAAAGATACCAACTACCAGTAAAAATAAGGTACTTAGAATTCTCGAGAAAAACTAATTCTCAGCCTGACCTGCAATGTGGTAGAGATGCTTGGGTTAGGTGCTGGGTTATGCCCTGTGAAAAAGTTGCAGACATTTTGACACCAGAAGAGATCATTTTCCTGGATCGGGTTGATTGCTTTTCAGCTGATGGAGTAGAGTTTTATTGATTCCTATTCATTTTGCCATTTTATATTTTTATAGACTTGTCAGTTTTCTTGTCTTCCTTTCTACAATAACATTTATCCAGTAGTATATCAACCTTAAAATTTGATTGTCGGCATATTCAGTAATAGGAATTTAGAAATCTACTTTTTATTGATGTCCTGGAAGCTTGCATGTAAGGAAGAGTTATCAAGCTGTTCCTTTGATGATTGACAATATCGGCTTTTAAACTTTATCTTTTTTCTCCTTGTTCTTGTCACCATGCTCTAAAACAATAGCTAATCTCAGCTTCTATGAGATTGATCTTTATTTAACACTAAGAATATTTAGTCAAATGTGGTAATGGGTTCCTTAAATGCACTTACACATGATTTTATGGTTTTACTTAGGTATTTGGATGATGCTGCATATAATCTGTATTAAAGAGAGGCCATTAGCAAATATATATATAAATATATATTTTTTAATTTAATTTATATAATTTTATTTATATAATTATATATAAATGTATATAATTTTATATAATTTATTTAATTTTAATTTAATTATATATTATATATATATATATATAGAGAGAGAGAGAGAGAGAGAGAGAGAGAGAGAATTCTTTCATAGATTTCAAAAAGCCATTATGCAAATAAATGTATTTTTGGTATTTAAATATTCCTACGAACAGGTTTCTTATGCAGAGTTTTTTTTTTTTTTTTTTTTTTTTTTTTTTTTTTGAGGAGGAGTTTCACTCTTGTTACCCAGGCTGGAGTGCAATGGCGCGATCTCGGCTCACTGCAGAGTTTTTTGTTTTTTTTTTTTATTTTTTGAGGAGGAGTTTCACTCTTGTTACCCAGGCTGGAGTGCAATGGCGCGATCTCGGCTCACTGCAGAGTTGTTGTTTTTTTTTATTTTTATTTTTTGAGGAGGAGTTTCACTCTTGTTACCCAGGCTGGAGTGCAATGGCGCGATCTCGGCTCACTGCAACCTCCGCCTCCTGAGTTCAGGCAATTCTCCTGCCTCAGCCTCCTGAGTAGCTGGGATTACAGGCACACGCCACCATGCCCAGCTAATTTTTGTATTTTTAGTAGAGACGGGGTTTCACCATGTTGACCAGGATGGTCTCGATCTCTTGACCTCGTGATCCACCCGCCTCGGCCTCCCAAAGTGCTGGGATTACAGGCTTGAGCCACCGCGCCTGGCTTATGCAGAGTTTTAATCAGTATGATTTTGTATTTCTCCTCTTTTATCCTTCCTACTTGTTGTTATCACAGTGATAGAAGAAATTTAGGAAGTAAAATGCCAATTTAAATTTTGTTCCTACCCTCAAAACAGATAAAAAGTTGATATAGAGAAGGTTAAAATTGTTAGTTAACATGAGATTATGAGAGTATCTTTGAAAAGGAAAAGGTTAAGGGGTGATCAAACCATTAGAAAAAGAGGGATGGTTTCCTTCAGAGAACAAGGAGATCATATGAGAACAAGACTGAATTGCTCAAATAAGTGAAATATACCCTCGCTTTGTTTTCAAGATTATAAGCCACATTAAGAACATTTATGTATTATACAAGATGGGGGCCACATTTACCCCTTGCTATAACCATCAAAATAACCTCTACTGAGTGCTTTGTTCTAACAGTCTAACAAAAATATCTGACATCTTAAATCTGCAACTCAACAGGCTAAAAGACTGGAAAGCAGATTTCAGCGTTACCAGTCAAACACTCAGAACCACAAACTCTTCCTTTCTGTTATTTTACTAGCTTTTCTTAAAATGTCAGGAAGTATGATTAGCTTCACAAGTCTGAAACTATTTAGTTTCTCTGCTCTCCTCCCAATACTTGTAAGAAACTTAGAATGTTTTAACTTTGATCTCCCAATTACTACATACCAAATTATTGTCTACTAGTTTTTAGTTCTAACTTACTTTCACGATCCCTCCATTAACCATTATTTATTTTAGTATTTACAGTTAGTGTTTATTTAAATTCACCAGCAACTTATTTGCTTGCCATTTTTCCTTACATCCTACTTTTAATCTCAGCACTTTGGATGGCTGAGGTGGGCAGATCACAAGGTCAGTAGTTCTATACCAGCCTGGCCAATATGGTCAAACCCTGTTTCTACTAAAATATACAAAAATTAGCCAGGCATGGTGGCACACACCTGTAGTCCCAGATATTCGGGAAGCTGAGGCAGGAGAATCACTTGAACCCAGAAGGCGGAGATTGCATTGAGCCAAGATGGTGCCATTGAACTCCAGCCTGAGTGAAAGAGTGAGACTCAGTCTCAAAATACATACATACATACATATATACATACATACATATCAATCCAGATGCCCAATTCTGAGACCGGAGAGGAAAGAGGAATAATAAACTTAAAAAAAAAAAAAGCAACCTTTTAGCACATATTTAATGACTATGTGCCAGAAAATATGCTTGGGATACAGGAGTGCACAGACTACATCCCTATTCATGTGTATCTTATGTGCCAAAGTAAGGAGGCAGAATAAATATGGAACCCAATATACACCTAATGTCTAAAAGTCATCAATGTTCTAAAGAAAATGCAGCAAGGCAAGACGATAGGGAATAATTGGAGAGCACTTCTTTACTTAAAGTGGGGTCAAGTTGGTATTAAGAATGAGACCCGAATGATAAGAAGGGACTGGCATCATCAAGGAAAGAGGTGAATGAGTGATCCAAGCCAAGGGGAGAGGAATTGCAAAGCCTGTAAAGTAGGGACATGTTGATTATGTTCAAAGGACAGAAAAGAGCAGTGATCTAGGGGGAGAGTCAGAGGAGATAAGATCAGGGTGGTGGGCAGGGGTAATGTCATATAAAGCCTTGTAGGCCATGCCAAGGGGTTTGGATTTTCTTCTAAGTGACTTGGGAAGCCATTGGACAGTTATATGTGAGAGGCAACACAATCAGATTTCAGTTTTTAAAGGGTTGCTCTGGAGATTATGTGAATATTTGAGTAGAACGGGCTGAAAATGCAGAAGGGGAAATAAATTGAGAAGCTAGTAGTCTAGCAGAGAAGTAGGAGTAACTTGGACTAGGGTGGTAGCTATGAGGATGATGACAGTCATCAGATTTGGGACCTATTTTTGACATAGAGCTCATGGAAACTGCTGATGGATTAGAACTGAGGGGGTTTGGGAAGGAGAAAAACCCAGATTCTCTGTACTGTGTTCCTGGATAGTACCTTTTATTGAGATGGAGAAGATTAAGAGAAGGAACAGAGGTGGAAGGACGAGTATAAAGAGTTATAGTTTCCAGGGACAGAGGGATGAGAATGGAGATGCTGTGTAAAAATGGTTTGTTGAGGAGTTTGGACATGATCCTGTGTGGACCCCTGAGTTAGTGGAGGTTTAGACATTAGTGAGTGACATGGTGAGCTTGTGGTATATACATGCGGCTGAGAGTCCGTCCAGTGGCAGCCTCAAAATATTCACTGGTGCTTTTATTCACATTGAATTTTCAATGAATAAAAAGAACTTGACTGACTTATCAGGGCTGATGTAACATCTCATCATTTATAGCTTTAATTCTTTCTTTTTCTCTTCTCCCATTTTTTTCTTTCTAAAACTGAACTCCTTTCATGAGAATAAACCCAGGGCAAATGCACATATACTTGCACACATAGATTCTTACATATTTATATACATACATAATTGTTCTTTTTCCAATTTTCTGACCCAAAATGAGTGACCTCACTTAGGAAGCTGGACTAGCTAGCTGTCTGCTTCATTCTTCTCAAGTGCAGGCAGTTTCCAGAGGGGAATGGGAATTAGTTATCCATTTATTAATTACCATTGGAAAAACAAAAAATATTCTTTTTGGGGTAAATACACTGCGTAGAAGGTTCTTTTTAGGAGAAATCTAAAATGGAGGGCATCCTGAGTTGGTATCATTCAATTCATTCTTGTCTTGGCCCATCATGTACACAGTTTGGAAACTTTTTCTTTCTCTAACTCTGGCAGCTTCCTGATTTGAAATCCAGAAAGCTTTTCTGGGCATGTGTCACCTGGACCAAGCAGCCTCATTTTCTCATGAAACCTTGCAAGCATTTCAATAATGTCAATTTTGGCAAGCATTCTCCCCAAGAAATGGAGAGAATTATGCTGATATGACTGGGTTTTTGTGCTAAGGAAAGGGCTGGTAAAATGACCTTACCCAGCACTTGGAAGGATGCTCCCTGGGATGTGAGTGCAGGGTATAGCCTGGACAGGGTGCTATGCTGCCCATGGCAGGGGGATTGTAATTGGCTTAACAACCATGACATTGAAACTTGGATTTAAACACAACCTTCCATTTCCCCATGTTTCTCCTACTCGTGCATATCAACCTCAGCCTATAGCCAGTAAATGTTGAGTTTATTTATATTCTGATAACCAAATCCCCCAATACACAAGGTTTCTTTGTCATCTAAGTCATTTCAATAGGCAAACCAAAGCAGCAACCGGCTTAGCCTTGAATAAAAAACTAAATTAAAGCCTGAGAACCTGAGAGAACATGAGAGACAGAACACTGAATCTGGGTTCTAACTCTGTGGACTTGATGGCTGGAATTGTGATGGAGCAGGGAGGGGAGGCCAATCCCACCAGTATGAAAGTAAACATCAGAAAGATGCTTCCTCCGTGAAAGGAGATGTTCCAACAATTTTAATGTGACAATCTCCTTCTGAGCCTTTGATATGGGCATAAAAGAGATAATAGGAGAGGAGAGAAAGGAGGCAACAGTAAATCACCAAACAGTTTTTGTTACTATTTCTCCCTTAAACTACTAATTGCACATGAAAGGCAGATTATGAAAATTCTCTCCTTTTCATCTATAAAATTGCTGTGATATTTTATGAAGATGTTAAAATAAATGATTCTCTTTTTTAATCTCTTCCTCTCACAAATCTACCCCTTCCAACAAACTTGGAGCATTTAATCACTTCTCAATATTCTTTAAACCTTCTATGAAAAAAAAAAAATCTATGAATGCTTCAAAATAGTAAAAGAACACAGAGGGAAAAAAGGGAGTCTAGACACGTTGACTGAAGGTGAAATAATTCCTTGTGTTTCTCTCTCAAAGAACTGGGGCATAAAATGGGAGCTGGGCCTTTCATGGTCCCTGCACTTACATGTTTGCCTCAGTGACTTGAGTAGAAGGAAATGAGACAAAACCATCCATTGAATCCACATATACCAAGAATCTACTTAGTGTCTGGTAAATTGCCTTGCCTGGCCCCCACTAGATGTTCAAGAAATATTTATGAACCGACTACTTTTAGCTTTGACCCTGTACTAGTAACTTATGACACAGAAGTAAATAATATAGGTAGTGCTTGTGCTCAAACAACTCATACATTTTAAGTAGTTAAAGGGTGTGCAGTAAAATAGTGTTCATACCCCCTCCATTTCTCCTGGCATGTTTGGAGCACTATTAGGAAATCATAATTTGTATTGTTATTGTTAATGTCAGAGGAAGTTTTTTTTTTTATTTTTTTTATTGCATTTTAGGTTTGGGGGTACATGTGATGAACATGCAAGATTGTTGCATAGGTACACACAAGGCAGTGTGGTTTGCTGCCTTCCGTCCCCTCACCTGTATCTGTCATTTCTCCCCATGCTATCTCTTCCCACCTCTCCACCCCCCTGCCCCTCCCCCATTTCCCCCCAACGGACCCCAGTGTGTAGTGCTCCCCTTCCTGTGTCCATGTGTTCTCATTGTTCAACACCCGCCTATGAGTGAGAATATACGGTGTTTGATTTTCTGCTCTTGTGTCAGTTTGCTGAGAATGATGGTTTCCAGGTTCATCCATGTCCCTACAAAGGACGTGAACTCATCGTTTTTGATGGCTGCGTAATATTCCATGGTGTATATGTACCACATTTTCCCTATCCAGTCTATCATCATTGGGCATTTGGGTTGGTTCCAGGTCTTTGCTATTGTAAACAGTGCTGCAATGAACATTCGTGTGCACGTGTCCTTGTAGTAGAATGATTTATAATCCTTTGGATATATACCTGTAATGGGATTGCTGGGTCAAATGGGATTTCTATTTTTAGGTCCTCGAGGAATCGCCACACTGTCTTCCACAATGGTTGAATTAATTTACATTCCCACCAACAGTGTAAAAGTGTTCCTATTTCTCCACATCCTCTCCAGCATCTGTTGTTTCCCGATTTTTTAATGATCGCCATTCTTACTGGTGTGAGATGGTATCTCAATGTGGTTTTGATTTGCATTTCTCTGATGACCAGTGATGATGAGCATTCTTTCATATGTTTGTTGGTCTCCTGTATGTCTTCTTTTGTAAAGTATCTGTTCATATCCTTTGCCCATTTTTGAATGGGCTTGTTTGTTTTTTTCTTGTAGATCTGCTTTAGTTCTTTGTAAATTCTGGATATCAGCCCCTTGTCAGATGGGTAGACTGCAAAAATTTTTTCCCATTCTGTTGGTTGCCGATTCACTCTACTGACTGTTTCTTTTGCCGTGCAGAAGCTGTGGAGTTTGATTAGGTCCCATTTGTCTATTTTGGCTTTTGTTGCCTTTGCTTTTGGCGTTTTGGTCATGAAGTCCTTGCCTACACCTATGTCCTGAATGGTTTTCCCTAGATTTTCTTCTAGGGTTTTTATGGTGTTAGGTCTGATGTTTAAGTCTTTAATCCATCTGGAGTTAATTTTGGTGTAAAGTGTCAGGAAGGGGTCCTGTTTCTGCTTTCTGCACATGGCTAGCCAGTTTTCCCAACACCATTTATTAAACAGGGAGTCCTTTCCCCATTGCATGTTTTTGTCAGGTTTGTCGAAGATCAGATGGTTGTGGGTATGTTGTATTTCCTCTGAGGCCTCTGTTCTGTTCCATTGGTCTATATCTCTGTTTTGGTACCAGTACCATGCTGTTTTGATTACTGTAGCCTTGTAGTATAGTTTGAAGTCTGGTAGTGTGATGCCTCCTGCTTTGTTCTTTTTGCTTAGAACTGACTTGGCTATGCAGGCTCTCTTTTGGTTCCATATGAAGTTTAAGGTGTTTTTTTCCAGTTCTGTGAAGAAGGTCATTGGTAGCTTGATGGGAATAGCGTTGAATCTGTAAATTACTTTGGGCAGTATGGCCATTTTCACGATGTTGATTCTTCCTAACCATGAACATGGAATGTTTCTCCATCTGTTTGTATCCTCTCTTATTTCGTTGAGCAATGGCTTGTAGTTCTCCTTGAAGAGGTCCTTTAGGTTCCTTGTTAGTTGTATTCCTAGGTATTTTATTCTCTTTGTAGCAATTGTGAATGGCAGTTCGTTCTTGATTTGGCTCTCTTTAAGTCTATTACTGGTGTATAGGAATGCTTGTCATTTTTGCACATTGATTTTGTATTCTGAGACTTTGCTGAAGTTGTTTATCAGTTTCAGGAGATTTTGGGCTGAGATGATGGGGTCTTCCAGATATATAATCATGTCATCTGCAAATAGAGACAATTTGATTTCCTCCTTTCCAATTTGGATACCCTTTATTTCTTTTTCTTGCCTGATTGCTCTGGCTAGAACTTCCAGTACTATATTGAATAGGAGTGGTGAGAGAGGGCATCCTTATCTAGTGCCAGATTTCAAAGGGAATGCTTCCAGTTTTTGCCCATTCAGTATGATATTGGCTGTTGGTTTGTCGTAGATAGCTTTTATTGTTTTGAGATACGTTCCGTCAATACCTAGTTTATTGAGGGTTTTTAGCATAAAGGGTTGTTGAATTTTGTCAAAAGCCTTCTCTGCATCAATTGAGATAATCATGTGGTTTTTATCTTTGGTTTTGTTTATGTGGTGAATTACGTTTATGGACTTGTGTATGTTGAACCAGCCTTGCATCCCCGGGATGAATCCTACTTGATCATGGTGGATGAGCTTTTTGATATGCTGTTGCAATCGGTTTGCTAGTATTTTATTGAAGATTTTTGCATCTATGTTCATCATGGATATTGGTCTGAAATTTTCTTTTCTTGTTGAGTCTCTGCCGGGTTTTGGTATCAGGATGATGTTTGTCTCGTAAAATGATTTGGGAAGGCTTCCCTCTTCTTGGATTGTCTGGAATAGTTTCAGAAGGAATGGTATCAGCTCCTCTTTGTATGTCTGGTAGAATTCAGCTGTGAACCCATCAGGACCTGGGCTTTTTTTGGGTGGTAGGCTCTTTATTGCTGCCTCGACTTCAGACCATATTATTGGTCTATTCAGGGTTTCGGCTTCTTCCACGTTTAGGCTTGGGAGGATGCAGGTGTCCAGGAATTTATCCATTTCTTCCAAGTTTACTAGTTTATGTGCATAGAGTTGTTTGTAATAATCTCTGATGATGGTTTGAATTTCTGTGGAATCTGTGGTGATATCCCCTTTACGTTTTTTATTGCATCAATTTGGTTATTCTCTCTTTTCTTTTTTATTAATCTGGCTAGTGGTCTGTCTATTTTGTTGATCTTTTCAAAAAACCAGCTCCTGGATTTATTGATTTTTTTGAAGAGTTTTTTGTGTCTCTATTTCCTTCAGTTCTGCTCTGATCTTAGTTATTTCCTGTCTTCTGCTAGGTTTTGAGTTTTTTTGATCTTGCTCCTCTAGCTCTTTCAGTTTTGATGATAGGATGCCAATTTTAGATCTCTCCTTTCTTCTCATGTGGGCAATCATTGCTATATATTTTCCTCTAGAGACTGCTTTAAATGTGTCCCAGAGATTCTGGTATGTTGTGTCTTCGTTCTCATTGGTTTCGAAGAACATCTTTATTTCTGACTTCATTTCATTCTTTATCCAGTCAACATTCAAGAGCAAGTTGTTCAGTTTCCATGAAGCTCTGCGGTTCTGAGTTAGTTTCTGCATTCTGAGTTCTAACTCGATTGCACTGTGGTCTGAGAGACTGTTTGTTATGATTTCTGTTCTTTTGCATTTGCTGAGGAGTGATTTATTGCCAATTATCTGGTCAATTTTAGAGTAGGTGTGATGTGGTGCTGAGAAGAATGTATATTCTGTGGATTTGGGGTGGAGAGTTCTGTAAATGTCTATTAGGTTTGCTTGTTCCAGGTCTGTATTCAGGTCCTGGATATCCTTGTTGATTTTCTGTCTGGTTGATCTGTCTAATATTGACAATGGGGTGTTAAAGTCTCCCACTATTATTGTGTGGGAGTCTAAGTCTCTTTGTAAGTCATTAAGAACTTGCCTTATGTATCTGGGTGCTCCTGTATTGGGTGCGTATATATTTAGGATCGTTAGCTCTTCTTGTTGCAGTGATCCTTTTACCATTATGTAATGTCCTTCTTTGTCTCTTTTGATCTTTGTTGCTTTAAAGTCTATTTTATCAGAGATGAGAATTGCAACTCCTGCTTTTTTTTGCTCTCCATTTGCTTGGTAGATCTTCCTCCATCCCTTTATTTTGAGCCTTTGTGTATCCTTGCATGTAAGATGGGTTTCCTGGATACAGCACACTGATGGGTTTTGACTTTTTATCCAATTTGCCAGTCTGTGTCTTTTGATTGGGGCATTTAGTCCATTGACATTTAGGGATAGTATTGTTATGTGTGAATTTGATACTGTCATTTTGATGCTACCTGGCTGTTTTGTTGGTTAGTTGATACAGCTTCTTGATTGTGTTGATGCTCTTCTACCATTTGGTGTGTTTTTGGAGTGGCTGGTACTGGTTGTTCCTTTATATGTGTAGAGCCTCTTTTAGGAGTTCTTGTAGAGCAGGTTGGTGGTGATGAAATCTCTGAGTGCTTGCTTGTTCACAAAGGATTTTATTTTTCCTTCACTTATGAAGCTTAGTTTGGCTGGATAGGAGATTCTGGGTTGCAAGTTCTTTTCTTTAAGGATGTTGAATATTGGCCCCCAATCTCTTCTGGCTTGTAGGGTTTCTGCTGAGAGATCTGCTGTGAGTCTAATGGGCTTCCCTTTGTGGGTAACCCGACCTTTCTCTCTGGCTGCCTTTAGCATTTTCTGTTTCATTTCAACCCTGGTGAATCTGACAATTATGTTCCTTGGGGTTGCTCTTCTTGAGGAATATCTTTGTGGTATTCTCTGTATTTCCTGGATTTGAATATTGGTCTGCCTTGCTAGGTTGGGGAAGTTTTCCTGGATAATATCCTGAAGAGTATTTTCCTGCTTGGATTCATTCTCTTCATCACATTCAGGTACACCTATCAGACGTAGATTAGGTCTTTTCCCATAGTCCCACATTTCTTGAAGATTTTGTTCATTCCTTTTTGCACTTTTTTCTCTGTTCTTGCCTTCACTTTTTATTTCATTGAGTTGATATTCGACCTCTGATATCCTTGCTTCTGCTTGGTCAATTCGGCTGTTGAAGCTTGTGCATGCTTCACGAAGTTCTTGTGTTGCGTTTTTCAGCTCCATCAATTCACTTATACTCCTCTCTATGCTGTCCATTCTCGTCAGCAGTTCATCCAATCTTTTTTCAAGGTTCCTATTTTCTTTGCGTTCGGTTAGAACATGTTCGTTTAGCTCACTGTAGTTTCTTACTACCCACCTTCTGAAGTCTGATTCTGTCATTTCATCACCCTCCTTCTCCATCCGGTCTGGTTCCCTTGCTGGTGAGGAGTTGTGATCCCTTTTAGGAGGAGAGGTGTTCTGGTTTCGGGAGTTTTCATCCTTTTTGCGCTGGTTTCTTCCCATTTTTGTGGGTTTATCCACCTGTTGTCTGTCTCTGTCCCAGGGAGTTGGAGCTTTATGAGTTTCTGTTGCACTACTGCCTTTTTTGATTTTTCTTTCAGGTCTGACCCGCCCAGCTAGCAGCAGGCCTAGCCTCTGCCTGCCCGCAGGGGTTTGTTGAGCTGCTGTGGGCTCCGCCCAGCTGCCCTGAGCTCTTCCCTGCAGTCCTGTTTATATGGACGTAGTTAGAACTCTCTCGGCAATGGTGGCCCCGCCTCTGTTATGGCGGACTCTCTCTGTTGTGGCAGGTTGCCTCGGCAACGGCAGCCTGCCTCCTTAGTGGTGGAGAGTCTCAGTAATGGCGGAAGCCCCTCCCCTACGGAGCCAGACCTTCCCGGTTCAGCTGTGCTTGGTTTGAAGGGCTCAACCCAGAGGGTTTCCAATTACTGTTTTTGTTTTCGTTGTTGTTGGGGGTGGAGGGGTGGGACCAACTGAGCCTGATCACCTGGCTCCCTGACTCAGAGTCTTTTCTTTTAAGTTGAAGGATCCCGCGTTCTGGTCGCTTGTTGAAAAGGCGCCGGGATCTCCCGTGCTGCGACTCACGGAGTCGGGTCGAACTGCGGCGCCGGCTCCTGGCAGATTTTTTGACTAGGAATCTCCTGGCCTGGCTCGCTATTTCAGCTGAGTGGGCAACTCTGCCGTCTCAGGGCTCTGATCGCCAGCTAAGAGGGCTCCCAGACCAGTGGCTTTTGTAAGGAGAACCGCAGCAACAGGGCGTGGTCACAGCAGCAGCGTGGGCGGAATCAGCCCCGCGGGGGCCAAAACAGCCGCACTGGCTGGGATTGCGACGCTGGCGATCCCTCTGCCTGGGTATCTCCTGGTCTGTGGGCAATAAGAGTTCGTCTGGAAATGCGGCGTCCACTCACCCTCTGCACTTTGACTGGGAGCTGAAGTCCTGAGCTGTTCTTAGGTGGCCATCTTCCCAGCATTCCCCGAGGAAGTATTTTTAAGTAGAAGAGCAAATATGCCTCTTGTAGTGGGAGAAAGATCCAATGGCATTTACTTAGGCAAGTGGGATTTAACTTCAAGGCAGCTGATGTTCTGTCTAAGCTTTGTACATGTGGTGTGATTTGTTCGCAGTGCTACTTAAAGCCTGAGAAGGTGTTCCTTGATCCGTCAGATGTTTGTGAGAGTCCTATGAATGTTTGACCTCATCAAGATAAAACAAAGCCATGGGCTTTTGGGTTCCTTTATCACAGAGATAATAATTCTAGTTCCAATCTGAATCTGGACCGGTGCCCTGGCTGTGAAATGCATTCTTACAACAAATTTGCATGGCTGATCGTGCCAGCCCTAGATGTGGTGTGAGGGCTGAGACTCATCAACCTCATAGTGGTTTGGTGGAAGTGAACTCTTTGATTTTGTGCCTGCTGTGCTCAGCTTAATCAGCAAGTGTGCCCAGCCTCAGATGGGCCCTTAAAGTCTTCCAGATCCAACAAGTTGGAAATAGTCCTGCCCCAGCAGACAGAGATGTGGCAGCTGTATAGCATCTGCTGTGGCTGGCTCTGCTTCCCTGATGCTCCACTGGTAGTTTTTCTTCTAGATTCTCAACAACTCTACCTGATGCCATGTGGCCTTAGAACCTGCTCACATAATTGTTCACAGCAGTTAATGATCAATAATGTGAACCATTCCAAGCTTGAGATCCATATTCACTTAGCCAAACAAGGCTGAATGGAGCCCCAAGCCCCTCCAATATGTAAGCCAAAGCAGCAACAGACTTAGCCTTGAATAAAGAACTAAATAGACCAGGCACAGTGGCTCATGCCTGTAATCCCAACACATTGGGAGACTGAGGCGGGTGGATCATGAGGACAAGGTCCGGAGTTCGAGAGCAGCCTGGCCAATATGGTGAAACCTTGTCTCTACTAAATATACAACAATTAGGCAGGTGTGGTGGCACATGCCTGTAGTCCCAGCTACTCAGGAGGCTGAGGACGAATAATTGCTTGAACCAGGGAGTTGGAGGTTGCAGTGAGCTGAGATTGTGCCACTGCACTCCAGCCTGGTTGACAGAGTAAGACTCTGTTAAAAAAATAAAAAATAAAATAAAATAAAATAAAATAAAAACTGAAAATAAGCTGAATGTGGTGGCTCACCCCTGTAATCCCAGCATTTTGGGATGCTGAGGTGGGCAGATCACTTGAGCCTAGGAGTTGGAGACCAGCCTGGGCAACATGGCGAAACCCCATCTCTACAAAAAATACAAAAATTAGCCATGCATGATAGTGTGCACCTGTAGTCCCAGCTACTCTAGAGGCTTAGGTGGAAGAATGGCTTGAGCCCTGGAGGTGGAGGTTTCGGTGAGTCAAGATCTTACCACTGCACTCCAGCCTGGGCGACAGAAGCAGACCCTGTCTCAAGAAAACAAAAACAAAAAGAAAAACAAAACTAAACTAAAAATAGGTTGTTAAGTAAGGATGATGGTAAGCATCTAAATCCCAGATCCAGTCAAAAGTTCCCACTTCTGAAACTTTTGATTATATCCGGGGTTTATCTACTCACCATCATCTTCCATCATCTAATGATCTTATTACTTTTCTGTCCAATATGCTACTGCTAGTGCAGCAGTGTCATGAGGGATAAGTAGGACACATTCAGACAGCGATGACACAGGTAAGGTTGAGGAAGGCATTTCAGGAGGAAGGAATGCCATGTAAAAGTGTCAGACATCAAAGGGCAATTATTTTCCCATTTAACAAACAAGGACACAGATGTTTAGAGCAGTTAGGCATCCTGCTTAAATTCACATAATTAAAAGCACAGCCCAGATTCAAACTCATGTCTACCTAACTCCAAAGCCTGTGTATTTGTACATATGCTGTCTTACGAAAGATAGGGTGAATAGTTTTAATATATCTTATAAGAAGTAGGGAGCTGTTGAATGGTTAGAGACTTAGATGATGTAATCAATATTTTATGAAGATTAATTTGGTGGCCATGTGTGGACTAGATTCACAAAGTGAGAGACTGGCTGGTGAAAGAAAAGTATAAGTGAAAATAATTTGTGACTCATTACTGTATACTAAGCTATTGATATTTAATTCCCCCATCATAATATTTGTCTCAGGTATATATTTTTGACTTTTATTTTAAATTGACAAGTAGTATCGGTACATATTTATGGGGTACAATGTGATACACACACACACACACACACACACACTGAAATTGTGGAATGATTAATCAATTAACATATCTACATCTCAAATACTTACCATTTTTTATAGTGAGAATATTTGAAATTTACTATTAGCAATTTTCAAAAGTATAATACATTATTATTAGCTATAGTCAACATGCTGTGCAATAGATCTCACAAACGTAGTCCTTCTAATTGAAATGCTGCACCCTTTAATATTTGTACCCTTTGAGCCCAGGCGTTCAAGACCTACTTCCAACCACAGCATGTGGTAATTCATCTATTTCTATGAGTTCAACATTTTTTAATTTCACATGTTTGTAATATCATGCAGTATTTGACCTTCTGTGCCTGGCTTATTTCACTTAGCATAAGTTTTTCAGGTACATGAATGTTGTAGCATGCGATAAAATTTTCTTATATTTTATGACTGAATAGTATTTCATTGTGTATATATGCCACATTTTCTTCATTTATTCATCCATTGATGGACACTCATTGACTCCTTATCTTGCCTTTTGTGAATAAAACTGCAATGAACTTGGGACTGAAGATGTCTTTTCAACAAGCTAATTTTATTTCCCTTGGATATATACCCAAGCGAGATTGCTGTATCATATAGTAATACTATTTTTAGTTTTTTGAAGCACTTCCATACTGTTTTTCATTATAGCTGTACCAATGTACATTCTCACCAACACTGTATAAATCTCTTATCTATGTAATAATGACCATCCTAAAAAATGTGAGGTGATTATCTCATTATGGTTTCGATTTGTTGAATATCTTTTCATATACCTGTTGGCCATTTTTATGTCTCCTTTGGAAAATGTCTATTTAGATCCTTTGCCCATTTTTAAATTAGATTATTTGGGGTTTCTCTTTTTGTTTATATGAGTTCCGTATATATTTAGTTGTATGAGATCCCTATACATTTTAGATATTAACCCATCAGATAAAAGTGTCCTCACCCTTTCCCCCAACACACACATAATTGGTAACTCTGGATGGTGATGGATGTGCTGATTTGATTGATGTAATAATTACACCATATTTCAAATCATAAAATTGTGCACCTTGAATATATCCTGTTTTATTTGTCAATTATACATCAATCAATCTGGAAAAAATAGGTTGTCGAGTAAGGGGGCCCAAGAAAAGTATCAGGTATATTTACAGAGCCAAATCAGGTGTACCACATTCCCAGTCTGGATGTGTATCGTGCACATGTTGGGTCCATTTCAGAGGCAAGACAGAAAGTGCACCCTTGGAAGGTCAGGGAGTAGGGAGTTGGGATAAGCAATAAGTGATTATTAGTGTTTTTTGCTGCGAAGACGTCATGCAGCCAGTAAGTGGACGGCAAAAACTCTGGAGAGAGGAACTCACTAATCGTCCTTGCCACCAAAAAGCGTGAATGGATGCCCTGTTGATATTGATATCCAGAAATTCTTATTGAGTCACTGTTGTTCTGTAGTCTTGACTTTGGAACTCTCAAGAATGAGCTTTTCATCCTGGATGCTATGTTTTTTTTTTCCCCCTTTGGCCATCAATCAGAGGACAGAAATGTCCATCCCTACAGTGGTTGCTTAAGCAGTGGGAGGAACAGTAAGGCCTACTGTACCCTGATGGCCTATACTATGTAGCCCTGCATAGCAACTCTCAGCTCCGTGACAAGTTTCCTACTTTGCATTTTGAGTAGCCCTTGGTCTTGCACCATTGGTTATTGGCCAGAAGATACCCCTAGTAGAATCACTTCTTGAACATGTCTCCTCCATCTCAATTATTTAAAAAATAAAATGAATACAAGAAGCTAACAGTCATGCTAGCTGGACCATTCCATTCCATTCTATAGACTGTGGCATAAATTGATTCTTTCATCATCATCTCAGATGATCAACTACTAATGCAGAGCTGTTTTCATGGCAAGCCATCTTAACTGTTGCTTCACTGTCAGGAAGAGAAAGAAAGCCCAGGAGTCACTGAAACTCTCAGTGACCAAAATGCCCATATACTTCCACACAAATAGCCCTCTGGCTGTCAAGAGCTGCCCAATGTATACCCACTGTCTCACTCTATCCGTCTCTGCTCTTGCATAATGAGCAGTCCAAGGGAGCATACTCCATGTACCTTAGCCTCCAATGCCAGCAGCCACCTGATTGCCTAAAACCAGAGTTGAACTGGACATAAGATGACAGCTTTGGTGAAAAGTATAGAAAGCACTTTATTATGTGAGAGGAATATGAGCAATAATTGTGCCATTGTGTAGCTTTCAAACTCCTTATTGTTCCTCCATTATACTTGAATAGGAGACTGCTACTTAGAGACCAAAAGAGATAGATATATGCTCAGCATTCCCTAGCTCACTCTCTGCTCCACTTCTACCATCTTGTGTGTGTGTGTGCCAAGTGTCTTAATCTTTGCTGAAGGGTAACAAGTAGATCTGGGGTTGTAGCGAGGGGGCAGACACAGGCCAGCTGTCGTGGCTTGCATCTGTAGTCCCAGTACTTTGGGAGGCTGAGCCAAAAGGATCAATTGAAGCCAGGAGTTCAAGACCAGCCTGGGCAATGTAGCGAGACCTTTTCTCTACAAATTTTTTTTTTTTTTTTTTTTTTTTTTTTTTTTACGTAGGCAGACATGGTGGCATGTACCTGTGGTCCTAGCTACTCAGGAAGCTAAGGCAGGAGAGTTTCTTGAGCCTGGGAGTTTGAGGCTGCAGTGAGCCATGATTGTACTACTATGTGCCAGTGTGGTTGACAGAGCAAGACCAATCTCAAAAAAAAAAAGAAACATGATGTTGGGTTAAATATAAACACATACACACACACACAGAGTGACTCTCTCTTGGGAGTCTCAGCCTGGTCAGAGGTGCCCTTACCATTTGAGCCAAAATGACTGTGGTAGTGATTCTCATCCAGGGGCAGTATTACCCCTCTGGGGAATATTTGGCAAGGCTCTGGGAGTGTTTTGGGGTTGTTGTACTGACTGAAGCATTCTGTGGACAGGTGATAGAGTTGTGCAATGCTCTGCATCGAGTGGCATGTGCCGCACAACAAAGAATTATCCAGGCCTAAATTCCAAAGTTCCACTGGGAAAAAAAAAAAAAAAAACCAACACTAACGAGGAAACTGTTGAAGCAGGCACAGGAGAGTTCCTACCAAATTTCTCAAGTTACTAAAGATCTATGATGAATGGCTAAAGCAGTGCTTCTCAAAGTATGGTCTCTACATCACCTACATCAGAATTACCTGGTATGCTTGCTAAAATCCACTTTCTTGGTCCCACCCAAGTATTACTAAATCCAAATCTGGGAATTGGATAAAGGAATCTGAATTTTAACAAGCATGTCAAATTATTATGTGCATTAAAGATTCAGAGCCATTACACTAAAGGATCTTTCTAAGGAAGAGGATGCTGAGGGCTAAACTAATTAAGATCTTTATATATCTAAAGGCATAGAGAAAGCCAGCTATCCCCATTAAGAACAGAACAAGGGAAAGTAGGTTTGGGTATTGGAAAGAGGTATTTAGGATAGATTTAGGGAGGTATAAGGAAAGCTTATTTCTTCTTATTTGATATATCTAGAATCTTATCATTTTAAATATGACCCTAGTCTCAAAGGACTTAAAGAGTAAATTTACAAAATATAACCTACTACTAATACCCAATAAATCTATGAGAAAATGCTCAACTTCTCTAGTAATCAACAAAATTCAAATTCATAAAATCTCTATCAAATTGACAAAAGATGTTTTCATTTATTTGTTTTTATTTTAATAATAGCCATGGTCGAAGAACAGTAAGTTGAAACTGCTATTCAAGTACAATGCTGTTGGAAAGGTAGATTTAAACAATCTTTTGTGAAATCATGTCAACAAGATGTGTCTAAAGTATTACAATGCACGTATCATTTGATGTTACAATTCTACATCTATAGCATAAACTAAGAAATGTCATTGTGATTGTCTGCAAACCTGATTTAGATGTTTGTTGTCACCGTATGTATTAATGTTCAGTGTTAGGGGATTGGTTGGTAGCTTATTATGTGGTTTTTCAAAATTTGACAAGGAATTATAGTAACTTAGATAATGCCTATTACATGTTAGGTGAAAAGATTGGATGTAAAAGTTTGACTCTAATTGTATGGGAGAAAAATTAACAATGTGTAGGAAAAAAAGAACTGAAAAAGAAACATTGCTAAGATATCAATAGATGATTACCTTTATTTAGTGCTCTTCTTAATGATTTTCCTAATTTTTAAATTTTGCACAATTGGGCATGTGCCACATTAATAAGGAGAAACAAGTTAATTTAAACATACCTATGGCACAGTCTAGTGGTAGGGAAGGATGTAAAGTCCTATCCAATTACACTTCAGTAACTTGATTTGGATGGAGATCATAGATTTTATTTAACATAATATGATCAGTTATGTGCCCACTAGCTCATATCAATATAGCTTTATCTAAAAAGGAAATTTATATTGCTTGCTTTCCTCTCTTGGGTACATTCTGTTACTGGGCTCTTATTGATCTCATGCATGTCATTCCCAATGGGAAAGTGCTGGAATGGAGTAGCTACTTGGGCATTAACAGTAGGTGATAGTTTATTTTATTTATTTTTCATTAATACCAAAAAAATTGGATTAACCAGAAAGTTTCACTAAGGCATCAGAAAACTTTACAAATAAATGTTACTCTTTTGTTTCATTTTTTTCCTGAATGCACCATTTTCATTCTACTGCCTTGAATACTTATTATTTGTAGTCTTCATAGAATTGCTGAACTCAATCTCTCTAGTTCTATTTATGAATACAGTGCAAATGTAATAACATACTTATGAGGTCATTTTTGTATTAAAAACTTGCTTTTCCAATGAATAAGATGCAACTAAAGTTATTGTTTAAATTCAAACCAAACAAGAGCATATTAATTCTGGCTTATTTTTTTTTTTTGTATTTTTAGTAGAGATGGGGTTTCGCCATGTTGACCAAACTGGTCTCGAACTCCTGACCTCAGATGATCCACCTGTCTTTGCCTCCCAAAGTGTAGGGATTACAGGTGTGAGCCACCATCCCTGGCCACTTGTTAATTTTTTAAAAATGAAACATTGAGTCTGGGGATTAGTCAGAAGGGTGTGGAAGAAGGTTCTTCCAAATCAAATATGTGAAAATAGGAAGAAGCTTCTATGCCACAGGAAATAGAATTTAGAAGACAAGGGCATCACAAGAGAACTAACTTCAGACACGCATCCATGCCCTGATTCTGATGGAGAATCCACAACAGCCACTTGAGCCCTTGTATCAGCAAGTGAAATACACAGTTCGGGCTAAACCTGCTGGATTACTTTCACAAAATTCCTCCTGCATCAGTGGCTTACCAGCCTTCGTGGTGCACTGAAAATTTTGCTTTTTTTATTTTTCAATGATTCCACAAAAATTGCAACCACTTAGATTGGCACTGTTAAAATTCAAGTTTATCCTTATAGCTATAATTCCGAATTATATGGAAATCATTTTGATTTTCATAGTGCCTTTTTTTTTTCCTATGAACTCCTAGGACATACACATTAAATTTCTCCTCAGAATAACTGTATAAGGTAAACAGAGAAGATACTACAGGTCCTTTAGTCTTTCCTCCAAATCCCCTGAGACCTGGGGCATTTTGAAATAAAGAACAGTTTTGTGTATTAGAATGGTAACAATGTTGGATTAATACAATAAGTTTCCTTATGGCAGTTCAGGCAAAATTTTGCTGCCAAATAAGTCCATTCAGGTCATATAATACCACAGAAATATGTCCTTTCTATGTAGAACCTTTTGGAGCTTGGAATTACTAATAAACTGATAAGGTATAGTAGACCTGTATTATCCGAATAATAATAAATGTAAGCATCATGAAAAGAAAAATATGGGCTCTCTGCTTGGTTCATTCAGATCGTGACTGATTAGTGCATTGAGGAGCATATTTTGGATAGGCTGGAGTCACCATTGCCATTGTGAATCTGTTTACCCATAATAGTTCTTATTTTTTAGCAATATCTGGGTGCCTTTGCTGGCACTATGCAAGGTTGCTCACCTTGCAGGTTGCGTGAGTAATTCAGACGTACTCCAAGTTATCCACCTAGTGAAGTGTTAACAATGTAGGCCTCAGGTGAAGCTTTTCTCTAAGGCCTGTTTTTTTTATCCTTACCTTTACATGGTTGATGATATGAAATCATCCTCAGATAAAAAGCTCAGTTCCTTACAAGAGGCAGCATAGTAGGGTGAAGGAAGCATCTGAGTGGTCATACCTGACTTGTCATTTATTAGCTGACTCTTGGGCAAGTCATTTAATTTCTCTAGGCATCAGCGTCCTTATCTTTAAAATGGGGGTGATAATCTCTTCCAAGCCCACCTGACAAGAGAGCTGTCTGGATTTTGATAGATAATAAATAAATGTGAGGGCGCTTTGTAATCTCTGAGGCACCCCTTCAACATAAGGTGGAAAAATTATAAACACAAGGACAAGCCTCGTGTATCAGCTTGCTCTGAGTACCACTTGAGAGGCAAATGGCCAAAATGGAGTAGGAAGGATATCTCAAAAAGCAAAGGGTCTGGGTGTGGGGAGAGGGTGAGGGGAAGATAGTTGTCACCAGGGCAAGGCCAGTCACTCATGCCATCTGACCTTTTCAGCCTTCTCAATTATCTCTAAGGTCCTTCTCAGATTCCTGGGAATCTCTTAAATTGTCCCCTTTCTCTTCTGATCCTCATGCTTCAAGTGTTACATGGATTTGATGAGCTGCCTCGGTAGCTGCCCCTTGTAGTCTGCTTTGTAGCTTCTTGCAACATCACCTTCATTTTCCTCTCTCTCTCTCTCCCCTTCCCTCCCTTTTTTGCTCCCCCTCCTTTGCTTCCTTCCCACATTTCTCTATGTATTCCTGGGTCTTGGTGGGTACTCACTAAATATTGGATGGGTGCATTCTTAGGGCACTTTAATCCTTAGAGGAGACAAACATTCAGGTAGCTAAGCATATCTACCATCCATAGATGCTCCCCTTGAATTCTTAACTAGGTTCCCTAGAACCCACTATATATGAGCCCGCATATCCTCTTCCTGGCATTCAAGGGCTCATCTAAATAAGCTAAACTTATAACTACAGGCTCCCCACTAAGCACCAGCTATTCTGGGAAGCCTGATCCCTGGTCACCCCTTTGGAGGTTTCTACTCATGCCCACCCCCAGTCCTCTATATTAGCTCAGGTTGTTTCCCCATCTGAAATCCTCTGTTCACTTATTCTTCAGAATCCTTTAGCTCTTACCTCTTGCATAAAACCTTCACTGACACCTGCAGTGTATATAAATCTTGTCTGTATATTACTTCTCCCTGCTGACCTTCTGTAGCACTTACCCTCTCTACCAGTAATTCCTTAATCATTCTCTGCTTCATGTGATATACATATATGTATTGCTAGTATGCATTGTTTGCTTTGTATCAGACACTGTACTTAACATTTTACATCAATAACATAACTTAATTCCTACTATTCAGTGTTATCAATCTGCCCATTTTATAAGGTTCAGAAGGGTTGAGTAGCTTTCCCAAGGACACAGTTTGTAGGTGGTGAAACTGAGTTTTAAACCTAGTACTTGTGTGAATTCAGCACTGCATAACTATCACATATTTGGGTAATAATTTCTGTCCTAAAAGTGCTTGCACTCTAGTTGGGAAAATACGACTTGGACATCAACTCTTATTTTCCTGTTATGGACTGTATTAGTCAGGGTTCTCTTAGAGGGACAGAACTAGTAGGATAGATACACACACACACACACACACACACACACACACACACACACACACAGAGGTATATCTCACTCTCTATATAGATATAGATATAGATATAGATATATAAAGAGGAGTTTATCAAGTATTAACTTACATGATCACAAGGTCTCACCATAGGCTATCGGCAAGCTGAGGAGCAAGGAGAGCCAGTCTGAGTCCGAAAACTGAAGAACTTGGAGTCCAGTGTCTGAGGGCAGAAAGCATCCAGTACAGGAGAAAGATCTAGGCTAGGAGGCTAGGCTAGTCTTGACCTTTCACATTTTTCTGCCTGCTTCATATTCACTGGCAGCTGATTAGATTGTGCCCACCAGATTAAGGGTGAGTCTGCCTTCCACTGTCCACTGACTCAAATGTTAATCTCTTTTGGCAACAATCTCGTAAACACACCCAGGATCAATAGTTTGTATCCTTCAATCCAATCAAGTTGACACTCAGTAGAGTAACCATCACATGGACTGAATGTGTTTCTGACAAATTCATACATTGAGGTCCTAACCTCCAATGTGAAGGTGTTAGGAGGTGGGGCCTTTGGGAGATAATTAGGCTTAGATGAGTTTATGAGGGGTGAGCCTCAGTGATGGGATTAGCGTTCTTATAAGAAGAGAAACCAGAACTTACTGTCTTCACAACATGAGGTTACAGGAAGTAGGTGGCCACCTGAACCAAGAAGAGAGCCCTCACCAGAGGTGAACATGCTGACACTCTGACTATGGACATTCAGCCTCCAGAACTGTGAAGAGCAAATTTGTTTTAAGCCACTCAGTCTATGGTATTTTATTATACCAGCTCCCACTGACTAAGACATGCCTCTCCATTTTGTATAAAGTTGCACACATTAACAGCAATGATAACAGCAATAATAACAGTAACAGAAACATACATTCGTTGAAGGATCTCTCCCTAGCACCTTAGAAAAGACCTAGGAAGTTGTTTTATGCTCTGTATTTGTAAGTTGCTTCATTGATTGGTTAATAAGTGAGAGGCTACCGTACCTTAGTAAAGGCTAGCACAGTGTATGTTAGTTTGGCACATGATAAGTGTACTGAAAGCAGTCCTGGAATGGTGTATTTCAACACTAGATTAAGTAAGTAAGCCAAAGGAATGCTAAAACTTCAAGTTGCTTAAGCTCTCTGTGCTTTAATCATCAGTAAAATGAGAATAATAGTAGTACCGTCCTCATAAGGTTATTATGAGAAATAAATGAATTACTATATGTACAATACTCAAAACAATATCTGGTACAGAGAAAGTTCTATATTGTTTTTGTAATTGGTATCATTGCTGTTGTCATAGCTGTTAGTGTGTACATCTTGATGCAAAATGGAGAGGGATAGTGTTAATAACAACACCAGGGATTCATATATCTCAAGGAAAGAGGAGCACTGTCACTGTCTTATGTGTAACTTGGCAATGTACTTGACACATAACAAGTACTACAAAAATATTTGTAGAATTTAAAAGTCATGGAATAATGCCAAACCCTCACAGTGTTCAAGTATCTACATAGAAAAACTTCAGGGGTGTGTGGTGGGTCACGCCTGTAATCCTAGCACTTTGGGAGACCAAGGCAGGCTGATCATCTGAGGTGTGGAGTTCAAGACCAGCATTGCCAACATGGTGAAACCATGTCTCTGTTAAAAATACAAAAATTAGCCAAGTGTGGTAACAGATGCCGGTAATCCCAGCTAGTTGGGAGGCCGAGACAGGAGAATCACTTGAACCCGGGAGGCAGAGGTTGCAGTTAGCAGAGACTACACCACTGCACTCAAGCCTGGGTGATAGAGCAAGACAACATGTCCAAAAAAAAAAAAAAGTTCAAAAGGTGAAGGTTGGATAACATCTTCCTCTCATGTTAAAAGGAGTGAGTTTCCAATACACGCTAACATCTAGCCTCTCTCTTCATCCTGAGCTCCCAAAGCCCAATTTCTGGCTCAGTTTTGCACATTGACTCCTTTTCATGGCAGACTTTTCTCTGTTCTAGCCTTGATGTATAGTTATAAGCAAGGATGCCACAGTAATAACTCTTTGCTCTGGCATATGAATGAGTATGATTTTTCATGGAGCTCTCTTCATGCCTACTACTTAGAGTTATTTGTCATTTCTTTTATGGGCCTGTTCAAGAGAGCCAGGCTATGGGATATGTTGTGAAAGCCACCTGTGTTGCCTTCTCTAAGACAACAGGGAGATGTGATGGGTATTCATTTTCTAAGATTCTAAGGAGATGGTTTTATCTTCGACAGACTGCCTGTTGTTACCTTTGGGGTTTGTCAAGGTGGCACCAAATCAAAGGATTTTATTTGCTTGGGAGGAAAAAACAATCAAATATTCTTGCTGAGAGGTCTTTTGAGTACATCTGGTCCAAATTCCTATCTAAGAGTAGGGACCATGTTTGCCTTATTTCCTTTTGTATCTCTAGTGCACATCACTATGCTTGGCATAGAGTTGGTATGCAAAAGACATGTGTTAATTACGTAAATATTTTGCAGGGGGAACATTGGAAATGCTTTGTGTTATTAGCCTATTTGGATTTGGCCATTTTCTTCTGTAGTGCAGCAAAAAAGGCCTTTTCTCTCCCACTGCATCCCAATCCTAGATTATCTCACTCTCTTCTGCACCGACAGATATACTTTATATCCACCATTAGAGTACTCATGATACTGTGATATTTGTTTTCATCTGTCTTTCTGTTTCTACTCCCATTCCTATAGCCCTGTGTCTCTCTTGTTCAGTGCTGAGAACAGTGCTGAGCACATAGACATGGTTGGTGCTCAAAAAATATTAGTTGGATGAATGACTCTAATGCCAATCGTAGACAGCAAAAACAATTACAGTGTCACACATCATATTTATATTGCACAAAGGACTTCTTGTGGACAAAGATATCAGAAGAATGATGGCATTCACGAGACTGTTGCTAACGGAATGGTAGGCCATAGAGTTTGTTCATTTGGTACGTAGGCATGATAATAATACTGAATTGCCAAGAAGATTGTAGAGATTCAGCAGGAAAATCTTTTAAAGGGTGCTAACTCATTATTTTTATAGGAGCAGGTGGGGTTTTTGTTTTTCCTCTTTTTCTTCATCCTATGAGCAAGCAGAAGGAAGAAGAAGAAGGAAAAATGTCAGTAAC
This sequence comes from Saimiri boliviensis, assembly GCF_048565385.1. Classification (NCBI taxonomy): domain Eukaryota; kingdom Metazoa; phylum Chordata; class Mammalia; order Primates; family Cebidae; genus Saimiri; species Saimiri boliviensis. The sequence continues at coordinate 98,411,420 of NC_133470.1, forward strand.
TTGAGAAGCAAGCAAAGATTACACCCTTCTCTCTCCTTACCTCTATCCCCTCCCCACCACCCTTGGTAAGCCAAAAGGAGTGCTAAATATCAGCTTTCAACCTTAGGGAGTCTTCATCATAGATAAAGACCTGCTGAGCATGGTTCTTAGAGGACCCAACAGTAGAGCACTATGCGAGGTTCCATGCTAAGCTGTAACTATAGGAGGCTGGGAGCTCAAATCCTAGAAGCAGAAGAGATGGTGAGAGTCCAAGGACAAGAAATTTAGTCTCTTAGGATCATAATGACACAGATGAGTGCTCACAAAGACTGAGACGGAGTTCTGGCTTTCTCAGTTTCAGTATCTGAGAATATTTTACACTGCATTTTTCCTGATAAATAATAGGACTTGCAAAGTGATATTCCCAAGAGCACTGAAATGGAATGATACATCTTAGTGGTGTATCATTATTGACATAGGTTAGCAAATGGCCAAGGTTAGCAAATGTGGGTTAGCAAATGGCCAAGGCACAAAAAGTAGAGTGGTGAGCAAGATAGACATAGGTCCTGCCCTGACAGTATTTATAGTCTAGCAGGAAGAAAGAAACAGCCATGCAAATATAACATAATTTAAGTTCCATGGAGAAAATCTGGGAAAAACTATAATGGCAGGAAAAGCTCTGAAGAGCCAGAGAAAGGGCCTTTTGAGCTGAGAACTGATGGATGAATAGGTGTTAAACTAGAAGGGAGAAAAAGGAGGAGAGAAATCATGAGAGACATTCTATTAGTCAGAAGAAACCAACATAAAAAGGCAGTCACATTAAAGTCGGATAAATGCTAGGGAAGGAAAAGAAAGGTTACTGAGGGAACCACTGCTCAGTCTTTAAATGACCTTGACAGAGAGGCAGGCTAACTATCTTCATCCCCTTGAATGCATAAGGAAATTGAGACTCAGACATATTCATGTGTTTAATTTATTTAATGAGTCATTATCCAGCCCCTACTAGTTTCAAGTCACTGTGCTGGGGCTAGCTTAACACATTTATATATGGTCTCTCCCCTCTTTCATTCTAGTGGAGAAGTAGAGGGAGGTAGCCTGTGTCACAATGCTGGTAAGTGGTAGTGCCAAAACTTGAGGTCTTCTGACTTGAAGTCCAGTGCTCTTTTCATGATGTCACATTGTAGTTCAATAAAGAAGAGGCCTGGTTAATTACAGCCATGATGACTTGGACAGATGAGGTAGCTTAGCTTTTGTTCTAATAGCTGAGAAGGGTTTCCATAATGCTTATTTGGCACAGTGGGAACTTGGGTCTGTTAAAGGTAAAATTGAAGCAAAAACAGAATTTGAGTATAGCTAATCTGTGTGACAATCATAGCTAATCCTTTTGGAGTTTGCTGTGAGCTAGACATTGTAAATAAATAATTCATGTATTTATTTACTCCTAATAACAATCCTATAAGTGAGGTAAATACTTGTACTGATTTGCCCATCTTCTGAATGAGAATGCTGAGACTCAGAGAGATAATTATGCAGCATTATTAAGCTTGCTCAGTTAGTAATTTAGGGCTATAAGATGAAAACCCATTCAATCTGATGCCACAGCCTGTGCTCTTAACCACCGTGCCACATTGGATCTACTTACCAGACTAGAACAAAGTAGATGACACTAGCCCAGAGACAAAGGAGCAGTCTGGGATAAAGGCCAAAGTTTGTTCTTCCTGGCAGGACTCCCAGTCATAGTTGTTTAACAGGTACAAAAGCACAGGATTGGAGTTAGAAGTGACATTGAATCCACGTTTCCTACCTTCACATCCATAGTACTTTATGGTCATAATTTATAAGGACTTTATATCTGCCTGGTGTGGTCGGTTTTTTTCTAAGTAATTAAAACTATGAAACATAACCTTTATACATGCTGAATTTTAGAGGCCTATTGAGAGGACAATTTGACCTCAAACCATGTGTATTATGGTTTTCAGAGTCCATTCACATTCATGATCTCATGACATGCTCACAACAACCCTGATGAGGATTATTCTCATTTTATAGCTGAGGAAACAAGGCTGAGAAAGACCACGGTCATAAAACTACTAAGGTTTTGGAGCCATTGCTGGGCACCATTACTATTGGAAATGGGTGAAATCAAACCCATTCTCAAGGAAGGCTACCAGAGCTTGCAATTCTGTTTTTGGGTCTCAACTGAAATGAATCAGTTAGTAAAACATTTGGCTTTTCAAAATATGTACTGTGTATGTAGCAGTACAATGATATACTAGGATTTCTTTTTCATTCCAGATTCAAAAGACTCATTCCACAATTAATTGATTTGGTTCATAAAACACTGTATTATAAATAGTAATATAAAAGTAGCATGCATTATTTTCTAGGTTTCCTAAAATAAATAGTATATAATAGATATCTTTTGTCAATAAAAGCTACATGGATTTCTCTTCAGATACAGCTCATTGGAGTGGGGGTAGATGCTGGGTCTCTTTTAGAATGTACAATGTACCTTCATTCCATTCGAATGTCATTTGTGCACTTAGTAAGTGAAGGTACATTCTTTCTTATAGTGCCTTGTTCCTCATGACTGGCAGAATTGGTAGCTTTAAGCATTTTCACTCTCAAAACAAACATGACTCATAACCCATGTGGATGCAATGACTGTAGTTGATTTGGTGAACATTTGAAAATATGAACTGGGAATAAACAATATCATTACTGTAATTGTTTTTTGAAAGTGAAACTAATGCACTGGAAGTGGTATAGGTGAAATACAGGGAAACAGGTGAACATTGGAAATATATTCCAGTTAGTTAAAGCTTAGTGTAGAGGACATTAAAATTAAGGAAATATTTATTCATTTATTTAACAAATATTTAATGAACCAGACATTGTTCTAGACATTGTAGATACATCAGTGAAGAAGAAGAAGAAGAAAGATTAAAATTCCTGCCCTGATGGAGTTAACATTCAACAAGGGAAGTAAAGGGTGGCAGTACTGGGGGTGGGTTAGAGAAGGCCTCATGGAGAAGATGACATCTGAATAATGAACTAAAGGAGTTAAGGGAGGATGTAATGCACATATATGCTCACAGAGAGCTCCAAGCAGAGACTTTAAGATGATGATATACTCCAATCTGGCTGAAGTAGAGTGGGCAAGATGGATAATAATGGGAGATGAGGTCAAAGAAGTGGCCAGGAGGTGGCTGACCCATGGAAAGAAGTTTGCAAAGTAACTGATAATATTCAACTGTGTAATGGCCACTGTTGATTCCCTTTACCATGCAGGTATACCTATCCCTTAGCTACTTGGAGTGTTGGTTGCTAAAGCTTATAGTCACCCCCTTCTCTGCAGCAGGAGCCCTTGGGGCAGCCCACAGCTTTCACTGGCTTAACCCCTTTGCCTCAAGATGAGACCAATCCCATGGGGCCATTCATTGTCCAGAACTTCCCCTGGGGTCAGTTAAAGCTAGACTCCAGGTGAGACCACAGCCTTGCTTGTTTAGCTCCTTCATTTCCCCTTCCTTCTTACTCTTATTCTCCCCAAATAATCCAACTCAGGATTTGCTTCTATCTAAGGAACTGACCTAAGACAACAAACTTTCAACAACAGAATTTTAGAAGCTAATATGTTATATTTTTCTCTGTAAATGTCAACTTTGAGTTATATTTTATTAAACCAGGCACCTTGGGTAGTAAGGCAGATCATTCATGCCAGTCATTTTTTAAAGGAGCCAGGAAAGATATTTGTGACCTAGATGGCTAATGGTGCCATTGTTGATATACTTGAATGTCTTTCTAATTGTTACTCAGTAAAGGGGAGCATTTTAACTAGCATCTCAATGGCATGGTGTTGCAGCGATTGATTCATTTTTACATTGATAAGTGAATCCACAGGAAAGTCCCATTAGATGCCTCATTTTAGTTATTTGAAAAATCCTAGTCAATACATATAGACCTCCTTCCTGTCCTCTTGCAATCATGTGTGTGAATGTAGTATTTGTCCCTTTCTGAGATACCCCATTGTTTCACGTCATTTTGTCTAACTACCACATTTTATTCCTGGTATCAACTTTAAGAAGGGAAAGGAAATAAGCTGTGGCTGGAAAATCTGAATCCATCTCAATAATACTAAGTAACAAATGTGCCTTTTCTCCACTTCACACTAGTGTAGGCAAATGAACTTTGTTACTGGGGACAAGGTTTAGAGAACAAATACTTTGGGTAACAAGTGTATGGTTATAAATGTGAACTTTAGTAAGTAGTGTGAGAAAATTTCAAGAGGAGGCCCTCTCCCTTGCATGGGCTGTGAATGAGCAAATCCAAGACTTGGAAAAGCTGCACCAACTCTTTGAGGTTCTCTACTACCCACCTTTGGCATACGATTTGAACATAGTGCTGAGGACATTTGATTCCCCTTTTCACAAAACCACTCCTAAGTTATAAGACCAGGGCAACTCATACTGTATAATATATTCCTTTTGTCTGGCTCTCTATTTCTCCAACATATTCACCTGTAGTACTCCAAATTTTATGAATTGCCCTGTCTCTTGCCTTACTTAATACTATTCTGTGAACTAGGAAATGGAGGCACATTTTTTTCCAGTTTGCAGATGATTCACCCAAGATCACAAAGCTAGTAAGTGGCTAAGTCAGAAATAGACTCCACGTCTTCTCACTGCTATACCATTATGGAGAAAGTGTTAAGGAAAGATAATGACTTATTTTTAGCATTTTGTTTGTTAATATGATCATTCCAATTCTTCTTTGTGTGGGGATGCCAATGCATTTCCATTTATTCAAGCCAAATCTTTGTTTTCTCCAAGTAATTTGCTGAGTGCTCTCCTCATTAAAGCTTTCTGAAGATTGGCTGTGATTCCCAGAGTGGTTCTGTGAGCTCTGATATTCTGGATTGTGGCTATATTTTTCCTGGATCTCATTTTACATTGCTTTTTATCAGTCATACAGCCAACTGTTTCCTTGTCTATCTCTGTCATCTGCCAGCATGTTTGCTACCTTCTTTTTATTGTTTTGGCTCCTGGTTGGCTATTATTGAGAAATATCATCAATTAATCCCATAGTCCATTGTATGAGATTTTCAATGACCGTAACTCTATACCTCAGCTTTGTGGTGGCATGTCTTCCATCCCCTTGAAATGACTGATATTCCCTCCATTAACCTGTGCTTGCTTTTCTAAATGCAAGTTTGGTGTCCCAGTTTGAACATGAGCTCAACTTATGACCTGAATAAAAGCTTTCTTTTATTAGGTAGGATCACATGTGCTGGTCTCTTGTCCTCTGACCCCCTCCCCCACCACACACACACCTAATGTCTAACTCCCATATGTTGGCTCAAGATGCTGCTGGATACAATTCTGGCTGATAGAGATGAACTTGGGATTTACCTACAAATCAGAGGGGATTACTTCTGCAATCTCTAGAATAGAGAGGAAATGTTCACACTTAGGTTGAATTATTTTCTTCACGCATGGAAAAGTTGCAGTGAAATGAGTGCTGGCACTGCAGCAGAAAACCTCTTTGTTGAAGCTAATGCCAGTCTTGGACAGCTGATGACAACACTGTAATTTGCTTGAGCCATGTGTCTGTGTTTCTTCTTTACATCATATATACTTCTGTGTCTGACAGTATTCCATAGGCAAGTGGTGGCTGCCACTGTCCTAGAAGCAGAGAGAATAGACAAGTTTTCTGGGGCAAGCTTCTATACCTTTTCTCCTAGCCTCAAAGCCTGTGATCTAGGGCAGACATTTTCAAAACCTTTGGGATGAAGAGGAAGGCTTGAGGGAGGGAAGGGGAAGGAGGAAAGCTAGCAGGGAATCCTGTTTAACCCTTCCTCAAACAAGTGTATTTACTGAGTTTCCATGCAAGACTTTGTTTTAACAAAGTGTTCAGCTATTGAAGAAAGTTTGGGAATCACTGCTTTGCTGCACTAAACAGATACCCTCTGTGCTGAAACCAGCCCCATTCCTGAGTACTATAAAATCAGAGCTGAGGCTAACAGCTAGTTTATCTTGTATGGCTTGAGTTTCCTGAGGTATAAAACAAAACCATGCTTCCCTTGATATAACAGCTTACTTAGTGGGGAGCTAAAGATTTTGTTGGTTATCTAAAGAATTTGGGGTTCCTTTGAGGATAGATGATAGAAGAAAGTTAATTATTTTGAGAAAGTTATTTGATTCCAACCTGATAATGCCAAACTTCTTCTCAGAAAATGACTATTAAATAGAATCAAACTATACACCTACTAGACCTAACAGGCATATATAGAACACTCCACCCAACAACAGCAGAATAAACATTTTTTTTTTTCTCAAGTGCACATCGAACACTATCTAGGATAGACCATATGTTAGGTTACGAAATAAGTCTCAGAATTTTAAAAAAGATCTAAGTCATCCAAAGTATCTTCTCCAACCACAATAGAATGAAAGTAGAAATCAATAATAGAATAAAAACTAAAATATTTAGGAATATGTGGGAATTAAGCAACACACCCTTGAACAACCAATTGCCTAAAAAGAAATCATAGTAGAAAGTAGAAAACACATTGAGATTAATGCAAGCACCTATCAACATACCAAAAATTATGGGTTATAGCAAAGGGACTACTCAGAGTGAAATTAAAACTGTAAATACCTAAATTAAGAAAGATATCAAATCAGTAACCTAACTTTACACCTTGAGAAACTATAGAAAGAAGAACTAACTACACCCAACACAAGCTGAGGAAGGAAATAATAGAGATTAGACCAGAGATTTGTAAAATAAAGAATACAGAAAAACAATAGAAAAAATCAATGATATCGGAAGTCGGTTATTTGAAAATATCCGAGATATTGAGAAAACTTTTATCTAGACTGGCAAAGAACAGAGAAGATACAAATAACAAAACTCAGACTCTAAGTGGAGATATTACTACCAGCCTTACAGAAATTTAAATATAAACAAAGAGGATAATATGAACAACTATATGCCAACAAATCAAATAACCTAGATAAAAATGTTCAAACTTTTAAGAAACACACAACCTATCAAGAATAAATAATGAATAAACAGAATATCTGAATAGACTGACCACAAGTAAGGAGATTGAATCAGTAATTTGAAACTACTTAATAAAAAGTCCAGGGCTAGATAACTCTGCTAGTGAGTTCTACCAATCATTTAAAGAAGAATTAACAACAATCCTGCTTAAACACTTCCATAAAATAAAAGAGGAGAGACACTTCTTAATTCATTCACTGAGGCCAGGATTACCTGCTACCAAATTGGAAAGGAAGAATAAAACAATTTCTTTGCATGTGATATAATACTCTATACAGAAAATTCCAAGGAATCCACAAGAAAGCTACTAGAGCTAATAAAAAAAATTGAGCAAAATTGCAGGGTGCAAAATCAACATGTAAATTTGGTTGTGTCTCTATACACCAGTAATGAACAATCTGCAAAGGAAATTACGACAACAATTCCATTTATTATAATATCTAAAAGAATAAAGTACCTAGGAATAAATTTAATGAAGGAGGTACCACTTGTACACTGAAAACTATAAAATATTGCTGAAAGAAATTAATAACCTAAATTAGTGGAAAGGCATCCTGTGTTCATGAATAGAAAAACTTGATACTGTTAAGATGTCAGTACTACCCAAAGTGATCTACAGACTCAGTGCAATCCCTATCCAAATTCTAATAGCATTTTTTACAGAAATGGAAAAGCTAATCCTCAAATTCATATGGAATTACAAGGCCCTCCTATATAGACGCCAATCGTGAAAAAGAAGAACAAAGTTGGAGGACTCATGCTTCTAGATTTCAAAATTTTCTATAAAGTACAGAAATCAAAACAGTATGATGTTGGCATAAAGATAGATATATAGACTAATAGCATAGAATTGAGATTCCAAAAATAAGCCCATACATGTAAGATTAATTGATTTTTGAAAGAGTGCTAAGTCAACTTAACGGAGAAACAGTTTCTTTAACAGACACTGCTGGGTCAACTAGATTTCCACATGCAAGTTGAATCCATACCTCATACCATATAAAAAATTAATGTTGACCAATATCTAAATATAAGATCTAAAACCATAAGACTCTTAGAAAGATAAGGGTAATTCTTCATGAATTTGGATTTGGCAGTGGGTTCTTAGCTATTATAGCAAAAGCATGAGCAACAGAAGTAAAATTGGATTATATCAAAATTAAAAACTGTTGTGATGCAATAATTTATATTTCTTCATAACAAATAGCTGAGGCAGGAGAATAGTTTGAACCTGGGAGGCAGAGGTTACAGTGAGCCAAGATCACAGCATTGCACTCCAGCCTGGGTGACAGGGCAAGACCTGTTTCAAAAAAAAAAAAAGAGAGAGAGAGGGAGAAAGAAAGAAAGAAATCAACTTTTCATGATTATGTAGGTAAGCAAATCTCAAGACGTGCAGAATTAGTCAGCAAGCTAGAGACCCAGAAGAGCTGTGTATATCTAATCCAAGTCCAAACGCATGAGAAACAACAGAGCTGATGATGTATTTCTAGTCCATTGGCAGACAGTCCTAACACACAGGAAGAACCAATGTTTCAGTTCAAGTTTGAAGGCAAGAGAAAAGAGGATGACTCAGCTCAAAGATCACCAGGAAGGAAGAATTATTTCTTACTTAGGAGAGGGTCAGTCCTTTTGTTCTATTCAGGGCTTCAACTGATGGGATGAGGCCCACCTACATTATGGAGAACAATCTGCTTTACTCAGCTTACAGATTTAAAGAAAGCAGTACCATTCAGGACATAGGCATGGGCAAGTGTTTTATGACTAAAACACCAAAAGCAATGGCAACAAAAGCCAAAATAAACAAAACGGATCTAATTAAACTAAAGTGATTCTGCATAGCAAAAGAAACTATCATTAGAGTGAACTGGCAACCAACAGAATGGGGAAAAAGTTTTTGCAATCTATGCATCTGACAAAGGGCTAATAACCAGAATCTACAAATAACTAACAAATTTACAAGAAAAAAACATCAAAAACTGGGTGAAGGATCTCAACAGACACTTCTCAAAAGAAAACATTCATGCAGCCAACAATCGTATGTAAAAAAGCTCATCATCACTGGTCATTAGGGAAATGCAAATCAAAACCACATTGAGATACCATCTCATGCCAGTTAGAATGGTGATCATTAAAAAATCTGGAGACAACAGATGCTGGACAGGATGTGGAGAAAGAAATAGGAACAGTTTTACACTGTTGGTGGGAGTATAAATTAGTTTAACCATTGTGGAAGACAATGTGGTGATTCCTCAAAGATCTAGAACTAGAAATACCATTTGACCCAGCAATCCCATTACTGGGTATATACCCAAAGGATTATAAATCATTCTATTATAAAGACACATGCATAGATATGTTCATCGCGGCACTGTTCACAATAGCAAAGACTTGGAACCAACCCAAATGCCCATCAAAAATAGACTGGATAAAGAAAATGTGGCACATAAACACCATGGAATACTATGCAGCCATAAAAAGGATGAGTTCATGTCCTTTGCAGGGACATGGATGAATCTGGAAACCATCATTCTCAGCAAACTGACAGAAGAACAGTAAACCAAACAACACAGGTTCTCCCTCATAAGCAGGTGTTGAACAATTAGAACACATGGACGCCGGGAGGAGAACATCACACACTGGATCCTGCCGGGGGGTGGTGGATAAGGGGAGGGATAGTAGGGGGGTGGGGGGGCTAAGGGAGGGATAGCATTAGGAGAAATGTCTAATGTAGGTGACAGGTTGATGGGTGCGGCAAACCACCATGGCATGTGTATACCTATGTAACAAAACAGCAGGTTGTGCACATGTACCACAAAACTTAAAGTGTAATAAAACACACACACACACACACACACACACTCTCATAGGCATACCTAGAATAATGTTTGACCAACTATCTGGGCACCACATGGCCCAGTCAGGTTAACACTAAAATTAGCCATCATGCAGTAATCTCATGTCTTTTCCCCTAACAAGTGACACTAATTCAGTTATTATGACAAATCGTCTCATCCAGTTTCTGCTATTCCAATAAACCAGAGTCAAGAATGAGTGGCCTTCATCAGGCTGTTTCCTTAATCTGTTGCTGGAGTACATTGCAGGTGTGTTTACAAGGTTTTAAGCTGTGTGTTTCCAGTGTGCTGCTGGGAGAAGAGAAGAGAGCAAGCTGCACTTTCTCAGGAGCAAAGAGGCTAATACGAAGCTAAGTACAGAGAGAGGCCAGAGGCTGCCTATAGTTTCCCAGCTAGGCATGCCTATTGCCTCCTCTGTCTATTGGCCTTTGCCACTTTCTCCATTTAATAGGACTGATCTAAGCATAGATATCAAAAAGGAACCATGTTACTCTTCTGCTGCCCAGGAATTTTGTAAGGAACTCCCAATGTTCCCTACAAAGAAGATGAACTTACAGAGAAATGGCCTGCTGAAAAATGCTGACAACCCAAAATTGCATGTGAATCAATCCATTATTATTGCTTCCTAGATTTGAGTGAGACCCATCCTGTTCTCTTGCCCAAAACATTTTTTCCAAAGTTGCCATAACGTCACCTGAAGATCTCTTTGGCAGATAGAGACTTGCATCAAGTGATGTCTTGAGTATCTTAGAATATCTCATATATATTAAGCTTACCTTTGAGAGGTTGTCAGTTAAACAGGTGTTACAAAACGCCATTGGGAAAAAAAGAGATGAAAGAATTGCTCTCTAGACAACTCTGAAAGGATTGCGATCATTTTGCCTTTCATAAAAACTCTAAAAGTATCTCTGCCATCACTCAACAATTAAACAGCTAATTGGCTGGCAGATAATTTATGTGGAACTTTTTACCCTGGATTTCTTGAGTCTAATCTTAAACTCTACTTAATTGTCCATTAAGGAGGAAGCAGAGAGCTGTCTTTAGTATGAGAATTGGGAAATGGTTTTACTCCAGATGACATTTTTCAAGCTTGTGAAAATTGGCATGTTTTAATTTCTAGAAGACACCAACAAACACTCTTCAAATGACCAGGTTTATCAACATGAGTAATTAATGGGAAAATCAGAGGCATTTCAAGAGAGACTCACTGTCAGGGGCCATTGGAAAAGACAGGGAGGTAAGATCTGGGATGTTTGTGCTGCCTCCCAGTGTGGACATTACTCCAATGCAATTCAAGAAGAATGAATTCACAGCTTTATTTCCCCTTTGCGTTAGTTTTCCTGTTCTCATGTATGACTTGCATTATCTTTCCCATGTCCTTATTGCTGCATTGAAATAGGGATTTTGACAGAGCTTCCTGTGGGACTACAAGAACTTCAGTCAATAACTAGTGATTTCCATGGCAGCAGGTTTTTAAATTAATGTGGCAGTCTGTACTTTCCATCTGCAAAGGAGCAAATCAGCACTCCCTCACCTCTCTCTTTCCTTCTACATAGTGGTTTTATCATTCCTACTTCCATTTTTTTTTTCTGACCTTGTAGTGAAGTTCTCCTGGTACTGATCTGGATCGTAAAACACAGGAAGCCAGAGCCAAATTGGCCAGCAAAGCTTTGCATTTTGTAGAGGATTTAGGCTTCTCCAATACTATGAAGGCCATGATTCTGAGCATTCACAGATATTGCTGGGAGTTGTGGCAGCGGAGCACAAAAAACCTCAAAAGATTCTTTTTCTCCCTCTGCCTAAGTTGCAAACAAATTAAGAAGTAAAATGAGAACAATGTATAAAAAGCAATTAGATAGACATATTCACTTGATCACAGAAAACCCTGAGTGACAGCAGACCCTTGTCTCCCTCTTCCACCCCTCACTTGTCACAGGGGCCCTCTCCCTATAAACTTAAGGTGTAAATGAGCAGAGCAGAATGAATGCCTTCTCCTATGAGCTGACTCCCAAGGAGAAAGAAAAAAGGAAGGTGCTGAAGTAGGAATGCTAGTTTATCTTTTAAAACATCACCAGTCTGCCACCTCCAGAAAAGCGTGAATGATGGGCCAAAGGGAAGCTAGCACTGTTGTGCTAGTGAGCTTCATATCAAAAGCAATATCAAGAAGACAGAAGAACCCCCTGCCCCATGTAAGCTCTGAAAAAGAATAGAGATCATCTGGTCAACTTCAGTTGAGAAAATCTGGACTCACACAGATGATGTGATTTATACAGTAAGGAGTAGAGCTTAGCTGATTTAGGCTGATCTGGAAGACAGAAACAAGAATGGCATAGGGATTCTAAAGAATCAATTTTTCAAGGATGTTGTTTTGCAAACTGCCCATCATCGTTTCCATCACTGCTGTCAATACTCTCCCACAATGTTAATATTTGCTGAGTACCTACTTGATAACATTCTACATAGATGTTTTTTTGTTTTTTTTTTTTTGTTTTTTGTTTTTTTTTTTTCTGAGACGGAGTTTCGCTTTTGTTACCCAGGCTGGAGTGCAATGGCGTGATCTAGGCTCACCGCAACCTCCGCCTCCTGGGTTCAGGCAATTCTCCTGCCTCAGCCTCCTGAGTAGCTGGGATTACAGGCACGCACCATCATGCCCAGCCAATTTTTTGTATTTTTAGTAGAGACGGGGTTTCACCATGTTGACCAGGATGGTCTCGATCTCTTGACCTCGTGATCCACCCGCCTCGGCCTCCCAAAGTGCTGGGATTACAGGCTTGAGCCACTGTGCCTGGCCTCTACATAGATGTATTTAGTGCAATGAGACACTACAGGAGAGAGCTAAGTGTGAGATGTCTCTCCTCCTTGCCCAAAGAGTAGAGTTAGCTAATTCATAGTAATTATCTTCTCTCTGTGAAATGTATATCCTAGGGAATTATTATTATCAAAGGGTATCTATATTAAATAGTATCATTAGATGTTGCCTGCCATCAGGCATGACTTCTGTTCATCAGAGTTTATATTCCTAGTGCGTATAACCAGAATCTACCTACTTCTTCCCATCTACACAATTGCCACTGGTCCTAACTACTATCATCTGTTGCTTGTATTAAAGCAGTAGCCTCCTAACCAGTCTCTGCTTCCATCTTTGCCCCCTGGAGTCTGTTCTCTACATAGCAGCAAAAACTGAGCCTTTGAACACGTAAGCCAGCTCACATCATTCTTCTGCCTGACACCATCCAGTGGCTGCATGCCAGTTGGAATTAAAGCCAGAGTTGTTACAATAGCCTACATGAGCAGGCTTCCTGTTACCATTCTGGCCTCATCTCCTACCTCTCTCTTCTTCTGTCTCTCAGTTCTTGCCATACTGGTCTTCCTCATCTTCTACAAAAACAGCAACTCACACTCCTATCTCAGGACGTTTACACTTTTGATACCTCTATTGGAAACTGTTTTCTCCTGGATAGGTCTATGGCTCACTCTCTTCTGCACTTCCTCCAAGCCTCTGCGCCAATTTCTCCGTCTTAGTGAGGCCTTCTATATTATGTAGATAGGGCTAAATTATACTGCAGTAGCAGAAAGCTAACTGACACATTAGGAACTTAACTCTTAAATTGCTATTTCTCACTTAAGTGGATCTAGCAGCAATTCAGAGCAACTTCTTTCCAATCACTGACTCAGATATCCTTGGAGGTCTCAGCTTAACGATTTGCTTACTATTTCTTTACTCCTCATCACCCTCAAATGTGTAAACTGTATGAAAGAAAGAATTTTGTCTGTTCCCCCTCATCTGCTATATGTATACTGTTAGGCTTTGAATAGTGCCTGGCATACAGTAGATTTCCAATAAACATTTGTTGAAAGAATGTTGAAAGGTAGTGTGATGAGAAGGAATGGAAAATAAAAACCTCAAAGGAAGCATCTTTATGTGTATGTTTTCTTCTCAGGTTAAAGACAGTGAAGCTGTGTCAATTCTGCATAAAATATTTGGTTATTGTTACAACTATAGAAGGTATGTGGACTTTAAAACCTATTTAAGTTTTCAGTATCAAGGTTTGAACATTTCATTTGTTTTATCGGTGCCATAACACATTACTACAAACTTAGGGACTCAAACACAAATCGATTATCCTATATTTCTGTAGGTCAGAAGTCAGACATCCATTTTCCTAGGCCAAAATTAAGATCTTGGAAGGGCTGCGTTCCTTTTTGGAGACTCTAGGGGAAAATACCGGGGATGTTTCCTTGATCCTTTTGATCCTTAGTACAATTCAATTTCTTGCAGAATGGAGATCTCTGCTTTTCTTTTTTTTTATTTTGAACTAATTTATAATGAAAATACAACATATTAAAACTTGTAAAATGTAGGATTCTTTTTTTTCTTTTCCTTTTTTATTTTACTTAAAGTTCTGGGGTACATGTGCAGATCTTGCAGGATTTTTACATAGGTATACACATGCCATGGTGGTTTGCTACCTCCATCCCCCTGTCACCTACGTTAGGTATTTCTCTCAATGTTATCCCTCCCCAATCTCCCCACACCTCGCTATCCCTCCCCTAGCCTCCCACCCCCCAGCAGACCCCAGTGTGTGATGTTCCCCTCCCTGTGTCCATGTGTTCTCATTGTTCAACACCCACCTATGAGTGAGAACATGTGGTGTTTGGTTTTCTGTTCTTGTGTCAGTTTGCTGAGAAATGATGATTTCCATGTTCATCCATATCCCTGCAAAGGACATGAATTCATCCTTCTTGCTGGCTGTCAACTGAGGGCTATCCGTGGCTTCTGGAGACTATGTGTACTCTTTAGCACATGGCTCCCTTCCTACATTTCCAAAGCCAGCAATGGCAAGCTGAGTCCCCTCAAACTTTTGTTCCCTCCTGCATCTTCTTTCCTTTCATCTCTTTGCTCCTTTATTCTACCTCTCTCTTTTGATTTTAAGAGTTCATGTGACTACATTGGGCCTAACTGGATAATCCAGGCTAATATCCCCCATCTATGGGTAATTTGAATAGCAACCTTAATTTCATCTGCATTCTTAAGGTAACATAGTCATAGGTTCCAGGGATTTAGGACATGGGCATTTTTGAGGACCATTATTCAGCCTTTCAGAGATATGCAAAAAAATAGAGGATATGGGATAGTTGGCAAGAATATAGGTTTGTGAGGCATGCAGACCTGGGTTTGAATCAGCTCTGCATCTTGATAGCTGGGTTACTTGGGATATGTTGTAACCTCTTTGACATTCAGTTTTCTCTGTGTTAAATGGGAACATGAGTTGCTATGAATATTAAAAATGACATGTAAAAGTGTATGGTATATATCAATAACTCTGTTTTACTACTTAACAAATAATGTAACAATTGCTGATGTTCTGCATCTAAGCATCAAACGCAGCTTAGAGCTCAATGTGGAAGACGTTACCTTTAAGAAGATAAAGGAGGCCAAGTGCTCTTTTGCTAAAACCTCAGTTAACCAGCTAGTTTTATAAGGAATGAGAGGGAGTTAAATGTAAGTGTTTGTAATTCATTTATACTTCCATCATTAAATGCTATTTTAAGGATATTTGATGGCTTGTGGCTTTCAAAGAAGTCATAATGCCCTTTTCTTAAACAGAAATGCTGCCAAGAGTAAACAAACTCAAATACCATTTGCTTTGAAGTTCTTCTCAAAGTTGGAGTGGGTTCTAACCTGGCACAATATATTCTTCCATCTGTAATCCGTGCAAGGACAGCCTCCCTGAAAAGAAACATCAGCTCTGTTTACTAAATGGAGAATTAGAATCTGTGGCAGGCAAGAATGCAAAGAAATGCACCCATTTAGTTGGAATATTTCTTTCTCTATTAGAATTGTTTTTTGGATTTCAACTATCATAATTGAGAGTTATGTTCTAGTGTTTTCCGTTAGCTAAAAAGGTGCTTCTTTTAAGTATCTAAGGAGGACAAATTCCTCCACTGCATATAGGTAGAGAAATGCATTTCATGGAGGTGTTGACCATTTGAGCTTGCAAATTGATGAATATGATGTTGTGGCCAAATTGAACTAACTGCCTTTTGATGAGCTTGAGTGCAGCTTCTGACTATTTAGGGAGAGGATTTTACCAGTGCATTTTTTAAACTAAACAAGAGGATCTAAGAATTCATGGTGTGATCAATTGGAAGAGCTTCTCCTACATCCCTTCCTCTGCTTTCTCTCATCGCTGGCACAGCCACATTACATGGGAAGCCAGGTAGCACAAAGCCAAAATGTTACACATACTTCATCATATTTCAGAAATGGTTCCTATAGATCATCCCATTTATTGGTATCTGCTTTATGGTTTCTGCAAAAAGGTCAGTCCAGGTGGGTTGTTAATGTACTTGAGTGAATTTTCACCATTGCTCCGGGGCACAGAGAAAAGCACCAATAGGTGATAGAAGCATATATGATCATAGAACATTGGCAGGAAAGAAAAAAAGAGAACCCTCCCTGCTTGAAAATAAAAATATTTCCTGACTATTAAAGTAAAATGAGTTTACTACTCACATACCTTTGGGGAGTGGGTATGGAAAGGTGGAGGTGCACATGATGGCATTGATCACTCTCCCAATCGTATAATTTTTAAGCAACATTGCAGTATAAGTTTTTTGCCACTAGCACTAGAACCAAGGAATTTCTGACTGTCAACAGAGTCCATGAGGTGAGGTCTTCATGAGGCAGGGAACTCTGAACACATCTCTGGAGACTTCGGGCAACCATCAGGACCAAAATTCTCCTTAGATCCATGAAATTTTGATCAGAGATTAGGTTTGCAACAGAAAATAAAATTATGAAGGGAATAGTGATCACAAATAGTGCAGGGTTCTTCTAGCATGCCATGTGAAGAGATGTGGTGTTGATGAGCACATTTTCTGGGAAGACAGGAGTGTAATGCCTGAGAATGCACTCTATTGTATATTGGTGAGGAAACCTCGGTCCTCTGAGCTTTGATACTCCAAAAACTGAAAAGACTGAGAGAAGAAAATAGGCTTTCTTTAGCAATTTAGCCTGTAATGTTGCCTGAGAAATGTGTTAAGATCAAAGGCTGAAAAGATTTCAGGCAAGAAAGTTTATATGAGTAACTATGACATTACTCTGTGAGCCTAACTGGAGTTTCTATACTAACAGTTACTAAACTCAAGTGTGTGTCCAGCCTCACACACACACACACACACACACATACATACACATAGGCACAGCTGGCTGGAAAATCATGCATAGGGCAGTGAGTTTTCTGGCAAGTTTTGCCTGAAATCTTGGCAGTGACCTCCATAATTATGCATGGAGAAAGAGGCAAAATTTAGTGCAAAAACAATGCCTGGAATCAATATGTAAATAATGTTTAAAGGCTGCCTAGATGATTCAGTTCCTGGGACAGTGTGGCCAGAGGCACTTTGCATTTAAAGCAAAACAAGTGAGACCAAATAACATTTTTCAATGAAGCCAGTCACATATTAAAGATTTTCACGAAATTTCAGACAGCATTTTGAAAGGAATACTGTTAGTCGATTTGATAATCCATAAGCAGTACAGCCATCTTTTTCTCCCCTGGGTCATCTCTCCTACTTTTGTTAGAAAACTAAAGTGAAGTTCATGTGAGGCCTTCTCTGGACCAGCAAGAATATAAGTGGTTGACAATTCTTTGTGGGTGTTGGGAGGGGAAGACACCTTCACGTTAACTTGAATTCAGCCTTTGTTAATATTTATTGAGGATAGATAAATGTTTGGCCTCAGAAGAGAAGGGAATTAACCCGTACTTACTACTGACTGTGTGACTGTGTGCCAGCTATTGTGCAATGTGCATCTCGGATTTTAAACTTGCGAAAATACATCCTGATTCTGCTGATCTGGACTTAGCAGTGCTACAAGTCTGCATTTCTAACAAGCTGCCAGGTGAAAACCACGAAGCTGGTCCCGAATTTACATTTAACAATAACTATCATCTCATTCTTATGGTTGAGGAAACGAAGCCTCAAAGAGTATACAGGACTTGCCCAAGGTCACAGTGGTGGTAAATGGTGGTGGTGGTGGAGAGGGGCAGAGCTGTGATTTAAAAGCAGGATAGGTGGATTATAAGGCCCTTGCCAGTAGTCTGCCACATTGCCCAAAGTTTTTGAAACTTTCTTAAGAGAGAAGAAAATCCATTTGGATTCCTTGCTCGATGAAGGGGGCTGACACTTTCAAGTCCTAGTTTCTTCTAAAGCTCTTTCTTCTAAGCTCAGAAAAAAACATCTTCTTTGCACTTGATTGTGCATGCATTCATGTTTTTTTCTCTTGCTTCTTGAAATAGACACTTTGGTTCGCCACCCTCACTTTACCTTGGAACCACTTGAGAACTCTAAACTACTAAGGCCAAAAGTCCACTGTAGGCCAATTAAACCAGAATCTCTGCAGGTGGGGCCCAGACATGGGCATTTTATTAAAGTTCCCCAGGTGATTCTTATGTGCAGCTAGGCTAAAGAACCATTGAATTACAAGATCCAAGAAAACGATTTCTGGAGAATGTAGCCTCAGTCCCCTTCTCTGTGATGCCATAAAAGAATGTCCAGTGTATTTAACTAGACATTCACCAACAAGGTTTCCAGTGAGTTCTTGTTACCATTTTATTTTGTGACTGCAAGCTTGGACTGCTCTGAGATTGCAGCTTATATAAAGTTTGAAATTGTTCTGTATGGACCCTAAGGGTGGGGAGCTGCTGAGGAGGGATGAGACTAGAGAGATACAACGTCATAGGCCAGCTCCAAGGCAGACACATTTTCTAGGTCCTGAATTTCTTGCTAATCTAAGATCTTGAGGGATATTTGAAAGAACTGAATTTGATTTTATTCAATTCAACAAAACTGGATAGTCAAGAGATGCTCATTTTTAAAAATGAGAACACAGGGCAGAGTTGGATTAACGCTATGAAACACTGAGCAAGCAAACCACCATGGTAGATGAGGCTGGAACAGGGCTGCTGTGTAGACATGTGTGCTGCTGTATTGTTTTACACAGTGAACAGCACAATTGCACAAGAGTATGTAGCAAACCACAGACTGAGTGTGGGAAGAAATGCAAATAATTGGATAATCATGGGCCAGAGCCTTCCCTCAGAAGAGAGACAGGGGAGGGGCGGGGGAAGGAGCGGCAGAGGTGTCGTCGGGGGAGAGAGAGAGAGAGAGGAATTGTCGCCGGAGAGAGAAAAGAAAGACTTTAGTTAGAGTAGTAATTTTCAGCCTTGGCTCTGTAGTCAAATTATGTGAGGAGCATTGCAACCTACCAGTGCTCAGGCCCCAGCCAGGTGATTCTGCTTTAATTGGTCTGGTATGGCAACATGGGTATTTTAGTTTTTAAAAGTCCTCCAGGTGATGCTAATGGTAAGCCACAACTGAGAACCACTGGTTTAGATTTCATTTGTACTGGGCAGAGGAGAATGCATACAGGCAGAAAAGCTGGGAGAGACAAAACAAATAGCTTGGGAGAGTGGTTCTCCATTATAAGTATGATCCTTAACCAGCAGCATCAGCACCACCTGGGAACTTGTTATAAATGCCAATTCTCAAGTTCCATCCCAAACCACCTCAATCAGAAACTCTTGGGTGGGGTCCACAATCAGTTTCAACCAGCCCTCTAGGTGACTGTGAGGCTCGCTTAAGCTTGACTTGGACTTGGACAACGTTTATGGAAAGGAGTGCAATGAGATAAAGCTATAAAACTTGAACATAACAAGCTGGTGTCAACCCTCCTGATAGTACTATTGAGATGTGCCACAATAACCGATATTCTAAGATGGAATGCACTCCTCTCTAATCTTACCATATCTTTCTTATCTCTTTGAAATTGTAGCACAGATGAAATATATGTCATTCATGCAGGGGCAGAGGACTTCTGGAAGACTGCTTTTCTGGTAGAAGCTGTACTTTTCTTCTAAGTGGACCCGTTTCTGTCTTCAGGAGGGGATCTATCCTCCATGGCCACATGGGCCTTTGGCTGATGGAAAGGCTGGGCTTTGAGGAAGCTGCATACATAAGGTGAAAGAGGGTCCCCCAACCTCCCCTTCTTGTGTCTCGTTTCCACCTAAGCCAGGACTTTGGTTGGCTGGGCCCCTGAGGCTACTCACAAAGTGGTCAACTAATGCCACTCAGTAGAGAAAGCCTTTGCCATATGCTGAGTAAAGACCCCACTGATGTGCAGCAGTGGTGCTTCATGTTTTGCCAGTCAGAGGTGTTCTGTTACCTGGGAGGTTCATGTGCACACTAGTGCATTCTCCTCTCTTCCTGGTCTTCATGATATGGGCCAAACTCCCCGGAATGGAGGAGCTGAGTCCTTGCAGGTTGCTGAGCATCTCTGAGGGTCACGGAAGTGTTTCCAAGATTGGTGCTAGCTCTTCACGAAGAGTTTTGTAGACCAAAGGGGCTTTACCCATCAAGTCCAGTGATTCTCAAATAATGCAATTTTGCTTTCAGTTTTCAGGGCGGGGATTAGGGGGAATTTGACAGTGTCTGGAGACATTTTTTGGTTGTCACAGCTTTGGGGAGCAGTGCTACTGGCATCTAGTGAGTAGAGGCTAAGGATACAGCTCAACATCCTACAAAGGACAAAACGGCAATTCACAACAGAGAATTATTAGGCCTCAAATGTCAAAAGTTCCAGTGTTGAGAAACCCTGACCTAGTCTAAAACCCTTATTTTTGAAATGAGGCAGCTGAGGCTCACATAGGTGAAATGCCATTCTAAAGGTTAGACAGAAAGCATCAAGTCAGGATGACGCTCTTGGTTTCCCAACTACCAGACTGCATTGCTCAACAGTTTCATCTCTGGCAGGGACAGTGTTTCCTCCATTGCAGCTACCACTTACTTTGTGCCTACTAGGTGCCAGACAATGAGCTAGAATCTTCATTTATTACCCCTTCATAACACACACCTTCAATGTGGGCATGACTATCCCTAGAAGGGGCTCATTCTGTGCATGCAAAACAACTATATGAAAAGCGTTGTAGGCCATTAGGAAAGCAAAAATGATCACAAAAGAGACTGAAACTTGGTTCTTGCCCTGGGAGCTTACGTTCAAGTTGTGGAGAAATGATATATTGAAAAATAATGATCATCTAACTTTTTACTTAAAGCCCATGATAATAACCAAAAACCTGTCCCAAGGCACCAAAAGATAAATTTCTTAAAGCGTATATGGAAATTAAGAGTCAGGAGAGGGAGCTGACCATATGCTTTAGCATTGTGGGAAGGCTGAACTGGTCAAAGACAATTATTTATGTGTATTATGACTGAGCACTATCCTAGGTCCCACATATAAATGGTCAATGAGACATATAATGTCTCTGGTTCAGGTGGCTTATATTCTTGTCAGGAGACTCAGACAAGAGAGAAATATATATATACATATACATATATATATATAATCACAAATTGTGACCAATTGAAACCTTACTAAGGTGGCTAAAAGGACATCTCTGAGGGGGTAACATTTTAGTGGAACCCTGAAGGACACAAAGGGACCACTTTAAGGACATAAAGGACATAAAAGGGGTACAAGGCCTTAAGGCAGGAGAAAGCATGGCATATTCTAGGGACTAATGGAAAGCTAATGTGAGCCAGAGAGGCATATAATAAAATTCAGGAGGTGGGGGGCCATCATAGTAGGGAGTTTGCATTTCATTCTACCATGAAAAGAGCAAATTAGCCTGATGAAACATAGGATGCTTGAAGACCTAGATAATGCATGGAGAATGAGGGAGGTTGCAAAGGAGAAGGTAACTGAAATTTCCAGGAACATTTAAAAGTTGTTTCTACCTTGGCCAAATTAAATGACCATTAGCATTGATCTATTCATTCATTGAATATTTTACTTAAATTACTAACGCACATTTAAACCTGCTAACTTCATAGTGTCCATGGTGGCAGTAAAGCTTAAATCTTATGTAGAGATAAGTAGATGGTTAGCTGGGAGGCAAAATGGAGGTCTTGGGCTAACACATCCTGTGGTTGAATGCACTTTTCAGCATGACAGGTTCTCAGTGACATGGAAGACTAATTGCTCTAATTACTCCATTTTTTTTCTCTTTCTGATTAGGTCAGGACATCTGATAATCTGTATATTTTGTCATATTTTCTGTTTCATAGATTTTTAAAGTATTTTCTTGTTGGAGTCACTAATATGTGTCTAATAATTTTGATTGGTAGTCCTGTTGCTGTCTACATTGCTGTGGCCTTAGTGATCTCAGATTTGCTTTGATTTAAAATCATATCTCATTAATTATGTTGAGTTACCTTTTGGAAGAGTTAATTTAAAGGCCAAAAGCAGCATCATTAAATAATTGAGGGCTTGTTAACTGCTTCCAGCTTGAAGCCAGCAAGCCTTGCGCATGTGGCATGATGAGTCAGCAGATGCCTCTGTGGCATTGTCAAAACAGTTTCCTAGGCTGTCTCTGGTTGCTTTTCTGTCTTTGAATAAAGGAAAAGTTTTTGGAAACTGGGTAATCTTGGAAGCTAAAAATACTGAAGAACCCAATATATATATTGACGCTTTTACAAAGTTGTCTTACTTTATTTTATTATTATTATTGTTTTTGAAATGCAGTCTCACTCTGTCACCCAGGCTGGAGTGCATTGGTGTGATCTCGGCTCACTGCAACCTCTGCCTTCCATGTTCAAGCAATTCTCCTGTCTCAGCCTCCCGAGTAGCTGGGATTACAGGCGTGCGCCACCATGCCTGGCTAATTTTTTGTATTTTTAGTAGAGATGAGGGTTTGCCATGTTGCCCAGAGTAATCTCTAACTCCTGACCTCAGGTGATCCACCCGCCTTGGCCTCCCAAACTGCTGAGATTATAGGCGTGAGCCACACCCGGCGTAAGTTGTCTTACTTTAGACTTGCTAACAAACACACTGAAATCCAGGTTATAGGCTATGCTTTTTCAATAATTTACTACATAACTTTTAAAAAGTTGTTTATCCTCCTGAGATTTATTTTCCTTATATTTTTTAAAAAAGGAGTAGCATTGAATTATCTCTAAAGAAATTTTGCTTGAAATGACATAGAGGATTCCATCAGTGTTTGTCATGTACTAAATATTTAGGTAGCTGTTTAATGAGGCCAATGTTATGTCCATTGATACAACTTTTTAGAGTAAATCAAGAACTTTTATAGAGTTAACCAATACATTCTAAATATAGGAAAGATAAATGATTGACTTATTTAGTTCAAAAAATATATTAAAGGATACATTACATTGGACCTTTTTTATTCTATCAAATATTAGAGTTTACTATAGACTGGTTCTTTCTTTACCTCTAGTTTGAAATGGAAATACTGTATTTCTGTGAACATGAGTACGTTAGGCCAAGTCAGCAGGCTTAAACTGTCAAACTCTCTTTCTTACCATGACTGCTCCTTGACCCTGTCCTTGACCTGGGCAATGGCAGAACAGCACTGCTGCTACTGAGAAACCAAACCTAGATGCAAGCTTGCCCTCCTGATGGTTAGTCAATAGAACAACATTTGCAATGGGAACTAGCTCTTTTATAATTGGTGCTCATAACTATCATCCAACCACTAAAGTCAATTATTCTTATCACCTCTGTGTCTGAGTATGCCACCTGTCAGTGTCTGTGTGTCTGTGGATGTGTGGATTTGCATGTGTGCACTTGTGTCTTCCTACTCTACACTACTCCTGTGAGACTTTGGAGTCCTGAATGAGAGGGCTGTGTTTTCAAGGCTGGGGGCATGGGCTATATGGGCAAAATTTTCCCCAGAGGCCTATTGTTTGGCAGCTGTTCTCCTGGGGCTCAGCAGTCTTTCAAAAAGCATGGGGCTCCCAGATCCAGAAATAAATCATGAGCCACTTTTACCACCTTATCTGTATTGAAGAGTAAAGTTGAATCTCTGAAATCTCTGAAAGGAAGCTTTGTATAAATCTAATGTCTACCTACCTAATCACGCAAATTTTTTGTCCACTTCCAAGACTGGATAAATCTATTTTTGGGTAGGGCAGCAGTAGTCACTGAATGAAAGGTGGACAAGTGGTTCAAAGGAACAGTCACAAGAGTGGTTGTCAGATGACAGAGGTCATGTGCAAGAAGGGAATGTACCAGATTGGGGAAAATGACAGAAACATTGGACTAAGTCAGGGAAAAAAGAAGCCCATTCTTTTTTCTTGTCTTGATGGGCTGGGTTCTTTGCAAGTCTCCTTTTTCCCTTCCTAGAGCTGGTACCCCATGGATGCATTGCATCCTCATCAATTTCTTAGGGAATTAGAACAAAGCTACCCATCTGCCTTACTGCTGGAGTCCTGTGAGAAGTCCTCCTTCATTCCTTCTGCTGTCACCTGCACATATAGCCACTCTCCTACTTGAGGGAGCCCTGGGAATAAGTGGATTTGATGTAACAGTTTTAATTTTCTATCCAAAATATCTCTAATTTCAAAGATTTTATAAGCCACAGTAATGTGTTGCCTATACAATGATTCTGGTTTAAAAATTCAGTGTTTCTAGTTCTTTTGCCAACATAACTTCAAGCTACTTTTGATTGACTACTGTTTTTTTTTTTCCGTGTTTTGCTTGAATTGACTGACATTTGAGGTATTGAGTAGAGATATCCTGAGACCCAAAGCTGACCCATTAACTCCCAGATGTTCACGATTTCCAAGGAAATGTTCTGTGCCTGTGCTTATTGCTCAGATGGCTCCTTAAACACTCTCATCTTGGCCGCTTTTGCACTTGCTAAATTCAATTTGAAGAAAGAACAGAAGACAGGGAGAATTTTGTGGAAAGCAATTATCCTGCACTTTTGTGACCTTCATGTTTTTCCCATCATAATGAATTTTGGGGTTAGCTCTTGTGTCAGTCAGCATGTAGCTTTCACTAGAATTTTGTTGTGTGTTACAGATAACCAGTTGTATCTAATTAAACAATAAAGACAGCAGTTCAAGGCATTTTCTGGGAATTAATGACCAGCTGGGAAAAGCTGATGGCTGGAGAGTCAGCCAAATGCTATTAGCTTCAGTCCACCATTAATCTCCAGAAATACCCATTTGTGACATCATTGTTGGTATTGAACAATGAAAATGGAAGACAATTTACCAATATTTGTCACGTATTTCTGAATAACAAAGTCCCTATGCATTGCCCAAAAGTCATTTTTTTCTCTTTTATCCTCCAATTGTCCTTCAGTCTTATAATAGGTTTTCCATACAGCAGTGGATGAAAATGGAATTTCTCAGTTTCTATATAATCGTGGGTGCTTCTTTTTTTAAAGAGTTCCAATTTGGGGAGTTTTATTTAAATATTTTGGATGGTAGAACTAGAATTTGTCTTCAGCTGTGATGCTGGAATTTGATGAGTGTCTGCATTATCATAACTATCTGCTCATGGCAGGAAATGGTTACAAATGTTTTGAATAGCAGCTGTTGCTAGCAAAGATGTGCATTCAACGACGAGATTTTAAGAAGTTATAGTCACATTCCTACTAGATTAAGGGAACTCTCTGCCAGAAAAAGCTATCGTGGTGTCTCTATATAATTTTTTTGATTGCTGCTGCTGAATGGTAGAGGAAAATAAAAAGAGAACTGACTAAAATATTCATCAACTTCTTGCATAATTTAATGACTTATAAAGGAAGACAATTCCTCATAGAGGCGATCTATCAAGAACTTGTTCTAAACTCTTAATACTAATTTAAAAGTTATGTTGGTTTTTATACCAATTTTCCCTTAACATGAAAGGAAGTTCTTAAAATCCCTTAAGATCCCAGCCAATGAGCTAGGACTGTTTTACTCAACACAGAAGCCTCAGATCCCATCTAAATTCAGCCACCATTTGTTTATTTATTATTTTACAAACACCACGGTAGTATTCACCACACAAGAAATTTGCTAGTGGTATCAGTCCTCCTAAATGCATGTTCAGTGTATGCATTTCGGGGAGTAGAATGAGTCAGCTCATCATTAATCGCAGCTTTGGAGTCACTGACTCACTTCTCGTTAAATGAAATAGCCTCATTGGGAAGGGTGTGAAAGAAAAAAATTCATTCTGGGGTCAGTTCCCTGTTTCTGAAAAATGCAGATCAAATTTGCACCTATTTTCTTGGAAGGTTTTCAGATTAGAGAATGTGGTCTTAGACTCTATAAAGGCAGATATCTCGCTTTTGCCGGGAATACAAATACTAGTGATACAAAAATACTAGTGACACAAAAACACTAGTGATACACTTAGGAAGCTTACAAAGGGAATAGAAAGAAAATGTGGACTGAGAGGAACCTGGTGTATATCTAAGGCCAAAATTATTAAACCAGGCCTGACTCCTTTACAATCTATAAAAAAAGGGAGTCCTTTGACCAAGTGTTGCTTTGTAGGCTCTAAACTGGAATCTCTTGTCTTCATTAAGGGGTTTTGAACACCTGAAGAATATTTGCAACTGATTCAGTTCTCTTTGGAAATCAAAGAGTAAAGAGCAGTGCCTTTGATTCTTCTGTCTTTGTGTAGTATGCGGCTTGGAAGTCAGACCCTCACCAGGGGCAGACCAAGAAATGAAACAAAAGCTAATTCACTGATAATTGGTGGACGTTAGCCAGTTTAACCTGTAAATATTTATATTGTATCTCAGTCTGAAACCTATAAGTTTTACATGGGGTTTGTTTAGATACAACATGAGTATCCATATTAAAATACATTTTTGCATTTCGGGTATGATTTAACACTGTTTTCATTTTACTAGCATATATATAGTTGAGTAGCTATTCCCAAGGCTTTAGTGTTTTAAACTAAGCCTATTAAAATAAAATCACTAAGCTATTAGATGTTTTTCTTTGAAACTTTTCTTAGGGCTGTTGTTTCTTTAGTCTTCCCTGGGAGTAGATTTGATTTAAGACGTTCGCTGCTTTTCTGAGGCTCTAACTTGAGTTCATTTTGTTATGTGGTGACCACAGTTCTGGATGACGCCCCCCCTGGCACACAGGAATACATTATGTTACGTCAAGATTCCATCCAATCTGCGGAATTAAAGAAAAAAGAGTCCCCCTTTCGTGCTAAGTGTCACGAAATCTTCTGCTGCCCGCTGAAGCAAGTACACCACAAAGAGAACACAGAGCCGGAAGGTTTGTGCACGACAGACGCGTGTTTTGCTTGTTTTCTCTCATTCTTCTTTCTTTCTCTTTGTTTTGGATTGTGCATTGCCCTCTGGTGTGCTGTGTGTTGTTAAGGCCATGCCATAGCTAGGCGGCCCCCTGGCTGGCTGGTGAATGTGTTATACAGTCTCAGATGGGATGCTGTATAATATGGTCATCTCTGGCACAGCACACAGTGTCACCCTGCTTTTCACAGCTGAAACATTTTCAGTTGCTGTCATTATACTGCCCCATTTGGGCTGCCAAAGTTGCTTGCTTCTGTAGCCAACATCTAGCCAAGTCTGTTTCCATCACCTTGCATTCCTGAAGCAGCAGTCGGCTGAGGAATGAAACTTCTAAAATGAAATAATGAGAAGATTGTTTCAATAATGTTCAACTCTCCTTCACTCCATAAAGCTTCTGCATTGCACTCGAAGAATGCTCATGATCTACTTCGTTTGCTGAAGCAGGCCCAGATTACCTATATAATGCACGTCCTGTTGCACTTTGCCATAGTAAAATGCATGCCTCAAGGAAACTATGAGTAGTTTGTTTCTTTCTTTTCAGCTCAAGTACAGGTTTGGACAACTCTACTTGCTGTTACTTAAACTGAGGTTAATAAGGTACTCATTGCAATCTGTATCACAAATATATCTTCAAAGTATTTCATCTGGACAGAAAGGGTATTTATTCATTGTTTTCAACATTTTTGCATCTATCAAAGAGGAATCTTTATCACATTGCAAATAAAATGCGGTAAATTTATTGCCATCTGTTTACATTTCAGCTTCCAAAATAGCATCTGAGAATTATAATGTAAATGCTAATTAAATACTTACTGTTAAACAGCCCATTTTTCCCTCACATTAAATACCACCGAGGCAGTTTACCAATGAATAACATTTGGAAGTGACAAAATTCACCTGTTCTTTGACAGTCGTGGTTCTTTTCCATTAATGGTTCTTGTATAATTTCCAAAAGCAACCTTGTTTCTATTTCAAGTTGCCCTCTTGCATCATTATGAGAATCTTTATCATATTTGTCTTTCTAATCTGAGAAAGACTGGCATGTGGGTTAAAGTTTTGTGTGTAAATAAATTTCTCCAAATGCACTTTAGTCCATAGTTTTGGAAGCAAAATGTTACAACTTAAAGTTTTCCCTTTCTTCTTTCCAAATAGAGTTTTAGACAATCATTGGCCGAAAATGAGAAGCCTACATGTATCTGTATTTAATTCAGCAATAGAAGCAGGCGTCCCCAAACTTTTTACACAGGGGGCCAGTTCACTGTCCGTCAGACCGTTTGAGGGCTGCCACATACTGTGCTCCTCTCACTGACCACCAATGAAAGAGATGCCCCTTCCTGAAGTGCAGCGGGGGGCCGGATAAATGGCCTCAGGGGTCTGCATGCGGCCTGCGGGGCCGTAGTTTGGGGATGCCTGGAATAGAGCATTCATATTTATATTCTACCCATACTTTTGGTATCTAAACTATCTAATTTGAGTGTGACTACTGACATCCACACATACTCATCTGGAGGTATAAATGGTGGACATTTACAGTGAGTAAAATCAATCATTTGGTTGTTTAGTGGAGAAGATACTAATTTTATTTTGTACTTTAATGAAACAAAAAAATTTAACCAGTGACAATTACTTTACTATATATACTACATACCAATATTCTCTGCTTTGTTTCTCTAAAAATTATATAAACACACACACACACACACACACACACACACACACACACACATACACAGTTTTTGTACTTGCAAATCAGCCTGAGAAACAAAATTTGGTTTCATTAAGAAAAATAAGCCAGTTAAGAAGCAGCTGGTTAAATTCAGTCAAGCAATCAGTTACAAAATTAAAATAGTTTAACAATATTTCAGATTTTAAAAAACAGTTGAATAAAGACCTCATTCATTTCATTATTACATATAATTTTGACAGGATCTGTTAATTTTCAAGTACCATCTGGAGTGTATTGTAAATACTGTTATGAATGTTTTCAGATATAGAGAATTCTTAAGAGAATAGGTAGCAGTTAAACTCTCGTCCACAAAGTTGGGTAGTTTTTGATCTGTCATTTCATCTACATATTGAGCTGTTGCCATTGTGTTTAACGTGGCTGCCATCCTTTCACTTGTGTACTGTGATGATGGGCATTATCTTCATTCAGATTGGAGATTTTCCTTAGTCTTGCCCTCCTTCCAGGTCCTCCTGCCAGGATATCAAAGCTAATATTGCTCTCTTTATTCTTATGAATTGTTTGTAACTAGTATTAAAGTCAGAGGTTTTCTGGGATGATATTTAAATACTATTTACAATCTTACAATACCCCTTCAAACAAGATCCCAGAATCTAATGGTGAACTCGGACCTTAAAATGAAAACACTTGATCTCTACACAAATTACCAGGATCCAGAAGATTTTAGATGGGGGCAAAAGAAAACATGCCATGGAGCAGACCTTGGATAAATAGGGAAACATGGCCAAGAAATTAACATGCTTACTTCAGGTAGGATATTGAAGCTCATCATTTCCAGGAGGTGAAGTAACTGTGAGTTTGGAAGGGTTCACTGGTCATTCTGGCAACGGGGAAGATTTTTGCAGAACTGTTTTTTAATTGCCATAAGTTATAGTGTTCAGTTCTCTCTTAAAGTTGTTGTAACGTTTTATTTTAATTAGTAGAAATAAAAGACCTCTTTTTAAAAAAAACAAATGAAGTGTTTTGCATTTAAACTATGTCTATACATTGAAATATTTTATCGTTATATGAAACATTTCGAAGAGATAGTCTCTGTGCCAAAACATGAGACCTTAATTGACCTTGGCTATGGATGCCCACCAATTCTGCAGCAGGTGAAGGCAGTGGACACAGTGGTTAAGCCATATATTGTTTGGTCTGTGCAATGCCAGCATGCTAGTATAACCTCTTCTACTTAGGTTGTTTTTTATACAATGTTAAAAACCCCAAATGAAAAATTAAAAAAATATATTTAAACCTTTTGGAGAAATAAATGTATGAATTGCATAAGCTTTAGAAATGATTAATTAAATCAAACAGATTATATGTATTATGATACAGTTGCAATTACTAAATTGATAAAAATCAGCCAACTCTTTTTTTATTAGTATAGATAGAGTCTTGCTTTTTCTTTTGGTTGGCAGTGGTTTGTAAGGGCTGAGCTATTTCCATAGTTTATGACCTCTTAAGATTTGGTACAGGTAATTTAACATTATTTACAGTCACTCATCTTTTAAAAAATATTTTTGTATTATGTCCAGCGACTTCAGAATCCATGTAAAATAATACATAGAGGGATTGAAATATCTCTTTGGCTTTTCAGGATACATGAAGGCCAAATTACACTTTGCCAAAACCAGGTTTCTATTTATGAATATCCAATTCTAAAACAAATTCTTTAATCTGTTCCAAATACTTGTGATTTTCAGTGATATGATTATTTCCATAAAAACCACTTATGATATAATGTTACGTGAGTACTGGAATTTGGCTAAAGAAGTGCACACAAGTATCTGAGAGTCTAATTTGGCCCAGTATCTACAATGTTCTTTGTTTAAGAGAGCCACATGGAGAGTGGAGATCATTACCAAAATCTTTTTCTTACTGTTCCAGGAGCCTTTTGGCAAAAGAAAGTATAATCTTCATAGCTTTATTCTTTTGTTGATTTTATTTTTCTATGCCATGTGTGCCAAAATTAAATCACGATTTAGAGTAACTCCTGGAAGCCAATCTAATATTAGTATAGTTGCCATTTCCTAAATGCCACTCCCTGGGCTTTTACTGATGTTCAAAGATTGTTAAAGAGAATAGCACCAAGATATACATGCTTACAAGTAGATCATGTTGGAAATCTACAGAGAAAAATAAATCATGGAATCCCAGTGTTTGCTTTTAGGGTTAAAAATTCTTATTACAACAGTAAATGTGAAGAAATTAATGCAACATAGGAAAGTGGTACAGAGCTTGGTGATTTGTCACCATCTTTTGATCAAGCTCTTGGGCTCTTTCCTATAGTCTTGTTTGCATGTGATTACACACACACTTGTGTGCATGCGTACACACACACTCACACACACACACACACACACACACACACACACACATATTCTATCTCCCTTAGGGCACTTGTAACCTTTTTATTCAGAGAGGCATCCAGCTTTTGTGGCTTTGGAGAAGAGAATCTGTGCTTGAGGTTGGTGATAAAGTATGGCAGCTTCCACCAACCAAGAGAAGGCAAAATTACATGTTAAATGTCATGGGGGTTTATTTGTAACTACCACGCTGTTACTCTGATAATGCTTTGGGTTGTTCCAAAAAGAGCATGCATCACCGTGAATATCAGTCTTGCCTTAATGATGGGAGAGGAAGAGTCAGAGGAATGTGAAGGAACATGCTGAGGGAAATGTTTTTCATATTCATGTTTTTTCAACTTTGTTGTTTACTGTTGTGCCTTCCACATTTTAATACTAACTTTCCCTTTGAGAAAAATGTGTCACTATTAATTTGAATTAGTAGTTAAATAAAACTAAACTACCGTTATTAAATCTTTTTGTCACTAAACTAGAGTTGGGTAATAAACTCAGATGCTTGTCAGCCGAAAATATTTTGACTTTCAGGAAGGATATAACTAGATTCCATGTCTGTTGCCTTGAGAATAATTGAGTGGATACTCCTATTCTATTACAAAAGTATGGGGCCTTGGTTTGCATTTCTCTAATGATCAGTGATGATGAGCTTTTATTTTTTTCTAATATGTTTGTTGGCCACATAAATGTCTTCTTTTGGGAAGTATCTGTTCATATCCTTTGTCCACTTTTTAATGGAGTTGTTTGTTTTTTCCTTGTAAATTTGTTTAAGTTCCTTGTAGTCTCTGGATATTAGACCTTTGTCAGATGGACATATTGCAAACATTTTCTCCCATTCTGTAGGTTGTCTGTTCACTTTGATGATAGTTTCTTTTGCTGTGCAGAAGTGCTTTAGTTTAATTAGATGCTGTTTGTCAATGTTTGCTTTTTGTTGCAGTTGCTTTTGAGGTTTTTGTTTTGAAATCTTTGTCCATGCTTATGTCCTAAATGGCATTGCCTAGATTTTTTTCTAGGGTTTTTATAGATTTTGGTTTTACATTTAAGTCTTTAATCCATCCTGAGTTTATTTTTGTGTAAGGTATAAGGAAGAGGTCCAGTTCTAGTTTTCTACATATAGCTAGCCAGTTCTCCCAACATCATTTATTAAGTATGGAATCCTTTCCCCATTCCTTGTTTTTCTTGGTTTGTCAAAGATCAGATGGTTGTAGGGGTGTGGTTTTATTTCTGAGTCTCTATTCTGTTCCATTGTTGTATGTGTCTGCTTTTGTACCAGTACCATGCTGTTTTGGTTACTACAGCCTTATAGTATAGTTTGAAGTTGGGTAATGTGATGCCTCTAGCTTTATTATTTTTGCTTAAAATTGTCTTGGCTATGCAGACTCTTTTTCGGTTCCATATGAATTGTAATTTTTTTTTTCTAATTCTGTGAATAATGTCAATGTCAGATTAATGGGAATAACATTGAATCTATAAATTACTTTGGGCAGTATAGCTGTTTTAAACATACTTATTTTTTCTATCCATGAGCATGGAATGTTTTTCCATTGGTTTGTGTCCTCTAATTTTTTTTTTTTTTATCAGTGGTTTATAGTTCCCTTGAAGAGGTCTTTCATTTCCCTTTGTTAGCTGTATTCCTAGGTATTTTATTCTCTTGGTAGCAATTGTGAATGGGAGTTCATTTATGATTTCACTTTCTGCTTGTCTGTTGTTGATATATAGGAATACCTGTGAATTTCGCACATTGATTTTGGATCCTGAGACTTTGCTGAAGTTGCTTATTAGTTTAAGAAGCTTTTGGGCTGAGACAATGGGGTTTTCTATCTATAGGATCACATCATCAGCAAAGAAAGGCAATTTGACTTCTTCTCTTCCTATCTGAATATGCTTTATTTATTTCTGTTGCCTGATTGCCCTGGCCAAAACTTCTAATACTATGATAAAAAGGAGTGGTGTCAGAGGGCTTCCTTATCTTGTGCAGTTTTCAAGGAGAATATTTATAGCTTTTGCCCATTCAGAATGATATTGGCTGTGGGTTTGTCATAAATGACTCATTATTTTGAGGTATGTTCCTTCAATAAATCATTTATTGTGAGTTTTTAACATGAAGGAGTGTTGGATTTTATTGAAGACCTTTTCTGCATTATTAGAGAAATGCAAATCAAAAGTACAGTGAGGTACCATCTCATGCCAGTCAGAATGGCAATTATTAAAATGTTCAGAAACAACAGATGCTGGTGAGGCCATGAAAAAATAGGAATGCTTTTCCACTGCTGGAAATGCTTTTCCACTGTGGGAATGCAAATTAGTTTAACCATTGTGGAAGACAGTGTGGCAATTACTCAAAGACCTAGAATCAGAAATACCATTTGACCCAACAATTCCATTACTGGATATATACTTAAAGGAATATAAATCATTCTATTATAAAGATACATGCATGTGTATGTTCACTGCAGCACAATTCACAGTAGCAAAGGCATGGAATAAACCCAAATGCCCATCAGTGATAGGCTGGATAAAGAAAATGTGGTACATATACATCATGGAATACTATACAGCCATAAAAAGGAATGAGATCATGTCCTTTGCAGGGACATAGATGGAACTGGAAGCCATTATCCTCAGCAAACTAACACAGGAACAGAAAACCAAACATCACATGTTCTCACCTGTAAGTGGGAACTAAACAATGAGAACACGTGGACACAGGGAGGAGAGCAACATACACTGGAGCATGTTGGGGTGAGGAGTGTGGGGGGAAGGGAGACTATCAGGAAAAATAATTCATGCTGGGCTTAATATCTTGGTGATGAGTTGATAGGTGCAGCAAACCACCATGGCATACATTTACCTATGTGACAAACCTGCATGTCTTGCACATGGACACTGAAACTAAAAATAAAAACAAAAGCATAGGACCATGTGTTCTGGTGACTCTAAAGTGATAAAAAGATTTATTCTCAACATTTTTATTTCAGAGTCACTTTTTTATTTCATCACTTAGGGCCATCCTGCCTTTCATATATGACCTGAAGGATGACAAAGTGACACTAGATAATTTTCTTTGCTCATTGAAGCAAATGGCAGCATAATTGCAGAGTCACAAGAAAGATAAAAATATTAGTCCAAATTAATGCCAGAAATCTGGTGGCCTTGGTCATTAACAATGAGTAAACACTATCCTCTCCCCACAAAGTGTTTAATTCTGTTTCTCTTACATTGTATGTCCTGATAACATTAGGAAACTAGCAATCGCAATGAAACCCATTCTTTTTTCCCTCCTATTTCTCCTACCTTATGGCAGCAAACACAAAATGAAGTCATATTTAAGGGATAGTTTCTACTCTCTGGAAAACTCATTGTCTAATTAAGGAAGTATGAATAGTAGCCAGTAATTCACTTTCATGGTAAGATGAACATTTTATCATTCTCTTATTGAATATATGCATCTCCATTCAGTCTCCAGGCTGGCTTTTACAGTAGAAACTAATAACCATTCATTCTTTAAAATATCATTCACTTTTTAAAGCAGCCAATCTCTCCTCTCCCTTGAGCTTATGTGTTCCAATCATGGTGGTGGTTTTCTTGAAACAAAGTTGTCTCTCCTTTGTAACTCTCTTGTTGACATCTTCTTAGTAAATACTTGGAGCAGACATTTCGCCTGTATGAAGCCAGCACCAATGACCCGCTTCAGGCATTTCTATTTAAAATGGCACTGCTCTGTGAAAGTGCTTTGAAAGGTCTACTAGATAAATGACAGCACATGCTGGTGATTTTGATTTTAAAAAGTCAAAAGTCAAAGATACATGAAAACATCTGAAAATTATATATCCTTATGAGTGCTGCCCCCTTCAAAGCCAAGACATCAAGAATTGTGTTGCCAACATGCTCCTGGGATGATGTCTCACCAACTTTTCTTGAGTTTTTTCTCTTCCTAGCCAGTTGATAAACCACTTTAGAAATTCTGCCTCCTGGATCCAGCATGGTAGGACCCAGCTAGACTATTTTCCATTTCCAAAAAGGCATAGCCTGAAAGACTAGTTGATTCCCCAAATCAAGCCCAATCCTGATGTTGGAAGTCTACCTCTACTAAGGAGATGTACTAGAATGTTCTGCTCCCTCTGCTCCAATTTTCACCCTGTGTTTTGTTTTAAATGACAATTCACTTGCCTGGTTGAAGAGAATACAGGAAAGAACTGTAATCTCTTTCACAGGTTTTTAAATAGTTATCAGATTAATGTTTTCCAGTAATATTTCATGCAACACTGATCTTATATTTATGTAAAAAGACAGCATTTGTGGTGAAATATTTGTTTCCCAAATTAAACACCATTCCTAGAGGAAAACAATGCATGAGTATATGTAAGATTTTAAAGAGCCTTGCAGGGTAGGAATCTGTCTACCATAGGCAATTCAGTGGCAAGCAGCATCTTCCAGCTACTGGACCCTTTTACTGATAATACAGATGAACATCCCCCAAGTAACACTTTGGGAAAAGCTCTGCTGGTTCTACGCAGTGTATCCTCATCAAAGATGACCTTTGTCAGGTAGCACACTTTTGAAAATGATTGCTGTTCTCTTTCCTCTCTGACTCTCACTATCTTTAGAGAAAGGCTGCTTAAAGTATTGCTCATGTGTCTCAAATTGTTTGTTATCAATCCATGACTAGATAAGGATCTTAAGCTACAAGTAAATCAGTGATTTCTTCATCAAGTATTGCTGTCTTGTTGTGAAAAATAATGTCAGCTGAACTAAATAAGAGTTGTATTAAATAACATAGTTCACAGACCAGTGCTACGTCTGTTGACCATACTTTGAATAACAGTGCTTTAGATTAGTGATTCTCAATTTTGGCTATACTTTGGAATCACCTGAGGACCTTTAAATACTACTGATGTCTGAGCCCAACATCAAACCAAAACCAGACAATCAATCAAACAAGCAAACCCTGCAAAATCTCTTGTTGTGCTTCTGGTCCCAAACATTTTAGATAAGAGATACTCAACCTTTAGTTATTAGTTTTTATATGGATAAAACATTTATGTTCTATGTCCTTATTGTAAATTTTTATATGTTACTTAAGAAGAAATAATTAAGTAAAAAGGACTTTATAGCTGGAAAAAAATTCCTTGTGGTGTTGGCTTAACACGAGTACATTTTTTTACATCTCCCTAACTGATTCTAATGTGCTAACAGGGTTGGAATCACTGCCTTAGGAAATAATCGCCTTGGCATAAGGTCTGCTGGCTAATGTCAGCGATCAATCCAGGAATCTTATCATGCTGATTGCACGGACCTCTTCAAAAAGTGCCCTGTGGTAGAGGGCACAGCTGGAGAGGCAACCCTTATATGACCTTTAGAACTTGAGCCGTGTAAGGTATCCATCTTTCCCACTGCATGCACACACACACCTTTCTGAAGTTTCCTTACTTTTTTGCCACTCTGTCCTTTTAGAAAAATAAATTAGGCTTCTCCATAAGCGCGTAGTAATCTGCCACCTTGTGACCAACATTCTTTCTTGCAAGCAATTGTTGCAACACTTGTTCTGCTCTCAGTATCTGATTCAGCTTGCAAATATGGGTCAAAGAGTTGCTCGGAAGCTGTGCATAACTGTACTTAAAGAAGAAGATGGTGAAGGAGAAAAGGGTGTTTCAGTATGCCAGAAAAGTACTGACACTTCTTTACTTGATTGCTGTGCTCTAGAGTGAAATTGCAAAGCTTGACTCAAGCAGCTTGTGGCCTGGGTATGTGTCTTTGTGTTACACCAGAGGCTGTCATCATCCAGGCATTGCCCTCTTATCATCTAGATATAATCAGCTACTGCAGCATAAAAGTATTACAGCAGCTTGTATGTGAAAACTGACTCTGACATGATTAGGAAGCTTTAATTGCTATCCGTGTTTATAAATCATTCCTAACATTTTAAACTACGTGGATTCTGGCATTCATGTCTTATACTCTACAGCATTTTTTAGTGTGCTTAAGAATAGCACCTTGAATAATGACCACTGGGAAAGTGTTTAACAAGAGACATTATATTTTGCATTTTATCAGCACTTACCCTTGTCTTGCCTCACAGCCAATATTCACACTCACTCCAACACATGAAAATCACTTGTCCACTTCCACCCATGTGCTAGAAAATTTTTACTTATGAGCCCTAGCTATTTTAAGATTTATATTCTCAGAAAAGCTCTAGGACAACCTTCAAGCATGTCCAGCTTTGGAAGCAGCAAGTGTACATTGGCCCAAAGATCATATCTACAAAAGGGAAAGGGAAGAGAGCACGCTTCCACTGGGCCACATCTTCAGTGACAACACTGCCTAGCCCCTTAGAAGCATGATCACAAAAACCTTGTCAGATAGGGTTGCTACCACCATTTCACAGATCAGCAAATGAAGATGCAGAAAGGTTAAGTCGCTTCACCAGTAAATAGGAGAACTTGATTTGAACCTAGTTTTACTGGCTTCTAAAACCCATGCCTTCTCCCCTCCTGGCTTCTCCATATGCTCAGGTTCCCCCCTCTTGCTCCATAAGTGCATTTGGTATCTGAAACAAATTTAGTGCTAAAAAGTAATCTTAAGCATAAAGAAATAAAATTATATCCACAGGTCTTCCTCAGCTATGTGAGCGCAAGAGTTTGTCATAAGCAGAAGGGACTCAGGAGGTACTTGCTCATTCTATAGGCCTAAGATTAGGTGGAGTACAGCACTCAAAAGGAGGGGATGAAATGACCCTTACCTTTAAGGAACTGCTGACTTGGTCCTGGCATACAAAGAAATAGTGGAGTGATTAATGAATACTTAAATTCAATTTGAATGCAATAGATCTATTTCTAGATACAAATATAAAAAGGTCACTTGTCTACTCTGCTTTATTTAGGCTAGGGAATGTGCCTTTCCACCTGTGTATTAGTCAGTTCCCAGACTGCTATAAGGAAATACCTGAGACTGGGTAATTTATAAAGAAAATAGGTTTAACTGGTTCACAGTTCTGCAGACTGTACAGGAAGCATGATGCTGGCATCTGCTTAGCTTCTGGGGAGGCCTCAGGAAACATTTAATCATGGCCGAAAGCAAAGCAAGAGCCAGCACTTCACATGGTCAGAGCAAGAAGAAGAGAGAGCAGGGTGGAGGGTGCCACACATTTTTAAATGACTGGGTCTCATGGGAACTCAGTCACTATCAGGAGAACAGCACTGAACTGATGGTGCTAACCCATTCATGAGAAATCTCCCTCATGACCCAATCATCTCCCACCGTCCCCACCTCCAATACTGGGGATTACAATTCAACGTGAGATTTGGGTGGAGATATAGATCCAAACCATATTAACCTATAATAGTAAAAATGAGGAAATGTCATTTTTAATTATTCAGTATCTGATTCCATTGCTTAATTTTTTTCAGTGGAATAAAATTCCTACCACTGATGGGAGTATTACTAAGACTTGCCCGGAGCACTTCCTGAAGTCCAATAGGATTAGATATTACATATACATCTGGGTATTAGCAACAAATTATCTTTTATCACTTATGGGATCCCTACTCTCTAAGTAATTAATAATGAAAACAATGACTGGTAGTTATCCAGAACTTAGTATTTGAAGTAGGGCTGTAATGGTATGATCCCTTCATTCTCCATCATAAATGTTCACAGCCAATAGCCAGCACTATAACAAGAAAACAGGTTAATAAGAGAAAATGCAACACACTTTTTACTATTAGGCACACACATGTTCATACAAAATATGAACTCAAAGAGAGGCCAACAGATTGAGGCGTAAATGCCTTCCTCGTAGGGGAGAGGGAAATGACAGTTGTAAATGATTTCAGGGGAAATGAATAGGCCCAGTGTTCAGATAATGATTCAAAGAAGCGAAGATTATCTTCTGCATATAGTTTCTTAGGTAATTTCTTGGAACTACTATTTTAAGTTCTATAGTCTCAGAACAGCTCTAGGACAACTTTCAAACATGTCCAACTTTGGAAACAGCAAGAGTACATTAGCTTAAAAACCAGATCCACAAGGGGGAAAGGGAAGAGAGGACAATTCCACTGGCCCACTGCTACATATAGTGAGAGCACTGTGCATAGCACCTTAAGAAGAGTGTATGAAAGGTCTCTCTGGGTGTGGTGGTGAGTCTTAGTCTCTTCTCCATTGGTTGAGCTTTCTAGTTTATTTGATGAGATTCCTAGGGAGTGAGACTTAAGACAACTGTATTTCTTTTGCAAAGAAGATTTTTTGCTCAGATAGGGAAATTCCGGAAAGAGTCCCTCCCTTCACTTGGCAGGCAAGTGGGGAGAAAAGTCAAGATTAGAAGGACCATGATTCTGAGGCAGCCTCTAAAGTCTCTCAGCATGCCAAAGTGTCAGTCTTCAGGGTGTCACTTTCTGAGCCCCAAACAGTGCCAAACACTTTACCTAACATCGTCTTAATTCTCACAGTGATTTTTGAAGGTAAGTAGGTTGGTATTTATTTCTCTTCATTTTATAGATGAGGAAACAAATATCCAGAGGTGAAACAATGTTTTCAAGGTCACCTGGCTGGAAAATAGTAAAAACAATATGGAAATGCAGCTTATCTCATTCCAAAGTCCATGATCTCTCAGTTACATGAAAATGTATTTCAAACCAAGGTTTGCCATAGCAGGGCTCCCCATTCATTCTCTAGTTGTGCTGGTTGTAGCTTATTGAAACACATTGCCTGATCTACCAAGTAACCAAAAGTGGAGGGATCTTGTACTTGCTGTCAGAAAAACAATAAAAAGTTGGCTTGTTCTTAAAAGAGGAATTTATAGATTTAATTTTAAAATACGGTTTTTTTTTAGGGCAAATTGCTATCACATTTGACTTGGTCAAAATACTTTACAATCTACATTGTCAGAGTTGGAATCTATTCACTCTGCTGATTTAAGTTTCTCAGCCACAGGGCAGTTCTTGATTTCTTCCACCTCAAAACCTTGTCTCACACAATATCTTCTGGTGACCTAACACCTGCATGACAAAACTGTCATTACACAATGAGAAATAACTTTAGGCACATGAGGATTAAGTCCTGCTCACTGGATTGGGTCACTGTTAAGATATTATTCTTTACAGTTTGCACAAGGAGTGGGATTGCATGCAGTGGTCCATTTTCTTCCAAAAGTGTGAAGAAGGAGGACCCAGCAATTTTCATGATGTATTCTGTGTAGGAGATCCTATACTGTGCTTTAGTTAGATACTTAGCTAACAAGTTTTAACATCTTTTATGTGCTAGGTATTTCAGGTTTATTATTGCTAATCTTCCCAACCACCCCATTAAGTGTGTGTCATCAGTCTTGAAAGGAATATGGAAAATGAGTGTAGAGATGTGAAATTTTTATTCAGAGTCACACAGCTAATTGGTGTCTTGATTGAGATTTGAAGCCAAGTCTATTTAGCTCCCAAGCCTGATCTTTTCCATCATACTGTGCTGTCTCAGCTCTTCTTATATCCTGATTCCTTTTAGACATAAGAAATGAGAAAAGAGCCCGGCACTGTCTTACCCAGTGTTGGCAAGAGCCTAGATATGGAAGAAAACTGTAGAACTATCTTTAACCTCTCAGCAGGGTATACTTACCCAGTGCACCCAATGAAGGACTTCCTGTGTGTGTTTCCCACATCCTGGTTTGATTGTTGGGATACACGGTAGGCAAGGAGTTAAAGCAGCATTATTGAGATTTGTCATATATCTCTTCCCTTTGTTCGCTTATATGAACATTTACTCACTTTAATTCCTCCTTGAGGGCAGAGATAGAATCTCAAGTGCAGGTCATTTTTTCTGAAATGCTTGCTTAAATGGTGTCATGCTTCAAACACATAGTTCAACGGAACCACTAGGCCTTTAGGCAGCCTTAACTGATTCTGCCGTGAACTGCCTCCCCAAGAAAAGGACAGGGGTGATGCAAAGTTCTGGGAGTGCTGTGTTTCTGTGGAGCAGTGTACACAAGTAGAGAAAGCCCATTTTAGGTCATCCAGATTTGGGCACTCCTAGTGGGAGTTCAGATATTTCATTCTTGCTCTGAATTTTTGTGTTCACCTTGGATTGTGGTGATTTTTTTTTCCATTTTCTTTCTTTCTTTCTTTGTTTTTTTTTTTTTTTTGAGACAAAGTTTCTCTCTTGTTGCCCAGGCTGGAGTGCAATGGCATGATCTCAGCTCCCTAAAGCCTCCACCTACCAGGTTCAAGCAATTCTTCTGCCTCAGCCTCCAAAGTAACTGGGATTACAGGCATGCAGTCACCACGCCTGGCAAATTTTTGTGTTTTTAGTAGAGATGGGTTTTGCCATGTTCGCCAGGCTGGTCTCGAACTCCTGACCTCAGGTGATCCACCCGCCTTGGCTTGCCAAAGCGCTGAGATTACAGGCATGAGCCACCATGCCCGGGTGGACTTTGGTGATCTTTTGCACTGAGAGAGGTGGCATCCCTTTTACAATAGTCTGTCAACAAATACAGGAAGATTCTAGGAACTGACACATCCATATTCAGATTATTTGCTTCTTCTCTTTTTCTTTCCCTTTGTGAGCACAGGTGACTTGCCCTGAATTGGGTGTAGAATATTCACAGAGAGCCTCAATGGGGTAGGAGCTATCTGAGTTGAGCTCCACCAGAGACCTGCGATTGCCTTCATAATGGCACAGTTGATTCTGTCCCTTCCAAAAGCACAAAATAATAGAACAAGGGAAACATGCCCCTTTGTGATCACTAGTTGCCATTCAAGGAGGGTTTGAACACACACACACACACAAATGGACAACTACTACTATTTAAAATAGTTTATTTGTGGGAAAAACACTTAAAAGCAGAGTTGTGCAGCTCACATGGTCCCTCTGTGATACATCC
The DNA here is from genome assembly GCF_048565385.1 of Saimiri boliviensis. Taxonomy (NCBI): domain Eukaryota; kingdom Metazoa; phylum Chordata; class Mammalia; order Primates; family Cebidae; genus Saimiri; species Saimiri boliviensis. Next base: position 98,453,398 of record NC_133470.1, read on the forward strand.
AACCCAGCAAAGCCCAGATTAATCACCGCCCTGTACGGGCTCAAGCAAGCCATTCATACAGTGAGGATATTTGTCTAGCAGACTGCCTCAGGCTGTGAACAAAATCAAGTTCTTTTCAACCAACAAGGAAGGAACAAAGGGCATTTCAAAAAATGGGGATTGTAGAAGCTGCCGGCAAGTAACTTTTCTCTTATGTTCCTTCTTCAGCTATTTCTCCTCTGTGTTCACTTGATTTTTCTGGGCGAAGGTAGCATTTGGAATCCATTTTAGAAGATCGTGAACTAACTTGGTAAATCTCTAATTGGCATACATGGTAAGCTGTTCACTTAGTGGATAATTGACTAAATGTACCCAGAATATTTAGCGAGGGAGGAATAAAAATCCCCAAAGCAAATCAGAGTAGTTTAGAAACCTTTTCCTCTAGTGCCACGTTTTTCTTTGTGAATGGCTGCTGGTGTCTTAAAAGTGGTCTATCTCCCTTCCCAATAAGGATTTCATTTAAATATACAACCTTCATTCCATCTGTACTTAATAGAGCTTTATTAAATGGATACCATAAGCATAGCAATGTGTCTGTCAACAGTAAGTGTTCAATTAATATTTATTATTACAAATAACTTATTTATCTAACACATTTTGATATTCTGTGTTCAACTGCCATTTGCTCTAATTCCACATGGCAAATGACTGAGTGCTTCTTATCACCACTAGCCGAACTGACATATTTGTTAATAGATGTTTATTGAGTGTCTTGCACAAGCCAGGTATTATGGTGGTTAGGCACAGCATGATAAACCGATTACATCTCTGCCTTCAAGGAGGAATAGGAAAGCAGACTTTGAACTAATTGATTATTAAGATTGTGTTACATTCAAAAACACTCTAATATGTAGTGACTTAAACCAGCTAAACATATGTTATTTCTCTTCAGCTATAGGTTGGCTACATGGTTCTGCTGATCCAGGTTGGGCATTGCTGATCTTTCCTGGGATCAACAATATATTTGTGGTCAGCTGGTAAGGCAGGATGTCACTGACTGTTTTAGGATGTATTTGTATAGGACACCTCAGCTCTCCTTCATGTGTCTTTCAAGTCTTATTTATCTATTTTAATACTTCATTTATTAATTTTTTTCATTCAACATTTACTGAGCATGGTCTTGCATTTAAATTGCTCAGGAATGAGTGCTGGGCTGGTAACAGACATTCAATATTATTAGGCTGTGGCTAGTATTAAAACATGAGAGCAGATGAGACACATAGGGAGAGATAATAGAGAAGCAAGCCCTGGGGCATAGAAATATTGTAAGATGCTGTAGAAGAGAAAGGACTCCAGACATAAAAGAAGGAAAACCAAGAGAATGAGGTCAGAGAAAACCAAGAGAAGATTTGGCTTCAGGAAGGAGGAATGGATCAGTAGAGCTGAATTCAGTAAATAGTTGCTAATTTAATACAATCCTTTCATAGGTCCCTTTTAGCATCTAGACTTTGTAATCCAATTCATTTCAATGTAGGACAGATGTCTCTGCCTATCACATGCTTGACAATAACTGGCATAAATCATTGAGATAGTTAAAATGACCCTTGATAGATAGAGTGATGAGGAATTACATGCTGTCTGCTAAGGAAAGAGTAGGTCTTTGTAAAGATGTCATTGATTTTTCTTCTCTACAATGCCTGTAAAGTGTAAGTTTTTTCTAAAACCAATTTATTCTTTGCTGTTTATCCTTTTGAATGTAGTTAAGCTTGCTCAATATTTTTTTCTGCAATCTAAAAATATTGGACCACTGGGAATTAAAATTAAAATTAAATCACCCCTTGAGTTTGGTATTTTACAACTGACATACTTTGAAGCCATATTAATATGGTACAATCAAGATGACATTACATGTGCTTCCAGTAAAGTAAGTTGTCTGCCAACTTTACAAATGTGTGCTTTTGCTAGATGGAAGAAATTGATTCCTTGTCTAACTGAACATTTCTTGCTGAATGAAAGAACTGGTGTTTAAAAAGAACAAATACACAGTTTTGTGGTGAAGAATTATTAACAGTATGATAGAGTCTATGTAATTAGGCTAAGTTTTTGTCTAGGATTTGTGAATTTTGATCCCAAGGAAATGATAACTTCCTATGCAAAATTGGGATGAAAGTTTTCTATACAGAGTATCCCCTTCACCAAGGTCAAATGCCACTTCCTTAGTAGCCTCAAGTGAGGAAATAGGCTATGTGTCTTCAGGATGAAAAAAAATAAGAAATTAAATGAATCCTTTTTCGTAGTGTAAGGTAGAGTGTTTGGGGAAAAAAAATCTTCTTGAAGGAAGTCTTGTGCTTGGATTGTCCCTTAATTTGGACTGCATTAGGATACTACCCATTTCTAAACTAATACCAGAGGCTAGAGCTTTTAGACACTTTTTTGCTGACTGTCCTTTTCCTCAAGACAGAAGAATGACGTGACAGAACATGCTGCATTCCCAAAAAATCTATTGAAATAAAAAAAAAATTTAATACTGCATTCATGCACATACCTTTAGCAACATTCCATTTTTTCCTTAGCATATACAATACTACTTTTCTTCCTGACTTTGACTAAATTGAATCTGCGCTGAGACAGGATCTTGTACTTTGATTATAGGTTGGGATCTCAATAGTGGAACATGTGAGCTAACCAGGGAGCTTGTGAACCCTTTTGATTCTTGTCATCCTGTTCTCCCCTATGTGCTAACCTTGAGAAAGGACTTCGAAGAAGGAGAAATATCTCTGCAAGTAGTTGGAAGAAGGTTACATTTAACATGCGAACTGAACTTTATTTTCTCTCTTGTTTAGTAGTATCACTGCTGGTGGGAGGGGCAGGGAGTGGATACTGGGAAAATCAGAAGCCAACCAGTGCCCCTAGAGTGCTCCAGAGGTTTCGTATTTATTACATTTATGGAATGTTACCTATTTTTTTTCTACATAGAAGATTTGAACAAATCAACCACCACATTCTAATACTCGATCATGAATAACATTGGCTTTAAAAATTACACCAAATTATCATAAGAAGCACAAGTGAGACCTAAATCCCAGTGAGCATATTCGTTAATGATTCTTTTCTTCTGTAAAAATTAGTTGAGATGTTGTTTTCCTTCAGTCAGAAGTGCTGGGCTCTGTGTTGAGCTAGAGCAGGATTTCTCAACCTTGGTGTTATTGACCTTTGGGGCTAGATAATTCTGTTGTTAAGGGCTGTCCTATACCTTGAAGGCTATTGGGCAGCATCCTTTGACTCTACTCACTGGATGCCAGAAGCACCAGATCCTAGTTGTGACAACTCAAAATATGTCCAGACATTGCCAAATATTCCTTGAGGAGAAAAATCACCTTGTTAAAAACCACTGGCCTATATAATAGCTATACGAACAGAACAGATGCAGTCTGAATACTACTCTGCTTTTTTAAGAACAAGTCAAAATACTTCTGTTTAGTCATAACCAAGGTTCTCTGTCCTTGAGTTACCAATGTAATAGTTTCAACTTAATTCAAACTTTGCCTTACTCTTCCTGATACTTCCCCCGCCCTTCTCAAACCTTTAAGTTATCTCACCTATTTATACACATATAAATACCTTTATATTATATAAGGTTTTCCAGCAGAAGTGAATGCAATGATTTGATGTAAAAAAAAAAAAAAAAAAAAAAAAACTGAGGCTGCTTTAGGTTACATTCCACTGTCATCGAACGAGTTCCAACTTTGTTTCTTCCCTGTGTCTGCTATAGGAGATCTGGAGAAATATGGCAGAGTCCCTGCCTTCTAGGAGCTTGACTTCAAAACTCTGTATATGAAAAGGAATGAAAGTCAGTTATGTCATGGGCTCAGGCTCAAATATAAGCTCGTTCAGAAGGATCTTTTTATGCTGTCCTTTAAAAGGCTTCTACTGAGTCTAGCCTTTCCTCAGCAGAGCTGATGATGAGCAGAGGTGAAGTTATTCCTGAAGATTTTATTTTGCATGTTTTTAAATCTAGTTCAAAATTAAAAGGCTTGGAACATTCAAGCTGACTATTCAGACTCGCTAACATTGGGTACCTATAATGGTGCCAGGCTGGCTAGTTGCTTCACTTAGTATCTAGTCTTTAAAATAACTGCCAAAATGAACCATCACTTTTTTCTTACATCATCCTGGTTCCTTTACACTGTCAGCAAGCATATGAGATTAGGAAAGAAGGAATTTTGTCAAGCTTTACGTAATATTTTGGGGCACATACATTATCTAAACTAATTAAAGTTCAGAGATATTAATACTCCAAAGGACTATCAAAGAATAGAATTAAATTTATCTCTCAGCTAATTTAATATGTTTTGATTTATTTCTTCAAAAGCAGTTGTGGTTTATCTGGTTCCTGTTTCTTAGCTTTGATTTTGTTCCTTTATCATAGTAAGATGCCCTCAGTGACTTATGTTACGTTGGTACTTTTGATAAGATCTGTTCATTCCTTGACTTTCCATATCCTTATCTAAAACAAAACAAAAAAAAGGATTGAATAGGTACTGAATTCTCTTTTTATTTTGTATATCTCAAAATGGTTTAAAAGAAGACTCAATTTGTTACTATGTTTTCTAACAACTTTATTCATAGTTAAAATGGAAATTCAACTAATAGACATTGTTGAAGTCTGACTTCATAAATGTTTCAAGTTTTTGCTGTCTTGGTTGAGCTTGAGGGGAGATTTCATGGCCATATAGTAATAGCCATGGGTCTCTCCATTTTCAGATTTTTGCTAAAACTTGTGATCTTTATTCTGGGCTTTGAAAAGAGTAAAGCCTAGGCATGACCTGGTATGGGCACAGGGAGAAGGAAAAGTAACATTTTATTTTCCTTTTTTTAAGCTTTGAATATATATTTTTAAATTTTATTTGAAGTTCTGGGGTACATGTGCAGATCTTGGAGGACTGTTACATAGGTATAAACCTGCCATGGTAGTTTGCTGCTTCCATTCTCCCATCACCTACATTAGATATTTCTCCCAATGTTATCCCTCCCCAATCTCCCCACCCCCTGCTATCCATCCCCTAGCCCCCACCTCCTAACAGACTCCAGTGTGTGATGTTCCCCTCCCTGTGTCCATGTATTCTCATTGTTCAACACCCACTTATGAATGAAAATATGGCAGTGTTTGGTTTTCTGTTCTTGTGTCAGTTTGCTGAGAATAATGGTTTCCAGATTCATCTATGTCCCTGCAAAGGACATGAACTCATTTATTTTTATGGATGTGTAGTATTCCATGGTGTACATGTGCCACATTTTGTCTGTCCAGTCTGTCCTTGATGGGCATTTGGGTTGGTTCCAAGTCTTTGCTATTGTAAACAGTGCCACAATGGACATACATGTGCATGTGTCTTTATAATAGAATGATTTATAATCCTTTGGGTATGTACCCAATAACGGGATTGCTGGGGCAAATGGAGTTTCTATTTCTAGATCCTTGAGGAATCACCACACTGCCTTCCACAATGGTTAAACTAATTTACACTCCCACCAACAGTGTAAAAGTGTTCCTATTTCTCCACATCCTCTACAGAATCTGCTGTCACCAGATTTTTAATGATTGCCTTTCTGTCTGGTGTGAATGTGGCCAAGAAACATAAGAAAAAATGCTCATCATCGCTGATCATTAGAGAAATTGAAAAGTAATATTTTCTAAGTACTTGCCTGTCTTCCTTTTAAAAATTAATTAACATGTTTGAATTAGCTAAGTAACTTAACCAATATATCACCATTAGAAAATGGGGAGATTGAAGTACAAAACTATATTCTCTTTCTAAGCCATGCTCTGTTTCCTCCAAAAGGGAGACTCTCAAGACCTGCCATGTGGATTAGGAGGTAAGCATGCTTTTCCTTTTGTGACCTTTTAACTCTTCCTTTTATTGCCTCCAAGCTTGGCTTCAGGGACTTAATGCTTTCTTGAACCTAATGCAAAGAAACCCTTGTTTTGTGTTCTTTTGTGGAAGAGTAATTTGTAACAAAGAAAATCCCCTCACCACAGGCAGAAAGTCAGAAACTGGGGGCGAAAAAAAATGCTTGGTGGTAGATCACTATCCTGGCCACTGGACTTCATATCTTTATATCCTGATTTAGAATGACAGATATCAAGTTTAGCATCACTCCTCAATTCTTGGGGCTTCCCTGGCATTCATGTTCTCCTACCTATATTTCCTTCTTTCCCTTTCATAGATACAGTGAGAGTCCAATATGGGCAAGCTCTATTCTGAAAGGTACCATGTCTGTTTTCACTTACCTTTGCCTTTTTCATTTAGATATCTACTGTTTTATTATTGTTTTATTATGATTTCCCCTGTAGAGAAGTATACAGTGCAGGGCAACCTGTTGTGCATATTGAATTTTAACATCCACTTACTCCAATGTTTACCTATTTCTGCTAGGAGTTGAATAACAATCCATATTCTCCCTGTGTGTAAACTGATTCTGGATTAGCATTAGTTACAATGGTGGAATGTTTATTTATCTAACTAAAAGAATAAAGCTTTTCAAATTATCTAGTTCTCTTTTAGGTGGTAACCTATTCATAGAATCATTACCACTGATTTATGAGCACCATAGCTGCTCAAATCTCTAATATTTCTACAATTATTCCAAATTCTAACAGTTTAGATAATGGAGAAGTTTAATGAATAGGTAGAAAAACATACTGATGTTCCAGTTTCAGTGGAAACTAGAGAAACTTGTAGAATATTGCCTCAAGTGAGATTCCATTTCACGTATCTTTACCCTTGTCCCTAGCATCTGACATTGGATTAAGAACAGCAACACTATAACTACAATTTTTAAGATCCAATCTGGGTGAAATATCACCTCAAGTTTCTATAATCTCTATAGAAATGCTAGAATGTAGGTATTTTATCCCAATTTTATACAGCAGGAAATGGAACCTCAAAGAGTTTAGGTAAGGCAGAACTGTAAAACCCAGTAGTTGTTAAAAATATAATCTGATTTGAATTTTGAAATATAAGTTTTCTAAACCAAATGGCTTTTCCATCTGCAGTGTTACCTGGGTTAGTGACTTGAACTGTTGTTTAAGATGTGACTAAATTTAAACTTATATTCTCTATTGACAAAATATTTTATTTGAGAGTAATTGCTATACTAGATACAAAAACACTGCATTGGTAAATCTTTTGTTAGCTATAAATATGGTAGCTTCCAGTAATCAAAACAGCATGGTACTGGTACCAAAACAGAGATATAGACCAATGGAATAGGACGGAGGCCTCAGAAGTAATGCCACACATCTACAACCATCTGATCTTTGGCAAACCTGACCAAAAAAAGCAATGGGGAAAGGATTCCCTATTTAATAAATGGTGTTGGGAAAACTGGCTAGCCATATGCAGAAAGCTGAAACTGGACCCCTTCCTTGCACCTTATACAAAAATTAACTCCAGATGGACTAAAGATTTAAATGTAAGACCCAATACCATAAAAACCCTAGAAGAAAACCTAGGCAATACCATTCAGGACATAGGCATGGGCAAGGGCTTCTTGACTAAAACACAAAAAGCAATGGCAACAAAAGCCAAAATAGACAAATGGGATCTAATCAAACTTAAGAGCTTCTGCACAGCAAAAGAAATTATCGTTAGAGTGAACTGGCAACCAACAGAATGGGAAAAATTTTTTGCAGTCTACCCATCTGACAAAGGGCTCATATGCAGAATCTACAAAGAACTAAAACAGATTTACAAGAAAAAAACCAACAAACCCATTCAAAAGTGGGCAAAGGATATGTACAGACACTTTTCAAAAGATGACATATATGAGGCCAACAAACATATGAAAAAATGCTCATCATCACTGGTCATTAGAGAAATGCAAATCAAAACCACACTGAGATACCATCTCATACCAGTTACAATGGTGATCATTAAAAATCAGAAGACAACAGATGCTAATGAGGATGTGGGGCCTGTGGGGGGTGGGGGGGGTGATAGGGGAGTTTCTGCAGAGTAGCCATTCGGGCACAGGTGGAGACCCACGAGGTTTAGATAATCCAGCTTTCCAGGCTTCCCAGCAAAAGTAACTGCAACTCCAGCAAAGTGGGAGGTTGGACATTTGTACATACCCCCAGAAAAGAGGCTGAATCCAGGGGCCCACGCGGTGACAGTCTGTAGACACCACTTCCACTATGCCTCACAGGATAAGACCCACTGGTTTAGAATTCCAGCCACTCACCAGTAGTAGTATTGCACCTACCTGGGACAAAGCTTTCTGGGGTAAGTGTGGGGCACCATCTTTGCTGTTTGGACAACTTAGCTGATCCAGTCTGCAAGCTTTGGAGAGTCTAAACCTACCAAGGTTGGAAGGGATCCCCTAGCACAGCACGGCACAGGACAGCTGCTCTGCCAAAACATGAACAGACTATTTCTTTAAGTGGGTCCATGCTCCATGCCTCCTCACTGGGCAGGAACTCCCAACTGGGGCTCGAGCCACCTAAGCCAGTGTTCTCCGGGCAGCAGAAATTTGAAACTCCCTGGGACAGAGATCCCAGAGTGAGGGGCAGGCTGCCATGTTTGCTGTTTGGGTGACTTAGCCAGTCTAGCCTGCAGACTTTGGAGAGTCCAAACTGACAGGGGACAGAAGCGGTACCCCAGCACAGTGCAGCTGCTCTATAAAAGCCTGGCCAGACTCCTTTTTTAAGCACGTCCCAATTCTGTTCCTCCTCACTTGGCAGTACCTCCTAGCCAGGGCCCCCAGCCACCCCACTAGTGTTCCCTGGACTACAGAGATTTGAAAACTCCCTGAGATTCAACTCCCAGAGGTAGGGGTGGACTGCCATCTTTGCTGTTTAAACAACTTATCCTCCAGCTTGTGCAGAGCCGAAGCTGACCAAGGGTGGAAGCAATACTGCAGCACAGCAGAGTAGACCCATGAAAATGTGGTCAGGCTGCTTTTTTAAGTGACTCCCCAACCCCATTTCTCATCACCAGGTGGAGCCTCCCAACTGGGATCTCTGGCTACCACTAATGGTGTTCTCTGGCTGACAGATGTCTCAGCCCTTCCTGGGTTGGAGCTCCCAAGGGGAGGGACAAGCTGCCATCTTTGCTGTTTGGACAACTTAGCCATTCCAGCCTTCAGGCTTCAGAGTGACCAAGGTAACTGGGGGCTGAAGTGGACCTCCAGAACAGCATAGCAGCTCTACCAAAATGTGGTCGGGTTACTTTTTTAAGCATGTCCCCAATCTCATTCCTCCTAACTGGGCAAGACCTCCCAACCGGGATTGCCAGCCACCTCCTATGCATGCATTTAGGCTGGCAACAGTTCCATATCTCCCTGGGATGGAGATCCAAGAGGAAGGGGCAGGCTACCATTTTTGCTGTTTCACAGCCTTCGCTGGTGATACCTCCAGATACTGGAAAATCCAAGTTTACTAGAAACTGGAGCAGACCCCAGCATACCACAGCAGCTCTAGGGAAAAAGGGCCAGACTGTTAAAGAAAAAGAAAAAACAAACCTACCCAAAGGTCAGCAACCTCAAAAATTGAAATAGATAAGCTTGCAAAGATGAGAAATAATAATAATCAGCAGAAGAATGCTGAAAACCCCTAAATCCACAGTGCCCTCTTTCCTCTAAATGAGTGCATCATCTCTTCAGCAAGCACTGGAAATAGGCTGAGACTGAGATGACTGAAATGACAGAAGTAGAATTCAGAATATAGATAGGAACCAAGTTTCCCTGAGCTAAAGGAGTACATTGTAACCCAATGCAAGGAAGCCACAAATCATGATAAAACATTGCAGGAACTGACAGACAAAATAAACAGTATATAGATGAACATAACCAACCTTATAAAGCTGAAAAATACACTACAAGACTTTCATAATGCAATCACAAGTATTGATAGCCAAATAAACCAAGTGGTGGAAGGAATCTCGGAGCTTGAAGACTGGCTTTCTGAAATAAAACAGGCAGAAAAGAACAGAGAAAAAGTATTGAACAGGAATGAACAAACCCTCTGAGAAATACGGGATTATGTAAGAGACTGAATCTACAGCCAATTGTTGTACCTGAAAGAGAGGGGGAGAATGGAATCAATTGAGAAAACATTTCAGGATATCATTCATGATAACTTCCCCAACCTAGCTTGAGAAGCCAACATTCAAATTCCAGGAAATGCAAAGAACCCCACTACGAATCTATGAAAAGATCATCCCCAAGACACATAATTATCAGACTATCCAAGGTCTAAATGAAAGAAAAAATGTTACAGGTAGCTAGAGAGAATGGCCAGGTCATCTAAAAAAGGAGGCTCATCAAAATTAACAGCACACCTCTCACCTGAAGCCCTATAAGCCAGAAGACGTTGGGGGCTATTATTCAACATTGTTTTCTCTCTTTTTAATATTCAGCAATCTTAAAGAAAAAAATTCCAACCTGGAATTTCATATCTGGCCAAACTAAGCTTCCTAAGTGAGATAAATAAGATCCTTTCCAGGCAAGCAAATGCTGAGGGAACTTGTTACCGGCAGACCTGCCTTACAAGAGCTCCTGAAAGAAGCACTAAATGTGGAAACGAAAGACTGTTACCAGCTACTAGAAAAACATACTGAAGTACATAGTCTGTACACAGCCCAGTGACATTATAAAGCCTACATAAACAAGTCTGCTACATAATCAGCTAACATAATGGTGACAGGTTTAAATCCACAGATATCAATACAAACTTTACATGTAAATGGGCTAAATCCCCCAATTAAAAGACACACAATGGCAAGCTGGTTAAAGATTCAAGACGCATTGGCATGATGTCTTCAAGAGAAGTATCTCAGATGCAGTAACACACATAGGCATAAAATAAAGGGATGGAGGAGAATCTACCAAGGAAATGGAAAACAGAAAAAGTAGGGATTGCAATCCTGGTTTCTGACAAAACAGACTTTATGCCAACAAAGATCAAAAAACAAAAACTAAACTAAACAAAAATAGGCATTGCATAATGGTAAAGGGTTCCATTCAACAAAAAGATCTAACTATCCTAAATAGATGTGCACCCAACACAGGAAGGCCCAGATTCATAAACCAAGTTCTTAGAGACCTTCAAAGAGACTTAGACCCCCATACAATAATAGTGGGAGACTTTAATAACCCACTGACAATATTAGATCCCTGGGACAGAAAATTAACAAAGATATTCTGGACCTGAAATCAGTACTGGATCAAATGGACCTAATAGTTGTCAACAGAACTCTCTAACTCAAAACAATAGAATATATGTTCTTCTCATCACCAAATGGCACTCACTCTAAAATTTATCACATAATCAGAAGTCAAACACTCTTCAGCAAATGCAAAAGAACTGAAATCATAACAAGCAGTCTCTTGGACCACAGCACAATCAAATTTGAAATCAATACTAAGAAATTCACTGAAAACCATACAATTGCACAGAAATTCAATAACCTACTCTTGAATGACTTTGGGATTGGCAGAAATCAAGAAATTCATTGAAACTAATGAAAACAAGCAGTCTCTTGGACCACAGCACAAATTTGAAATAAACACTAAGAAATTCACTGAAAACCATACAATTGCACAGAAATTCAATAACCTACTCTTGAATGACTTTGGGATAGGCAGAAATCAAGAAATTCATTGAAACTAATGAAAGCAAAGATACAATATCACAGAATCTCTGGGGCACAGCTAAAGCAATGTTAAGAGGTAAATTTATGGCATTAAATGCCCACACTGGAATGTTAGTTACAAAGATCTCTAGTTAACAATCTAGCATCACAACTAAAAGAACTAGAGAACCGAGAGCAAACAAATCCAGAAGCTAGCAGAAGACAAGAAATAATTAAAATCAGAGCGGAACTGAGGGAGACAGAGACATGAGAAATCATTCAAATAATCAATGCATCCAGGAGCTGTTTTTTTTTTAAACAAACAAATAAATAAATGAGATTGGCTGCTAGTTAGGCTAATAAAGAAGGAAAGATAAGATTCAAATAAACACAATCAGAAATGACAAGAGGGTTATTACCACTGATCCCATAGAAATACAAACAACTATCAGAGAATAGGATGAACACTTCTTTGCACACAAACTAGAAAACCTAGAAGAAATGGATAAATTCCTGGACACATGCGCCCTCCCAAGACTGAATCAGGAAGAAATTGAATCCCTGAATAAACCAATAACACATTCTGAAATTGAGGCATTAATAGATAGTCTACCAACTGAAAAAAGTCCAGGACTAGAGGAATTCACAGCTGAATTCTATCAGATGTACAAAGAAAATTTAGAACCATTTCTACTAAAATGTTCCAAAAAATTGAAAACAAGAGACTCATTCCTAACTCATTCTACAAGGCCAGCATCATTGTGATTCCAAAACCTGGCAGAGATACAACAAAAAAAGAAAACTTCAGGCCAATATCCTTGATGGACATCAATACAAAAATTCTCAAGAAAATACTGGCAAAACAAATCCAGCAGCACATCAAAAAGCTTATCCACCATGTTCAAGTAAGCTTCATATCTGGGGTGCAAGGTTGGTTTGGCATACACAAATCAATAAATGTGATTCATCACATAAAAAGAACTAAAGACAACAACCACAAGATGACAATTTATGCAGAAAAGGATTTCAATAAAATTTAACATTAATTTATGTTAAAAACTCTCAGTAAACTATGTATCAAAAGAACATACCTCAAAACAATAAAAACATAGTTTACTGAGAAACATTCCCCTTGATAACCAGTGCAAAACAATGATGCCCTCTGTCATAACTCTTATTCAACATGGTATTGGAAGTCCTGGTCAGAGCAATCAGGCAAGAAAAAAAATAGAAGACATCCAAATAAGAGGAGAGGAAGTCAAACTATCCCTGTTTGCAGATGACATGATCCTGTATCTAGAAAACCCTATAGTTCAGCTCAAAAGCATTTTAAGCTGATAAGCAACTTTAGCAAAGTCTCGGGATACAAAATATATGTGCAGAAATCCCTTGCATTCCTGTACACCAACAGTCAAGCCAAGAGCCAAATCAGGAATGAATTTCCATTCATAATTGCCACACACAAAAAAATCCAGGAATACAGCTAATGAGTGACATGAAAGTTCTCTACAATAAAAATGACCAAACACTGCTCAAAGAAATCAGAGATGACACAAAGGGAGAAACATTCCATGGTCAGGAATAGGAAGAATCAATATCGTTAAAATGACCTTACTTCCCAAAGCAATTTATAGATTCAATGCCCTTCCTATTAAACTATCATTGACATTATTTGTAGAACTAGAAAAAAAAACTATTTTAAAATTTTTTTTTTAATTTTGAAACTTTTATAATTGATATGTGTTAAATGGTTAAGTAATTCATCTTTACTGTATATTCTGCTCTTTGGTTATATTTATAGTCTTATGGTTTTATTTATTTTACTGTACTTGAGGTTCTGAGGTACATGTGCAGATCATGCAGAATTGTTGCATAGGAAGTCATAGCAATAAATGCCCACATGAGGAGGAAGGAAAGATCTAAAATCGACATCCTATTATCAAAATTAAAAGAGCTAGGGGAGCAAGCTCAAAAAAACTTGAAAGCTAGCAGAAGATAAGAAATAACTAAGATCATAGCAGAACTGGAGACAGAGACACAAAAAAAAACCTTCAAAAAAAAAATCAACAAATCCAGGAGCTGGTTTTTTCAAAAGATCAACAAAATAGATAGACTGCTAGCCAGACTATTTTAAAATTCTTATGGAACCTACAAAGACCTTGAATATCCAAGGCAATCCCAAGCAAAAAGAAGAAAGTAGGAGGCATCTTGCTACCTGACTTCAAACCATATAATGCAGGGCTACAGTAACCAAAACAACAAGCTACTGGTAAAAAAAAAAAAAAAAAAAAAAAAAAAAGACACATAGACCAATGGAACAGAATAGAGAGCCCAGTAATAAGTCTGCACACCTATAACTGTCTGATCCTTTACAAGCCTGACCAAAACAAGCAATGGGAGAAGGATTCTCTAGTCAATAAATTGTGCCTGAGTAAATGGCCAACCACTTGCAGAAGGTTGAAAGTGGACCCTTTTCATATATTGTATACAAAAATCAACTCAAGAGGGATTAAAGACTTAAATATAAACCCAAAAACCATAAAAACTCCAGAAGAAAACCTAGGCAATATTCAAGATACAGGCATGGGCAAAGATTTCATTATAAAGACACCAAAAGCAATAGCTACAGAAGCAAAAATGGACAAATGGGATCTAATTAAACTAAAAAGGTTCTGCACAGCAAAAGAAACTAACAAAAGACTAAACAGACAACCTACAGAATGGAAGAAAAATTTGGCAAGACATGCATCTGACAAAGGTCGACATCCAGCATCTAAAAGGAACTTAAGCAAATTTACAAAAGTAGAAACAAACAACTCTATTAAAAAGGTGGGCAAAGGACATGAACAGATACTTTTCAAAAGAAGATATACATGTAACCAATAATGATATGAAAAAAATCTCAATGTCACTGGTTATTAGAGTAATGCAAATCAGAACTACAATGAGATACCATCTCACAGCAGTCAGAATGGCTATTACTAAAAAGTAAAAAAACATTTGATGCTGACAAGATTGTAGAGAAAAAGGAACAGTTATACACTTTTGGTGGGAGTGTAAATTAGTTTAGCCAATGTGGAAGACAATGTAGCCATTTCTCAGAGAGCTAAAACAGAAATACCATTCTACTCAACAATCCCATTATTGAATAGATAACCAAAGGAATATAAATCAATCTATTGTAAAGACACATGCATGTGTATGTTCATTGCAGTACTATTTGCAATAGCAAAGACACAATAACAGACTGGATAAAGAAAAGGTGGTACATAAACACCATGGAATATTATGCAACCATAAAAAATGAGATCCTCTCTTTTGCAGGGATATGGATGGAGCTGGAGGCCATTATCCTTAACAAACTAACATAGGAACAGAAAACCAAATACTGTGTGTTCTCACTTATAAGTGGGAGCTAAATGATGAGAACACATGGACACATAGAAGGAACAGCACACAAACTGACACCTTTCGTAAGGTGGAGGGTAGGAGAAGGGAGAGGATCAGGAAAAATAATGGGTACTTGGCCTCGAACCTGAGTGATGAAATAATCGGTAAAACAAGACCACATGACACAAATTTACCTATGTATGAAAAACCTACAATTGTACCCTTTAACTTAAAATAAAAGTTAAAAAAAAGAAAAATGGAATGGCAAAGGAAAAATTAACAACATACAATGGAGGTATAGGAATAGAATATATATTCCTATTCTAAAATGGAGAAATAGGCAGGAAGGGTTAGTTGTTTCAGATAATTCCCAAACCCAACAAGGAAAACATGGTTAAGTTTAAAGCTGAAGAATAATCTTCTTTGACTCCATGTCTCACTTCTTGGATAAACTGAGGTTGAGGTTGGGCCATCAAGGCCTTAGAAAGTTCTGCCTCTATGGCATTTCTGGGCTCAGGCTACTGAGCAGCTCTCACTATTTGGAGTCTCATGCCTGTAGCTTTCCTAGTATAGAGTTACCTATTTGTGGCCCCACAGTTTTGGATTCTCTGAGGTGGCCTTACTCCCATGGCTCCACTAGTCATCGCCCTAGTAGAGTCTCTGTGGTGGCTCCACCCCTGGGCAAGTCTCCATCTAGGCCCCCAGGCAGTTCACAACATCTTTTGAAATATAAGTGCAGGAAGCCATCCCTATGCAGCTCTTGCCTTCTACAAACCTGAAGAATTAACACCCCATGGGTGCTGTTAACATGTATGGCTTGTACATTCTGGAGCAACAGGCTGAGCGGCACCTGAGCTCACTTGGGCCACAGCTGGGTTGGCCAGGGGACACTGTGCTGCAATGTGGGGAGTATGGACCCAAGACATCCCTAGGCAGAGAGTCCGTGGAAGATGCCCTAAGCCCTTCACCCAAAACTATTCTGCCCCTGTGGTCCTCTTGGACTGTGATGAGAGGGGCAGCCTCAAAGATCTTTGAGATCTTTGAAATGCCTTCTGGATATTTCTCACATTGTCTTAACAAGTGGCTCCTGCTCCCTTCTATTTATGGTAATCTCTTTAGCAAATGGTTGCTTGGCAGAATGTGTGATTTGCTCTCCTAAACACACCTTTTCTCCTTCCTGTAGGAGATAGCTCAACACACACACATACACACACACACACACACACACACACACACACACACACGTTTTCACTCTTTACATGGCCAGGTTGCAAATTTTCTAAACTTTTATGTTCTATTTCTCTATTTTAGTTATAAATTTCATCGTTAAGTAATTTCTTTCCTCTTATGTCTTACTGTATGTGGTTAAAAGTTGCCAAGCAGTAGCTTGATTGCTATGCTGCCTATATATTTCTTGAGCCAGATATCCTAATTCACCACTCTTAAATTATGCATTCTATAAATTTCTAGGACATGGGCACAATTCTGCCAAGATTTTTGTAATTGCATAACAAGGATGGTCTTTATTAGTTTCCAAGACTTTGTTTCTCATTTCTGTCTGAGACATCCTCAGAAGGGTCTTTACTTTCCATATTTCTGTCAACATTCTGATCATTATTACTTAAGTAATCTCTAAGATTTGAACTTTTCCTATAGCTCTCCTCTTCTTTTTTTATTGCATTTTAGGTTTTGGGGTACATGTGAAGAACATGCAAGATTGTTGCATAGGTACACACATGGCAGTGTGATTTGCTGCCCTCCTCCCTATCACCTATATCTGTCATTTCTCCCCATGCTGTTTCTCCCCAACTCCCTACCCCCATCCCTCCCCTATTTCCCCCCAACAGACCCCAGTGTGTGATGCTCCCCTCCGTGTGTCCATGTGTTCTCATTGTTCAACACCCATGAGTGAGAACATGCAGTGTTTGATTTTCTGTTCTTGTGTCAGTTTGCTGAGAATGATGGTTTCCAAGTTCTTCCATGTCCCTACAAAGGGCACGAACTCATCGTTTTGGATGGCTGCATAATATTCCATGGTGTATATGTGCCACATTTTCCCTGTCCAGTCTATCATCGATGGGCATTTGGGTTGATTCCAGGTCTTTGGTATTGCAAACAGTGCTGCAATGAACATTCGTGTGCATGTGTCCTTATAATAGAGTGATTTATAATCCTTTGGATATACACCCAGTAATGGATTGCTGGATCAAATGGAATTTCTATTTCTAGGTCCTTGAGGAATTGCCACACTGTCTTCCACAATGGTTGAACTAATTTGCACTCCCACCAACAGTGTAAAAGTGTTCCTATTTCTCCACATCCTCTCCAGCATCTGTTGTCTCCAGATTTTTAATGATCGCCATTCTAACTGGCGTGAGATGATATCTCAATGTAGTTTTGATTTGCATTTCTCTAATGACCAGTGATGATGAGCATTTCTTCATATGTTTCCTCTTCGTTTGCGCCTTCGCCAGAATCCCCCTTAACACTCCATTCACAGCCATCTAGGCTTTCTCCAGCCTATTTCTCCAAATTCTTGCAGCCTCCTCCCATTACCCGGTTCTGACGCTACTTCCACAGTTTTAAGTATTTGTTATAGCAACACTACCATCTCTTAGTAACCCATGTTCAATTTTTTTTTTTGTTTTCTGTTGTTATAATAGACTATTACAGACTGGGTAATTTATACAGAATAGAAGTTTAAGTCGGGTACGGTGGCTCACACCTGTAATCCCAGCACGTTGGGAGGCTGAGGTGGGTGGATCGCCTGAGGTCATGAGTTTGAGACCAGCCTGGCCAACATAGCAAAATTCCATTTCTACTAAAAAAATACAAAAATTAGCTGGGCATGGTGGCATGCCCCTGTAATCCCACCTACTCAGGAGGCTGAGGCAGGAGAATCACTTGAACCTGGGAAGCTGAGGTTACTATGAGCTGAGATCCTGCCAATGCACCCAAGCCTGGTGAAAGCTCTGTCTCAATAATAATAATAATAATAGTAATAGAACTTTATTTGGCTTTAGGTTCTGCAGGCTGTGAAGTCAAAGAGTGAGTGGCTGAATCTTGTGTGGACCTTCTAGCTGAGTCAAAAAATGGCAGAAGGCATCTGCCTTAGTCCAGTTTGCATCGCTACATGGAATAACTGAGGGTGCGTAATTTATAAAGGAAAGAGGTTTATCTCAGAGTTCTGTAGACTGTAGAAGAAGCATGGCACTGGTATCTACATCTGGTGAAGGCCTCAGAGTGCTTCCACTCATGGAAGAAGTAGCAGAGCAGGCATGTGCAGAGATCATTTGGTGAGAGAGGAAGCAAGAGAAGGGGAAGAGGTGCCAGGCTATTTTTAACAGCCGGCTCTCTTGGGAATGAGTAGAGTAATGACTCACTCACCCCCCAGGTACAGCATTACTCTGTTCAAGAGGGATCTACTTCCATACCTCAAATACCTCCTGCTAGGCCCTCCTGTTAATACCACCATAATAGGGATGAAATTTTAAAAGGAGATTTGGTGGGGACAAAACAAAATCATATGCAGACTATAGCAGCATCACATACTGAGAAAACGTGTGTAGACACAGAGAAAGGTAATTCAGCCAAACTCATCCTTTTATCAGGAGCACACTTCTGCTATAAGTTACCCATTCCTGTAATAACAACATTACTTCATTTATGAGGCCCACATGACCTAATCACCTGTTAAAGTGTTCACCTCTTAATACCATCACAATGGCAATTAAATTTCAGCATGGGTTTTAGAGGGGATATTCAAACTATTGTACCCTCCATTTAAGTTTTCATCACTTCATCCTAAAAATCAAAGGATTTTGTCTTCCTATAGAGGGAATCTCCTGCGTCTTTTTCCTAGCACGTAGTAGGCACCCAGTACTAGTTTCTCATTTGAAGACCACAATGCTGCTATTTTATAAAGTAGACAGGGGGCGTACAAAGTAAATGGAACCTTCTGTTACCTCTCAATGCAAAAAAAACCCCAAAACTTCTAATAATTTGAAATACTGACTGTTCCACACTGTTACTAAAGGCATGTTAGTCTTACTAGTAAGTGGTTTATACAGAATGTGTTGCACAATAAGGTCTGTTTTACCTTAATGGAGATTTTTAAATGCAGAGTGAACAATAGATTCATTAGTTTATCAACGCAATGAGCCTTCACATAGAATTTTTTGCAAGTTACTTCGGATTAAAGACATTTGGGTTGCTGATTGTATTTTCCTGTTTTAATTCTGAATTGTGAGAATCCATTCATATATATCATATTCTTCTAGTGCCTTCTGCTGAGTGCAATTAACTTTAGTGTAAGCCACTATACATGATATTCTAAAGGTCCTTGAGAATTTGTCGTCACCAGTGTATTCACAAGGGAATATTCCACTAGAATTAAAACAAAGAACTAGTAGCTGAACAAACCTGGATTTTAACCCCACCTTTGCCACTTACTAGCTGTGTAATTGGAGGAAAACAAGTGTTGAATAGAGACAAGGATAAGATCCAACTTACATAGTTGTCTTGAGGATTGATTGAGCATAGTGGCTGTAACATAGCAATTAATCAATAAAGGGAAATTATTATTACTACCTTTGTTTATGATTATGATGATTTAGCTCTGAGTGAGTCTTTTAACTCATCTTGCCATCCTTAAGTTTATTCAGTCATTGACATGTAAAAATGGACCCTCATAGTCCTCATTCGTTTTTAGGCACTCACAAGTTGCTCAGTGGGACCTATCTTACACTTTGCTTCTAGAATGATTCCTGATTTTCACATATTCTGTTGATAACACTCAATAAAGTATAGCTATTCTAATTATTGTTGTTAAAATTGTCTTTAGAGCAGCATTTCCCAATATGTTACTCAAATGAAATACTTGCTTAGGAAAGGTCCCAAGAGTAAAAACTGTTTGAGAAAGAGCTACTTGCCATAACCCTGCCCTGGAAAGTTTCCACTGCACATTAGAATATTAACTAATTTAAACAGTCCTATATTATTTATTTTATGTGTATAAAATTACTTCCACAGTTACAAAATACGGCCTCCCTCATGAAAGCTCTTTCGTGCTGCTGTATTAATTTCTACATTCAGGACCCTCAACATTCTTTCACTCTCTTTCCACTTCAGGAGTGTCCCTCAATAGACAAGGGCATGAAGTTGCAATCACTGGGATCAGGCCACAGCACCACAGAACATCTTGATCTGTTCATTAGAAGTTTCCAGGGAGTTGCTTCTCAATGCCTTTTTCTATCTTGGATACAAACTCTTCTAGCATTAGAACGTTATCTGGTAGCTGGCCAACTTTTTCTTTGATACTGTTGAATTTTAATATGTAGCCAATGGAACAGGAAGTAGAATCTATATAGAGGTGGCTATGCGCCATATATGCTCTCCCGCATGCTACGATTCCTGGTGTTACAAGCCTTATGGCTTGCCTTTCAGTTTACTGTGCCTTAATGTACCTGTGTACCAGTGTAGTGCCATAAGATCCTTGTTGGAATAAAAGTTACTTCAGGTATGTAGCTGTTGAGCTAGGATCCTCTTGGATCAAAAGTAAATGCTACTTTAAGTATTACTGTTTCAGCATTTGGATTTATAAAGAGGTAAATGGGAGTGATTATTCATTTTGCTAGTAGATCTATTGAAAGATTGCTTTGTAATGCTATTCCAAAGTATATTTAAATAAGCATTGACTCATACATACCTTTCTAAGATCAAACATTTTATTAGATAAAGTAAGGGATACCTGCCTTGGGCTATGTGGTTTGATTCCATCCCTTAGCAGCATTCTTAGGATCTGATTTTCTATGTCTATTTAATCAGCAGATCATGAAGAGGCTTTCATGACTGGAATATTTATTGTAAAATATTACCATGTAGATCTTGCCTTTACCACTTGAGAAATGTGTACTTTAAACATGTGATTTTATGTTTTATAGTCTATGGAAAGGTACCATTATTTGGTTTCATTTTGGGTAGATTTTGTTTCAAAATTATAAATGTCCTGTATGGAAATGAGTTCGGAATTTAAGGGATGTCCCAAGTTTTAGGCCAACAGGTGCCATTAGTACATTGTAGACATATGTTGTCTAATGATATTCACTTAGCCTAAAAGAATTAAGAGGTTTCTAGAAACAGCAAACTTATTCCTAAAAGTATCTAATGCATTGGGAGAGGCATCGTAAAACTAGAGTTACAGTACCATGGCCCTGTGGAAAATAGCACATCCAAATATTTGAGTAAGGACAAATGTAATGCTCTTCTAGAAAGGATCTTTATGAATCAGAAAGCTGAGCTGATGGTGACTGACAGCATAGATGGTATTCAATACAAAAAGTTTTATGTTAGATGCTATCTCTGAATGCCCTTGCCCACATTGTGAGACCCATAATTGGAGTTCTAGACGTCCTCATAGGTTGTCCCAGTGTAGCTGAACTATTTCTTTATTGCCTAAGGAGTTAGAAACTCCCTGATTAAGAACCCAAGTAATTAACCATCCTAGGGTGAGTTGTGCTGCCACCATAGAACCAAGTATAGTGCAGAATTTTATACGCTTGGTAGGAAGCCCAAAAGTCATTTTTGTCATACTGTCTCTGAAAAAACTATTAGCTTATCTTAAAGAGCTAAAAGTGAGGCTGCCTCTTAATATCATTGGCTTACATTTTTAACATATATTATATGCTAATCACTGTGCTTTAAATACATGATTCCATTTACTGTTAATTTTGCCAATAAGAAAACTGAGTCTTAGAAAGCTAACGTGCCTGAGGTCACACAGCTTGTAAGTAGCAGAACGGAGACTCAAACCCAGGCAATCAGAGTCCAGAGGTCAAGTTCTCAAGTGTAGCACTTCATTTTCAGAGGGTTTGTGTGCTTATCATGGGACCTAGAAAAGTAAAGGCTAAAATAGTTGCTTTCTCCTTTGAAGTAAAAAGCAAGAGAAAGTACTGAGTTGTTTTTATTTAGCTGCACATTATGGACCACTATTATGTGCCAAGTACCATAATAAGACTATATACACATTATTTTTGTAATCACATAATAATATCATGAGTTTGATCTTATTATTTGTCCTTAATTTCAAGATGAGAAATGGAGATGTGGAGCATGAACTTGTATTTACTTGCTGAAAGTCACCTAGCTAGTAAATTGGACCTGGAATTTGAACACAGATTTGTTTGACTCCAAAGACAATGCTCTGTTAACTATTATGTATATATTGCTCCAGTGAGCAACTCCTAAAACATTGAAACAGTCACAACCTGTATGGGGATTTCTCACAACTAAGATGTCACAGTGATAGGTAAGAGGAAAAGAAGATTAGTGTAATAACAGCCCAACCATCCCATAGCCTTATTTAGTGATCCTAGAGTTATCCTCTTTAGAGGAACACTTTTCTCAAGTCCTTAGTCCTGTATGTGTAAAAAATATATTGGTAGCTACCTGTGTAGTGAAGGAAATGCCCAGAGGAGAAAATGGTTGAGCATGAATATTGTTGTTAAGTACAAATTGAACAGGGCATATAAGTCCCTTGAAGCAGAAAGACATTGTTCCTTTTCCTTAGAGTTTATGAAACTATAGCTAAGTGAATAAAAAAGAGGTGAGTTAGAGACTTTTTAGCAGAAGATCCTAGCCACGCCCATTTGCTTTTCTTCAAAGACCAAATGTTAACATATCATGGGCTCTTGGAGTATACTTAGAAGAAATATAGGGAAAATTTAGTAAAATTTGGCCTAAATTTATGGGCAATATCATACATAGCTCCACTTAAAATGTACTTTTTATCATTAAGACTAAGCTATTACTGTCATTATATATCTTCAGTTATCACTTAACTTTTGACCTGCATTAGGTCAGTTTTGAACAAAAAGTATAATTGGTCAGGTTCTAATTTTCTAGGTTATTTAAAAAGAATAATTCTCCCTATTGGCTCTTTGCCATGACAAGTGAGTAGGTCAAGTGCATTTAGGATATAACCTTGCCACTGAAGTCATCACATCAACCATGTATCTTATGGTTTCCTTCTTTCATCTTCCATAGCAGATATCCTAAACCTCTGCAATTGGGCTCAAGCCTTTGCCCCATCTGAAGTCTACTCGTCAGATGAACTGCCTGTCTTTGCAGATAAAAATCCAGGAGAATTCCCTTAGCTTCCCTCTTCTGCACCTTCAAACTTACCTTCATTTGCAGTCAGCCTCCATCCCATTCCCCATCTTACATAAAATGTCTCTCTTCCTGTGTCAAGTTAATCCTCCTTTCCTTTTTCGTATATGCTGTGGATCACATTCTTCCTGCCCCTTCAATGACCTTAATCTCAATCAGTCTTCCCTCTCTTACATTTCTAGCTTCTTCCTTCTCACTTCATTGACTATGCTGTCTTTCAAAATATAAATGTGCTCAGATAAAGTAGCTCTGGAGACTGGATGACTTTTTGTGCTAATTGGCAGGGATAGAAAATGCAAGAAAATGAGTTACAGGTTCACTCTCATGCTTCAGCTATGCCCTATATAAAAATAATCTATCAGTTAAATGTTCTGATCTCTTAAATGGTTATAATGATGTGGACATGGTATGGTTCTTTTGAGGATCAAATGGAATAGTGCATATCACCAGACATAGACACTAGCACCTAGTAAGTGCTCAGAAATGATAACAATTGCAGTCCTGGTGATATTTACAGTACTTATAGTGGTAATAGCAGGAGTAATTATGTAGGGGAATTGAAGTGAAATAAATTCAAGGTGCCCCTTGCTTCTAAAAGTAGAAGCTTGAATCCCATTGATGCAGGACTTTTTCTTAGCTCAGCTAAAGATGGGGTTCTTGTCACATAGCCATGAAAGATTAGGCTTGCAGACAATTTGAAGGGTAAGGCAGGGTTTTATTGGGTAAAAGGAAGAAAAGGGGAAACAGAGACTCTTAGCAAAGCGAGAGAGTGGGTTTTTCCTGCCAGTGGGCTTCCTGCCTCACAGACTGAATTCCAGTTTCCACCCAGAAAGAGGAGGGGCCGGGCTTCTCCCCACTGCAAACTGTGTGAACTTCTGTGACTTCACCACAGCGTGCACTCTGCCTAGTGCACAAGCCAGCTGGAGTCTCTCTGGGGACACCTTCCTACCCAGCTGTCTCACCATAGCCCACTGCCCAGTCTTTTTTCACGGTGTTTAGTATATTACAACTGTATCCAAACCCTCTATCATCTCTTCTCAAAGCTTCTCTCGTTCCAGGCATATTGGACCACTTGGCAATCCCCAAACATGCTGTGGACTTTCATGCCTCCTGACTCTGTTCATGCTCTTCCTTCAGTCTTCCCTGCATTTCCGCATTCTGTGTTCCTGATCTGTGACACTTTCCTCATCTTCACACTGCTCTGTGCAGGGTTAGTTTTCCCACAGTCTCTATATGTACTGTACCACATTATATGTTAATAGCTGACTTGGTTTTCCATTTGCTACACTTGGAACTCCTAGAGGACTAGGATGAGTTCAGCTTGGTATCTCCAATGCCTGGGTATTCAGTAAAAGCATAATGATTGTGGTAATGGACAACTACTGTGGCACCATGACACTGCCTACCAGGTAAGGAACTGCATGGCCAATTTAACCAAAATCTTGATATATTATTAGAGATTCTTTATCTTTGACATTTTAGGGCAATTAAATAGCCAATATCACTTTCTTAAATATTCCACAGATAAGAAAATAACACAATTTTTTGTCCTCTCTATTCCAATGGATGCTAAGAAATTGGACCTTTTAGCTTCTTGATTATAAAGGGCAGGTAGCTTCTTCAGAATAACTGACTCCAGTAAGCAGAATCTTCTTGGCCAGTCTCCCTTCACCTCTCTGTGAAGGCTGGATTGATTTTAGTGATTTTTCATCAGATTTAAAGACAACTCAGCCATATTCCTTGTTCAATATGTATCTGGCCACATAAAAAACTTGGAGGCAGTAATTATCATCAACTTACTCTTTCATCCAAGATGCAAAGCACAGCTTTAGAATTTAACAAAGAGTTGTAGACAAGAGAATTCTATTGGCTCAGGCTCAATCCTGTTGGCAGGGTCAGGGGTACGCTGCTGGTAGACAAGAAATTTATTGAAGAGGAAGGAAGAATGCAGGGCTTCCTTAGCCAAGGGACTGGGATTGTTGTTTTCTTTTGAGGTTGGCACTATTGTGACAGCTAATGGTTTAGTCACATGTAGTCATTAGCTACAGATATCTTGAAGATCTTACTTTGCTTTTTCTACAAGAAGATCAGATCCTTTCTTCCAAAAGTGAATTTTCTGCTTTGTTCTCTGCTTGTTGGCAACCTCAGGTTTAGAATTGACTTAAAAGGTCAGTTTCTTCAAATGTTCCCTTTTATCCTTGTTTGAATCATTTCAACATTCTCCATACCTTCATCCTGAGCACAGTGATTAAGATCTCCAGCATAGCCATTGACCAGATAATTGACTTTGGACATGGTATTTTAACCTCTCTCATCCACCACATATGTAAAAAGGTCATAATACTTACCAATTGGGATCACTGTGAATTAAATAAGAGAGGACAGAGGGAAGGTTGACTTACGTTGTTATTGATTTTATTCATTCTGAAGCCTCCGTGCCAGGACATGGCACTGTGCTGTTTCATAAAGAGAAAAGGAAGAAAATGATAGATAAGGCAGTCTGTTTGGAAAGAATGATGTTAAGTCAATCCCACTCACTTTCCAAATATTTTTGTAGCTTTTATCTATTAGAAGGACTTGCATGTGTTTACTTTTATCCCTATTAATTGATTTCCCTTTTCATTAGGTTCCTCATCATCTGGGCATAGGTTTTGCCTATCCTTTAATTTTCAATATACTTTCACTAAATTACATACCTGGACTGGAGAATGAATTCAGAAGGAAAACATTCCCTATTTGCCCCTCTAGATTCATACTCTTCCTTTTTGTGGCCCTTCTCTGGCCATAAGATGTAGGCTGAGTGAATCACCCAGAAACTTTCGCTCTTTGGCTTCAAGTTGGTTCAGTTAGAGTCGGCCAATGGGGAGTACCAGTAACAGATTGGAGGAAAGCAGAAAGATAAAATTTGGGATTTCTCTATCCATGGCCCTTCTTTCAAGCCTGCAGTTCCTTATAAGTTTCAGTAATAACTCTGTTCACTTGCCCTTCCAGGTTTAAGTGTGATAACAACTTTATACTCTTGATCATCCCTTGGAGCTTCACCATCTCATACAGGTTTTCTGAATGCTATCCATACTTCTTTAAATGGTTCCTTTATTAAACACTCTTTAGTTCTTCCCTTAAATGTGCCATCTGTTTTCTTCAAGGACATTGTCCATGTGAAATGACCCTTCTCTTTCAGTGAATCCGGGTAGCTTTTGGTAATTTGTTTCCATTAGGTTATTGACTGCCCTTGAGGTGTCTCAAAAGATTTCCAGCCCCTCATCTATAACTGTGGTCCGGGAAAGTTGTTGACAATCCATAGTATTACTATGTGCAACAATATAAAGGTAAGAGATTGCTTTGACTCTTTTACTGTGAAGAATATAGTGCCTCTACCTGTCCTCATTTCTGCATGAGGATATAAACGGAGGCTTTCTGTATGCTTTAGAGTGATTCTAACCAAGCATAGAAATCCCGGGCATAGGAAAAATCACATTTCTTGATGTGATCTTGATCTTTTACGTCACTTCTAAACCTAAGGTTTGAAATCATGATCATGTCATCATCATCAGATACTGTGTGCCTCTCATATGTGTGGACCTGTAATACATGCTAGACACAGATGCAAGGTATGAGCCTTGGTTCTCCTTCCCATATTGAAGAAACTAGGCTTGACATGTAGGCTATGGAAGAATAATCTGATTATTTTTCTTTCTGAAAGACTTGAAATTATCTCTTTTTATACTCTTCCTCCTATCATTCAATTTTATTGCCATTGATCTCTCCACTCTGTTTCATGTATTTAGTCACAGAACCATAGAAATCTCTTTTAAAGCAGCATTGTTCAATAGAAACATAATGTAAGCCACATGTGTAATTTCACATTTTCTAGTAGTCATATTTAAAAAACAAAAAGAAATCAGTGAACATAATTTTGATAATATACCTTATTTAACCCAATATGACCAAAATATTATTTCAACATTTACTCAATATAAAATTTTTTAGTGAAATAGTGCACTTTCTAAATATTAAATCTTCAAAATCTTGAGTACGTTTTGTACTTAAAGTATGTCTCAATGCAGACATCAAATATTTGTCAGAAATATTTTGTATTTCAATTTCATCACATTTATAGCTGAAAAAGTAGATTCACACTACCAAAGTTGTTCTAGACATGCTCAAAAGTTTTCTGATAACTAAACCAAGTACTGGTTTTTGTATTTAAATAAAAGTTTATTAAAATTTTAGGCAAGTTAATCATTCAGTCGCTCAGTCATCTTAGGTACAGTTCAGGTGTTCAAGAGCCCTATGTTGCTAGTGGACACCATCTTGGACCATGCAGGTATAAGTTATCTCTAGAATGTATCTCCTTTTTTTACTTCACTAATAAAGCCTAAGATGAATGCTTTACCATTGGCTGTTTGGGTTACAACCATATTATTCTATCTAGCCTCTTTGTCTTTAACTTTCTGCCAACTCAACTCAGCCTATCATCCTCCCTGATTGCTTAGGCATTTTGGTAAATCACATAGCTGGTCACATCATTTTACTGCTTAAGAATTCTTCATTGCCCCCTGTTGACTGCAAGGCAGTGCCCAATTTCCTGAATATGACTTGCTGGACCCTCTCTGTGCTAGTCTCTGACAACCTTCCTAGTGTCTTAGTCTACTACTCCTCATGTATTTCCCTGTGATTTAAATGCACTGGACTTTTCTCTGTTATCTAGGAGCACCATGCACAAACAACTTTCCACAAATTCAATGTCACTAATTTCTCCCAAATCTTATGCTTTCTTCAGAACCCAGATCAAATGCCATTTCCTATAAGAAGCTTTCCACAAGCCCTTCTGTCAGGCAGTAGTAACTTTCCCATTTATATATCCAATAAAATACGTTTTCCACTGTATTACTTTCATATGTAAGTTGATTTGTCTCATGAACTAGTCTGTGAGCTCAGAGCAGAGGTTAGCAAACTATAGCCCATGAGCCAAATTGTGTGTTTTAATAGTTTTTATCAAGCACACGTATACTGATTCATTTACATATTATATATTGCTGCTGTCATGCTCCAGTGGCAGAGTTAAATAGTTGCAACAGAAACTTAATGATCCAAAACCCAAAATATTTATTATCTGGCCTTTTGCAGAAAAAGTTTGCCTAC
The DNA here is from genome assembly GCF_048565385.1 of Saimiri boliviensis. Classification (NCBI taxonomy): domain Eukaryota; kingdom Metazoa; phylum Chordata; class Mammalia; order Primates; family Cebidae; genus Saimiri; species Saimiri boliviensis. The sequence continues at coordinate 98,481,708 of NC_133470.1, forward strand.
CTATGTCCTACAGGATGAGAACTCTGTCTTATGCATCCTCAGTGCTGAAATTTTACTAACTACATGCAAGTTCTCAGTAAATGTTTGTGGAATCGAGCAATAGATAGATTGAATGAAATTGAGTTGATTAGATTGATGAAAGTTGATGTTTCTGTCTGTAATTGATAAGTTATTTGAGGACAGGAATGGTTCTTGCTACTTGTTTAGAATTCTTTCTGATATTTACCTTATTGTCACATTATAACTGTTCACTTAAGTAAAAGAATTTTTGCTTTACCACCTTCATTATTTTTGTTTAATACTATGAACCACCTACCATTTTTACTGCAATTTCTATTTTGCTTTACTTGTTTCTCAAGGACGCAAATGTATTAAATCCTGAGAAGCTGAGTGCCTCCAATACACAATTACATAACAGAAGCTGTGAATTCAAGTCTTGGCTTGATCTTTGGCCTAATTGGCTGCTTCCAATAAAACACTTGATCTAACTTGTTGGTGTTATTTTCTGAATCTTCAGTGCAAATTACAATATTCCACCTTCAAGTTATTGCTTAAAGTCCTTGCGAATGTGATATGCAGTTTGTAATGAGTACTATGAACATAAATGTTTTAAATAAAGAAGATATTTTTCTCCACTGGAAATGGAGAAATAAACAGTATATGTGCTGATTTTAAACATTACTTAGAGTCAGCCTCCACTATGGAAAGTTTTCTCATTTGGGCAAGAAATTGATGGCCACAAATGCTTCCATATTAATACCCAAAGACCATTTGGCCATCTCTTTTAATGTCACATTTAAAAAGTGGAATTCTGAAAACAAACCTTGGAAATGGCTTCCACACTTGAGCCATACATTTATTAATGGAGAACTTGAAGAACAAGAGGATAGAAATCTCAGAGAAGGATCTGGAGGCTTTATGATATGAATGCAAACGGTACGAGAGCTGTCATTGGGAAGTTCCACTTCTATAAGGACTTTCTATGTACTAGTGGCTAGAAGCATTCATTATTCACTCCCACCTCCAGCCTTGTAGTTTATGTTTCTAGCTTCCTTTTTCTCAGAATTCTTAGGTTAATGACTCATTCCAGTTATTGAGCACTACTATATACCATTTATATATTTTGTTTGTATAATTGATCTCTTGTCCTCAAAAAACAAACCCACTGAGGTTGATACTATCTTTAATTTACAGACAATGATATTGAGCCTCAAAAAGGCTAATAAGAAGTAAATAGCAGATATGGCTTTTCAACCTAAGTCTCAAGAGTCCATACTCTTAATCACCATAGAAACTGTAAGACTTTCTGAGATGAAAGCAATGGGACTTCTGAAAAAATGTTTCCATATGGTGTTTTGGAAGATTCTACCATTTTCTTCTAAAGAATTAAATCCTAGAGCTTGGTGAGACCAGAGAAGTCACCTATTAAGAGGCTGAATGACTTGCCCAAGGTAGTTCAGCAAAATTAGTAAGCCATACAATGCTCTAGCCTCCTGAGTCCTGGTCTACTGCTCTGTATACTACATTTCAATGTACATTTCTGGATAAAAATAGCCAAGTGCATACCCATTTTATTTTATTTTAAAATTCATTTAAAGAAAAGTATTTCTGCTTTGAGAAGAAGAATGACAGCCCTCACAAAGTAAACTAAAGATGATTTTCTTTTAACCAAATCTGCAGGGAATCCAGCCAGAGATGCCAGCCCATATCAAATTGCCTGTTTAAGAGTTCTGCTGCTGAACGTCAGGGGTACTGTGAGCAAATCTCTAAATTCCTCTGAGCCTTAATTTCTTATCTATAAAATGAAGAACTTGAACTAGATGAAATATAAGGTCATTTCTGGCATATGTGTGTGTGTATGTGTGTGTGTGTATATACACATATACATATATATGTGTCCTTATATATAACTTTAGGAGTGTGATTAGGAGGTGCCAGGACCAATCGAAGGAGACAGATTTGGGCTCAAGTAAGAAATTCCTTTATATGGGCACAGCCTTCCTAAAGTGGATTGAGATACCGTAAGTCATGGTGAACTTCCTGTCATTGAAGTTATTCAAGTTGAAATGGATGGCAAATTGGTGGAAATGTCACAGAAGTCATTCGGACATTAAATTGATAATTGGATTACAATTATGATTAGCATTATTACATACTTCACACTCTGAGAAATCTAATATGTAGAAATCTTTAAGCACAACCATAAAATTTAACCCTGTGGTCAACGATCCATTCATTCAACAGCTGATTATTGAGTACCCTTGAGAATTCTAGGTACTGTGCTAGAACTGGAGATGTCATGACTTAGGACATGGCCTCTGTCTTGAATGTCACAGACCAGGAGTGTGCAAACTGTGGCGCAAAAGCCATGTCTTACCCACTGTTGTTTTGGTAATAATGTTTTACTGGAAGACATTCATACTCATTTACTTTCATATTATCCATGGCTGCATTTATGTTATAACAGAATTGAGCAGTTGTATCAGAGACCACATGGCTCACAAAACGCAGACTATTTACCATGTAATTCTTTATAACAAAAGTTTGCCAGGTGTTGTTATAGATAAACATGAACATATGTAACTTCAATCCAGTGACCTAAGTGGGAAACTAGAGGAAACATAAAGGCAACATATATGATTGATTACTTCTTCTTGAATAAGGATGAGAAATTTTTCAGAGGAATTAACCCATACAATTCTGCTGTATTTGAGTGGAAGATACATTACAGGTTATAACTGTCTTTGTTTTCCATCCATTTCTCTGCATATTGCCTCTGCAGCATTCATGACACATCACTGACATTTCCTTAAAAAGGAGAGCATACATGCACCCTACAGAGAAGTGGCAAAATTATATACAATTTAGTCTGCTAGTTTATGCAGAAGGAGTGAGAGCAAGATCCATAGATGGCCTTTGCATTCTAAAACAAATTAAGAACCAGTGACGTTCATGTTACTGTTTTAATTTCCAACCAAATTTCGGAGCCTTTATCCGGTCTATGCTGAGGACATCTATAGAAAACTCTTCAGGCAATAAAGGACTAGGGCCCATCCTCCTTCCCATGCAGAGGGATGGAAGCCCAGTGTCCGTGGCCATTTTTATCACAAGGCAGTATACCTAAGTCCTACTAAGCAGGACTCACAAGTTCTCAATAATCAGTATTACGGCAGATATGGAAGAATAACAGTAATGATCACATTTACCCTCCTATCATTGCAGGGCCTCCTGAAGTGCTATCCGCACAGTTGAAATTCTCAAGATAAATGTTGTTGACTGATAGACTGTGTTCTTCTAGAATTTATTGCCAATCTGGAGAGGACTACAACAGTGTGATTAATGATTTGTAAAATATTCTTTTCCCTTACACATTCAAAGCCTTAATCCTTGAATTATTTTTAAAATACAATGTAAGATGGATACTATGACAATGGGAGTCTTGAATACCCTTCTGAAAAGCAGTTCAGGGTCTCCTTAGAGCACAGATGTCCAATCTTTTGGCTTCCCAGGGCCACATTGGAAGAAGAAGAATAGTCCTGAGTCACACTTAAAATACACTAACAGCAACAATAGCTGATGAGGTAAAAAAAAAAAAATTGTGAAAAAAATCTCATAATATTTTAAGAAAGTTTATAAATTTGTGTTAGGCCACATTCAAAGCCATCCTGGGCCTCATGCGTCCCATGGGACATGGGTTGGACAAGCTTGCCTTAGAGTAAAAAATAATAACAATAATAATTTTTTTTCTTTTTTTTAATTGCATTTTAGGTTTAGGGGTACATGTGAAGAACATGCAAGATTGTTGCATAGGTACACACATGGCAGTGTGGTTTTCTGCCTTCCGTCCCCAGCCTGTATCTGTCATTTCTCCCCATGCTATCTTATCCCACCTCACCACCCCCCGTCCCTCCCCCAGTTCCCCCCAACGGACCCCAGTGTGTAGTGCTCCCCTCCCTGTGTCCATGTGTTCTCATTGTTCAACACCCGCCTATGAGTGAGAACATGTGGTGTTTGATTTTCTGCTCTTGTGTCAGTTTGCTGAGAATGATGGTTTCCAGGTTCATCCATGTCCCTACAAAGGACACGAACTCATCGTTTTTGATGGCTGCGTAATATTCCATGGTATATATGTACCACATTTTCTCTATCCAGTCTATCATCATTGGGCATTTGGGTTGGTTCCAGGTCTTTGCTTTGTAAACAGTGCTGCAACGAACAGTCGTGTGTATGTGTCCTTATAGTAGAATGATTTATAATCCTTTGGATATATACCCAGTAATGGGATTGCTGGGTCGAATGGGATTTCTATTTTTAGGTCATTGAGGAATCGCCACACTGTCTTCCACAATGGATGAATTAATTTACATTCCCACCAACAGTGTACAAGTGTTCCTATTTCTCCACATCCTCTCCAGCATCTGTTGTTTCCCGATTTTTTAATGATCACCATTCTAACTGGTGTGAGATGGTATCTCAATGTAGTTTTGATTTGCATTTCTCTAATGACCAGTGATGATGAGCATTTTTTCATATGTTTGTTGGCCTCCTGTATGTCTTCTTTTGTAAAGTATCTGTTCATATCCTTCGCCCATTTTTGAATGGGCTTGTTTGTTTTTTTCTTGTCGATCTGTTTTAGTTCTTTGTAAATTCTGGATATCAGCCCCTTGTCAGATGGGTAGACTGCAAAAATTTTTTCCCATTCTGTTGGTTGCCGATTCACTCTACTGACTGTTTCTTTTGCCGTGCAGAAGCTGTGGAGTTTGATTAGGTCCCATTTGCCTATTTCGGCTTTTGTTGCCCTTGCTTTTGGCGTTTTGGTCATGAAGTCCTTCCCTACACCTATGTCCTGAATGGTTTTGCCTAGATTTTCTTCTAGAGTTTTTATGGTGTTAGGACTGATGTTTAAGTCTTTAATCCATCTGGAGTTAATTTTGGTGTAAGGTGTCAGGAAGGGGTCCTGCTTCTGCTTTCTGCATATGGCTAGCCAGTTTTCCCAACACCATTTATTAAACAGGGAATCCTTTCCCCATTGCTTGTTTTTGTCAGGTTTGTCGAAGATCAGATGGTTGTGGGTATGTTGTATTTCCTCGGAGGCCTCTGCTTTGTTCCATTGGTCTATATCTCTGTTTTGGTACCAGTACCATGCTGTTTTGATTACTGTAGCCTTGTAGTATAGTTTGAAGTCCGGTAGTGTGATGCCTCCTGCTTTGTTCTTTTTGCTTAGAATTGACTTGGCTATGCGGGCTCTCTTTTGGTTCCATATGAAGTTTAAGGTGTTCTTTTCCAGTTCTGTGAAGACGGTCATTCGTAGCTTGATGGGAATAGCATTGAATTTGTAAATTACTTTGGGCAGTATGGCCATTTTCACGATGTTGATTCTTCCTAACCATGAACATGGAATGTTTCTCCATCTGCGTCCTCTCTTATTTCATTGAGCAGTGGCTTGTAGTTCTCCTTGAAGAGGTCCTTTACGTTCCTTGTTAGTTGTGTTCCCAGGTATTTTATTCTCTTTGTAGCAATTGTGAATGGCAGTTCGTTCTTGATTTGGCTCTCTTTAAGTCTGTTACTGGTGTATAGGAATGCTTGTGATTTTTGCATGTTGATTTTGTATCCTGAGACTTTGCTGAAGTTGTTTATCAGTTTCAGGAGATTTTGGGCTGAGACGATGGGGTCTTCTAGATATACAATCATGTCATCTGCAAATAGAGACAATTTGATTTCCTCCTTTCCAATTTGAATACCCTTTATTTCTTTTTCTTGCCTGATTGCTCTGGCTAGAACTTCCAGTACTATATTGAATAGGAGTGGTGAGAGAGGGCATCCTTGTCTAGTGCCAGATTTCAAAGGGAATGCTTCCAGTTTTTCCCCATTCAGTATGATATTGCCTGTTGGTTTGTCATAAATAGCTTTTATTGTTTTGAGATACGTTCCGTCAATACCTAGTTTATTGAGGGTTTTTAGCATAAAGAGCGGTTGAATTTTGTCAAAGGCCTTCTGTGCATCAGTTGAGATAATCATGTGATTTTTGTCTTTGGTTCTGTTTATGTGGTGACTTACGTTTATCGACTTGCGTATGTTGAACCAGCCTTTCATCTCCGGGATGAATCTTACTTGATCATGGTGGATGAGCTTTTTGATATGCTGTTGCAATCGTTTTGCTAGTAGTTTATTGAAGATTTTTGCATCTATGTTCATCATGGATATTGGCCTGAAATTTTCTTTTCTTGTTGAGTTGCTGTCGGGTTTTGGTATCAGGATGATGTTTGTCTCATAAAATGATTTGGGAAGGATTCTCTCTTTTTGGATTGTCTGGAATAGTTTCAGAAGGAATGGTATTAGCTCCTCTTTGTGTGTCTGGTAGAAATCGGCTGTGAACCCATCTGGACCTGGGCTTTTTTTGGGTGGTAGGCTCTTTATTGCTGCCTCGACTTCAGACCTTGTTATTGGTCTATTCAGGGTTTCGGCTTCTTCTGGGTTTTGGCTTGGGGGGATGCAGGTGTCCAGGAATTTATCCATTTCTTCCAGGTTTACTAGTTTATGTGCATAGAGTTTTTTGTAATAATCTCTGATGATTGTTTGGATTTCTGTGGAATCTGTGGTGATATCCCCTTTATCGTTTTTTATTGCATCAATTTGGTTATTCTTTCTTTTCTTTTTTATTAATCTGGCTAGTGGTCTGTCTATTTCATTGATCTTTTCGAAAAATCAGCTCCTGGATTTATTGGTTTTTTTGAAGAGTTTTTTGTGTCTCTATTTCCTTCAGTTCTGCTCTGATCTTAGTTATTTCCTGTCTTCTGCTAGGTTTTGCGTTTTTTTGATCTTGCTCCTCTAGCTCATTCAATTTTGATGATAGGGTGTCAATTTTAGATCTCTCCTTTCTTCTCATGTGGGCACTTATTGCTATATGTTTTCCTCTAGAGACTGCTTTAAATATGTCCCAGAGATTTTGGTATGTTGTGTCTTTATCCTCATTGGTTTCGAAGAACATCTTTATTTCTGCCTTCATTTCATTGTTTATCCAGTCAACATTCAAGAGCAAGTTGTTCAGTTTCTTTTCTTTTCTTTTCTTTTCTTTTTTTTTTTTTTTAAGCTTTCCTTCTAACAGTCTGCCTCCTCTGCTGTAGGACTGCTGAGGTCCTCTCTGGGCCCTGCTTCCCTGGGGATCACCTGCAGCAGCTGCAGAACAGTAAGGGTTGCTACCAGTTTCCTCTTCTGCTATCTTTGTCCCAGAAGGATGCTCGCCAACTGTCAGTCCGTTCTCTCCTTTATGAGGTGCCTCTTTGGATCTATGGGGGTCAGGGAGCTATTTGAGGAGACAGTCTATCTTTTATTGGGGCTTAAGTCCTGAACTGTGAGCTCTGTTGTTTGTTCAGAGCTGCTGGGCAGGTACGTTTAGGTCTGCTGCAGCTGAACTCATAAAGCACTTTTTGTTCCCAGGTGCTCTGTCCCGGGGAGTTGGGGCTTTATGAGTTTCAGTTGTGCTACTGCCTTTTTTGATTTTTCTTTCAGGTCTGCCCCACCCACCTATCAGCCCACCTGACCACTGTCTGCCTGCAGAGGCTTTGCTGAGCTGCTGTGGGCTCCGCCCAGCTGCCCTGTGCTCTTCCCTGCAGTCCTGTTTATATGTGTGTAGTTGGAACTGCCTCGGCAATGGTGGCCCCGCCTCTGTTATGGCGGACTCTCTCTGTTATGGCAGGTTGCCTCGGCAACAGCGTGTTGCCTCTGCGATGGTGGTCTGCCTCCATAGCGGTGGAGAGTCTCAGTAATGGCGGACACCCCTCCTCCACGGAGCCAGTCCGTCCCGGGTTCAGCTGTGCTTGGTGTAAAGGGCTCAACCCAGAGGATTTTCAATTACTGTTTTTGTTTTCATTGTTGTTGGCGGTGGGGAGGTGGGACCAACCGAGCCTGATCACCTGGCTCCCTAATTCAGAGTCTTTTATTTTATTTTTTAAGTTGAATGACCCCGCGTTCCAGTGGCTTGTTGAAAAGGCACCGGGATCTCCCGTGCTGTGACTCACTGAGTCGGCTCAAACAGCGGCGCCGGCTCCTGGTGGATTTTTTGCCTAGGAATCTCCTGGCCTGGCTCGCTATTTCAGATGAATGGGCAACTCTGCTGTCTCAGGGCTCCGATCGCCAGCTAAGAGGGCTCCCAGACTAGTGGCTTTTGTACGGAGAACCACCGCAACAGGGCGTTGTAAAAGCAGCCACCCGGGCCAGATCAGCCCCGCGGGACCAAAACAGCCACACCGGCCGGGACTGCGGTGCTGGCGACCCCTCTGCCTGGGTATCTCCTGGTCTGTGGGCAATAAAAATTTGTCTGGAAATGCGGCGTCCACTCACCCTCTGCACTTTCACTGGGAGCTGAAGTCCTGAGCTGTTCTTAGGCGGCTGTCTTCCAACAATATCAATTTTTTAAACTTTTAATTTTGATATGATTTCAGACTTCCAGAAAAGTCACAAGAATAGTATTCTATAATATATAATTGTTTCCTAATTTTTTGCAATTTCAAGAAATACTGCAATAAGTAGCCTTGTGCTTATATATTTTCATATTGGTGGTGATACATTTTCCACGTAAATTCTGATGAGTGAGATTGCTGGGTCAAAATACATATGTTTTTGTTAAATATTGTGAAATTCCCTTCAGAAATTTTGCATTTCTACCAGCACTAGGGACTGTGCCTGTTACTTCACATCCTCACCTACAGAGTAGGTTGTACTATTTAATTTTTGCCTAACTGATAGGTGAGAACTAGTGTATCAGTATAGTTTTAATTTACATGTCCTTTTATATGAGTAAAGGTGAATATTTTTCATTAACATAAAGCCATTTTAATACCTCTTGTGACTTTCTCATATTTTTGACCATTTTTCTATCTGAGATTTGTCTTTTTATCTCCTCAAATTTTAACAATTCTTTACATATTAGAGGTATTAGCCATTTATCTGTCATATGTGTTTCAATTATTTCTCCTCTCTTGTGAGTTATCTTTTGATTTCTTTATGGTTTCTTTATGGTACCTTTGATTTCTTTATGGTAATTTTGGGCATGCATTAGGTTTTTGGTTGTTGCTATATAGTAAGAGTTAACGATCATTTGTTTTATTGTACCTGGATTTGGAGTTCTAGTTAGTATAACTCTTTCTACATGCAGCTTAAAGAAGAATTCACGCATGTATTGTCCTAGTGTTGGTATGGTTTTATTGAAAAATTAGATCCCTGATCCATTTGGAATTTATGAATCATGGGTGTAATGTATCTTTTCCTGAATGGCTACCATTGTTGCAGTATCATTTAAAAATTCCATCTTTTCTCAAGTTATTTACATGTCACCTTTACTATATACTACAGTTCCATATTTTCTTATGTCTATTTCTGAACTTTCTACTCTGTTTAATTGGGCTCTATTGGTGTGTCAATATCACACCTTCATTTTTTTTCCACAGCTTTTTTGGTATAACTGACAAATAAAAATTTTATATATTTACAATGTACAGTGTAACATTTTGATATAGGTATACATTGTGAAATGATTACATCAGACTAATTAGCATATGTCTTACCTTACATACTTATTTTTTGTAGTAAGAACATTTAAGTTCTACTCTCTTAACAACCTTTAATTATGCAATGTAATATTATTAACTATAACCATCATGCGATACTTTAGATTCTCAGACCTTATGTCTCGTATCTACTCAAAACTCTGTACTCTTTAATCAACACTGTCACCCCTCCCCAGCCCCAGGCAGCCACCATTCTACTCTCTGCTTCTATAAGTTTGACTTTTTAGATTCCACATATAAGTGAGATCTAGCAGTATTCGTCTTTCTGTGTCTAGCTTATCTAACTTAGCATGATACCCTCTGGGTTCACCCATGTTGCTGCAGATGACAGGATTTCATTCTATTTTAACACTGAATATTGTTTCACTGTGTATATAGACTACGTTTTATGTATACATTCACCCACTGATGGACACTTACGTTGATTCCATGTTTTGGCTATAGTAAATAATGCTGCAATGAACATGAGAGTGCAAGTATTTTTTGGAATACTGATTTTATTTTATTTTTTTAAAGTGTACTCAGAAGTGGAATTGCTGGATCATATGATAGTTCTATTTTTAATTTTTTAGCAACCTCCATACTGTTTTCCACAATAGCTGTACTAATTGACATTCCCATTGAATGAGAATACAGTGATATTCCCTACATCCTCCCCAACATTTGTTATCTTTTGATAATAGCCATTCTAAGAGGTGTGAAGTAGTATCTCATTATGTTTTAAATTTGCATTTCCCTGATAATTAGGATGTTGAGCATTTTTTAATATACCTGTTGGTCATTTGTATGCCTTCTTTTGAGAAATGTCTATTCAAGTGCTTTGCTGATATTTTTATTTTGTTATTTGTTCTCTTGCTATTGAGTTGTTTGAGTTCCTTATATATTTTGAATACTAACCCCTTAAATGTATGGTTTAAAAATATTTTTTTCCATTTCATAGGTTATCTCTTTACTCTGTTGTTTCTTTTGCTGTGCAGAAGCTATTTAGTTTGATGTAATCCCAACACCTTTTAAATTATAGATGCTTTATAGTGTGTTTTACTATCTAGTAGGACTAGTACCTGCTCATAGTTTATCATTTTTCTGTGTTTCACTGGCTGTTAATTTTTCCATGTGAGATTCAGTGACAACTTGTCTATTTCTAAAAATAACTTAATATTGTTATTGGATTGTATTAAATATATTAATTAATTGACATCTTTATATTGTTGCATCATCCTATCAAAAAACAAAAAAGTCTTTCTATTTCTTCAAGTCTACTTTTCTTTCCTTTATGGATGGAAAAAATTTAAGAAAAATATAGCTTTGGGATTTTGAAGTTATACAGTATGTGCAAAGTACAGTTAAAAAGCATGAAATGTTCATATGTGACAAGTAGAAAAGAGAAGAACAAATTTTCTTCAATTCTCTTCTAATTATATTCCAAGATAGAAATGTCCTAGTCCACCACTTATTTCCTTCCTTATATTCTCATCAATGACTCCACTGAAGCCAGAAAACATACTTACCAAAACCAATGAGAAGGGTTGTCAGAGATGACAGTCATGACTGATAATACTCAAAATTCAAAACCATCTTAACAGTTTGGAATGATCAGCCTAAACTCAACAAGTAGAAAAAATTTTACACCGAGGCTCAAAAGTAGAATTGCAGAGGCGAAAGTCAGGAAAAAGCTGATTCAACTGCATTACTTTTGACATCTGTAGGAGGTACCTAGATTGACTGCAAACTAAACAGAGCATGGTATTTTGATGTAGCAATTGTTAAAATAGTATATTTAACCAAGCTTCATCAAATGGATACCAGTAGCACATCATTGCCCCAGACAGTGGAACAAGAAGCAGCAGAAAAGTAAAAGAATGATGCAGCTATTGTTTCAACTTGGATTTCCTAGTAAAGTTTATTTGACCAAAGAATTTGAGGGAGAGAAGAAAGAGCACAAGAATGAGAATGAAGGAATGGACAATCATGGAGCAACAACAAAAGCAGAGAGTTCAGTTAAGAAGCTGTTGGTGCTGTAATAAGCAGATGATGAGGTGCTCTTGCTAGACTCCTCAATGATCATGGGGACAATGAAAAATGGTTGTCAGTGTGGAAGACAGTATGGTGATTCCTCAAGGAGCTAGAACCAGAAATACCATTTGACACAGCAATTCCATTACTGAGTCTATACCCAAAGGAATATAAGTCATTCTATAACAACTCATGCACACATATGTTTATTGCAGCACTATTGAAATGCCCATCAATGATAGACTGTATAAAGAAAATGCGGTACATATATACCATGGAATACTATGCAGCCATAAAAAGGAATGTGTTCATGTCCTTTGCAGGGGCGTGGATGAAACTGGAAGCCATCATCTTCAGCAAACTAACTCAGGAACAGAAAACCAAACACTGCATGTCCTCACTCATAAGTGGGAGTTGAACACTGAGAGCACATGGACACAGATAGGGGAACAACACACACTAGGGCCTGTTGGGAGATTGAGGGTGAGGGAAGGAAACCTAAAAGACAGGTCAATAGGTGCAGCAAACCACCATGGCACACGTATACCTATGTAACAAACCTGCATGTTCTGCACATGTATCCTGTTTTTTTAGAAGAAATTTTTTTTTAAAAAAATCAAAATTAAAGAAAGAAAATGTTACAAATCTTGTTAATGTAAAAACATGCATAACTATATTTCCTAACTTTTCTACATATGGAATGTATTATCACATTAGTCTAAAATTAAAGTATAACCAATATCACCAGGAATGGGGGGGGGTAGGAAGTGGTATATGAACTATAAATTCTCCCTTTTCCATAGTGGGACATTAACAGATACCATCAAAAGTGGCAAAATTGGGAGGTAAACCACTTAAAAAGTTTAAATGATAATTAGATGATGAGCCAAAAGCCAAAGACTGTACACAACAAGTGCCTCATATCCAAGAGAAATGAAAATGTGTCCCCACAAAATCTTGTAAGTGAATGTTAATAGCTCCTTTGTTAATAATAGCTTAAAAGTGGAAATGACTCAAAGTTCATCAGCTGATGCATGGATAAAGATAATGTGGGCTGTCTATACTACCATTTGATGATAAAAAGTTAAATACTATGTATGCCACAAATGGATAAACTTTGAAAACACTATGCTGAATGAAAGAAGCCAGTCACAAAAGACCGCATATTGTATGATGCCACTTAAGTGATATGTTTCAGAATAGGCAAATCTAGAGACAGATGGTAGATCAATGGTTGCCTGGGGCTCGAGGAGGAGGAATGGAGAGTGATTACTAATGGGTATGGGGTTTATTTTGAGGCGTTGAAAATGTTCTAAAATTGATTTTGGTGATGGTTGCAAACCTTGTGAACACATTAAAAACCACTGAGGTGTAAAAAAAAGACAAGTGTTTGGATTTGGAATATATTTTATAAATAGAATTAATGAGATATAATGATGAATTGGATTGGGGATGAGGGCATAACAAGAATAAAGGGTAAAGTTTAGGTTTTGTGATTGAACTACTTGGAGGATAGTGGTGTCATTTGTTAAGATGGGAAATAGGGGAAAGCAGCATAGGGTACAGGTGGGATTGAAAATCTAGAGTCCTGTTATAGTCATGTCCATTTTTAGATGTCTATTACACATTGAAATGAAGATATTCAGTAGGCAGTTGGCAGTGGCTTTATGAATGCGGAAATAGACAAGGCAATCCTGGGGTTATTGATTGCTCACAGCATTCTCCTATAGGACATTTGTAGAAGTTTAACATAGAGCCACACAATTAATTACTACACAGTGTCTATCTTAAAAGAGCCGCTAGTCTGGTTAGGGAGGCAGAAAAATACGATAGAATAAATTCAGGAAGCAAAGTAAATAATTAAAAAGTGATAAAGCAGAAATGATAAGTGCAAATAGAAGTCCTAAAGACTGAGGTCATTAAAAACTACAGTGGAAGAAGGCTTCCTACAGGAAGGAGGATTTAATCTGATCCTTATAATTTATGCCCAGGGAAAGAGGAAGGGTGTGGACAACTAACACTCTGAAAAAATGTAGTGTGGCCTTAGTTCCTTGTGGGGACTGTGCTTTAATATGGCTTGACTTGATGATTTTGACATTTCCTGAGAGTGCCCTGAGTGCTGTGTTCCACTTTGCTTTGGGATAGAAATGTCCCAGTTCTGCTGTAGTGTTTGCTTACGGTTGAGCCATGTGGACAGTGGAGTGCAATGGGGCATATGACTTTCAAGGAATCTCAAATATCTGTGCCCTCTGTGGCCTATCTAGAGGACTAGAGATAATCACTGCCTCCTGGGTTATATCCTCTGCTTGGACTAGTATGTAGAGTGGTTTCCTCAGATTAGTATCAATTCATTTTCTCAGGTGGAGAAGCTGTGGAAAGAAATACAGATGTGCAGATGAGAGGGTTCATGGGGAGAAAAGAACTCCCAACACTTGGAAGCATTTACTGTCTGTGCCAGTGTAGTCTGAATGTTGACAGCAGCTTCCATGTTTCTGCTGAGGCAGCTGCCACCAACAGGAGCACAGGCTGTGCTATTCTAGGAAGCTACCATTATCTGGTTGTAGTTCTTGCTCGTTTTACCCTGTGATACATTCTTTCAAGTAAATTCATGTTGTCCAGCTCCAAATTCACGTCCTCACAGTCCCAGCATGGGCTAAAACTTGGCTCCCTGCTCTATCCCTACTGAAGGTGTGTTCTAGAGTAATCACTCACAAACTTTGCCTTGGGGAGCTCTACTGTTTTTGAGTTGCACAATGCTGTGGGAGAGATGATAAGATTAGTGGACAGAGGAATTCAGAGTGGAACTAAAGGCTACCTCTCCATACATCCAAGCTCTGCTTTTGTTTCGTCATTTGAGTTTCACATGGGGTTTCAGTTACATAAACTGAAATTTAGTGTTATAAAAAATAAAAATATTAGAAAATAATAATTCGTGCCTTTTTTTTTTCTTTTTGCTAGTAACATCAGTTTTATTGCATTGGGGCATCAATGATGTAGCCTGGCTGAAGGAAGGGCTGGCTCTCACAGGTTACTTAAAGTAGGGTCTAGTTCAAGGTCTGGCAACTCTCCATGTTCTTTTCCTTGGGACTAGTCATAGTCTTTTCTAGCCTATTGATGGCTTTTTCCAATTTTGCCGTAGATTTTTGTGTAAGTTCTGCCTGGATCTCAACTGCCTTCAGCTTCTCTTCTGCCAGTTTCATATCCTCTGCAAATTTACACATTTTCATGGAATATTCCTTCACTAAGACCCTCAGGGCTTTGATGTTCTGGTTCATGGCGTGAAGGTTTTCTTCCAGCTGTCTGGCTTGGATGTTAGTCACCTCAACTATCTCTCCTGAGTGATCTAGTTTTCCTCCCCAGATCTTTTCCTTATACTTCATGACCTGGTATTTGATAAATTTCATCTTTCTGTCCTTCTCATTGGCTAGCTTCTCAGCATCATCCAGCTTTTTCAGGGCTGCAGCCAGATGCTTCTGTGCCCAGACAAACTCCACTTCTACCTGCTCAATGAAGCATTTTATACAGACCATATTTGCCTCAGCAATAGTATCCTTCTCCTCCTGTTCCAATTTCTCCAAGGTATCCTTCATAAATTCCAAATACTCCTCTATGTCATCTTTTGTCTCCTTCAGATTCTTCTGGAGGCCCTGCTGCTTCTCACCCAGCTGTTTGTAGCAGTCTTCACTTTGCTTTTTGTTGACTTCAGCTTGCTCAATGGGGTTGGTGACGTTATCCTTCTCCACCTTTAGCATCTGCATTTTCTTACTGACAGTGTCCATGGTTACAGTGGGGGGCGAGCCACCCAGCACACAGTGAGGATGGGACAAACTGGGCTGGCTGTGCTGACTGAGATTCACACTGTTAATATGATTAAAGTCTTTCAATAAATTGGGAGGTATATTTTTCACAATTGTTGGCTGCTTCTGAAACATAAGAACATGTTTATTTTTATGATTAGGTAAGTTATGTAGCAGGAAAAATATGAGTTTCGAGGGGAGAATAAACCTTTAAAGTTAACAACGAAATCGACTAGAGTAAGATGCCATTGAATTAAATAATTAAGAGAGTATTTTGGAAAATTATGTTTTTATGTGAGAATCTTGTTTTCATTAACCTAGTTATTCATTAACAGCCATTTATTGAACACTCACACTGTGTAAAGTGCCATGCTTAATCCTATGGTCACAAAGATGAACTAGATGCAGGGGTTGTAGACTTTTTTTAATTGCATTTTGGTTTTGGGGTACATGTGAAGAACATGCAAGATTGTTGCATAGGTACACACATGGTAGTGTGGTTTGCTGCCTTCCTTCCCCTCACCTGTATCTGTCATTTCTCCCCATGCTATCTCTTCCCACCTCCCCACCCCTCCATCCCTCCCCCATTTCCCCCCAACGGACCCCAGTGTGTAGTGCTCCCCTCCCTGTGTCCATGTGTTCTCATTGTTCAACACCCACCTATGAGTGAGAACATGTGGTGTTTGATTTTCTGCTCTTGTGTCAGTTTGCAAAAGAAGACATACAGGAGGCCAACAAACATATGAAAAAATGCTCATCATCACTAGTCATTAGAGAAATGCAAATCAAAGCCACATTGAGATACCATCTCACACCAGTTAGAATGGCGATCATTAAAAAATCTGTAGACATTTTTAATCAAATAATCAGGCATACCAGGTTCTGAGTAGTGACCCAACATTCCCCTTTCTCTCTAGAATTAACAGTGGGAGTGAAAAATCTGGGAGTTAATCAAGGAGCATAAAGTTTCATTTAAGCAAGATGAATAAGCTCTAGAGATCTGCTGTACAATATTGTACCCATAGTCAACAATAGTATATTCTATTTGTAAAAATTTGTTGAGGGAGGATTTCATGTTGTGTTATTACTATAATAAAATAAAAATTTTTGAAGAAGATAGTTTTTGAATTGGTTATGTCCTCAAATTTACATAATTTAACTGGCTCCTATACTTTTTTGAATTATGCTATTTTTATTTCTTATTCCAACTACTAAGCAGATGATTGATTAGATTGTAGAGCCTAAAAGATTCTCCCATTCTCACCTTTGACTTCTGATTGCTGGAGCACAGGTCCAATCAAATGCTGTATTAAAAAAATACAATCCATGCAGTCAACTTAATGAATGCATCAGCCATTTTTGTATATAGATTCCTTCCTAAAAGTATGGGTATGCTTATGTTTATCACAATTTTCTCAATTCACTTAATTTCAGGTGTAATCTACCAACTGTTTGAACATACGGCAAAGCATTTTAAAAGGGTTTAGGGGAAGAAAATAATGAGATTTCCTCAGACATCAATATATAAAAATAATTTAGCATGTGATATTACCTTGTATATTTATTTCCCTCAAGTTAGTATGTAGATGATTTTTGTTGTCCATATCTGAGGATGTTTATATAGAGTTGACTGTGTAGGATGTTATACATCTACAAATTTGTGTTTTCAAAATATACATAAACCCAGGTCAATTAATTTTGCACCTGCTTAAAACATCTGCCTTTTCAATTTTATTGGCATCAAGAAATAATTGTTATAAGATACTTTCATCCTGAATGAATCATGATACCATTTACTATTAAATACTATTATCAATCTTCACCCTATAATCAAGCTGATATTTCAATATTTCTTTAAAATAAGATGGGGTCTTTTAGAACCCACATTCTGAAATGAAGTTATAAGATTGTAAATAATCAGTTTCTAATATTAAAATGGTTTTAATGTAGTTTAGTGGGAAAAACAGTTTGAAATATTAATCGTATGTTTCCAAACTTACTACAGCATAGTACAAAGAAAGATTTAATGTAAATTATTTTATACTTACACAGCATAGACTTGAATTGCAAGGTAGCCTTCTAAAAATAGGATGTGCATATTTACACAAATACAACCTAAGTCAGATTGCATAGTGACCTATCATGTTGACGGTTCCTCATTTACGAACCAGGAGGATCTCAGTAATATATGTGGTTTCAAGTATGTGTGTGTTTGTGTGAATTTGTACACATCCCACAGACACATATATAATATTAGAATAATTAGTGTCAAAGAATTATGGTTAAAAGTGCATTTATCGAAGTATTAGTGGCTCCAAATAATGATTGTGGCCACATATGCAGGGAAAGTGTTGCACAGTGAATTGTTCAATTCAGATAAAGGTGACATATGACAGGTAATGATGATGGCAGAAGGAGCTGTGACAAAGAGATAGTGTTTTCTGAGAAAATATGGTACGACATTTGAAGAATTTAGCTGTTTATAAGAATAAAGTGAATGGTTCTAATAAGGTTAGGAAAACGGGCTCGAGAGGATGAATCAGAAGCAGACTGCTTGCTGTTTAACTTCAGTGCTTTTTCCTTGTTAGGGAGCTAAGGATATTTTAAGTGAATGAGACAAAAAATATAAATTCTGTGGGAGCAAAGTGTGTCAGGTTTTATAAAGCATATTAAGTCTAAATGTGGTAATGCATTCCTCACTTTGGAGGGGTCACCTGGACAGCTGACTCCTTTCAGAAATGATGGCACAGACTGCACCAAAGTGAGCATTATTGTTTAGAGTATGAACTTTTTTTTCATTTGCTTCTTAGTTTCAAGCCACATGCTATGCTGCCACTGCATTTGGCATCAAATCAAAAGACCAACTCTGCTGCACAGGAAGCAAATGTCACTGCAAAATTGTGCTTTTTGTGAAAACTATGCTGTTGCTATTTTTCTGATAAGCTGTGGAATTGTGTGGAAGAGAGGATGGCCTCGTCAGGACTCTAGGCCAAAACATTAGCTAGTCATGAAGGACATGTATAAATAGATAGCTGTAGTAGCCAGGAGATTCCCTACAATGGCATCCTCAGATAACTGAGACAGTATATTACCAGTTTCATAAAATCTTAGCTAAAACATCACACTCTGGGGCTCAGATGCCATGCATAAGCTTGGCCTTTAAAATAGATTATCTGGGTAATGCTCCTTTGGGCTTCACCCAGTAGGCTGTGTAGATGGAAATACTAAAGGTTTAGTCTGAACTGCCAAGACCCTCACCCAGGACAATAAATACTGAGAGACACTAGCTATAGCAGAAATGAATACCATGGAATGGACTTCAATAAACATGAAATTATACCCACTCCAAGCAGTCTAGGTGCTCATCTTGATCTAATTTCTAGAGCCATATCTCTTACCCTCCCTGTTGGCTAATGGAAGGGATCTTACAGATTGCTACTCAATTCTTTATGTAACGGTTGGATCACCTCTGAATCATCCCCATGTGCTTTCAGCAGTAGCAATAATTTAGCTAAGATAGGTCATACCTTGACATCCAAATAGAGAAAACTTCAAATCCTAGTGATTTGAATTGGTAGGCTAGAAATGGAGGCAGAAAGGCTAATTAAGAAGTAGGTATATTATAATAAGAAAAAGGTGGTGAGCCTGAACCAAAGTAGTTGCCTGCCATCAGAGTTGGAGAAATGCAGGAATAATTGGGTAAAAAATTCCAGGAGAACTTGGTGTTGGCTTGGATGTGTGGCTCAGAGAGAGGGAAGAAAAAACAATGTGCCTGGCATTTCAAATCTTGGTTCCTTGATAAATGGAGTTCCTCTTCCTAGAAAGAAATAAGGAGGAAGAATTGGTGGAAGATGTTTAACCCTGTTTCAAGTACTGTGGGTCTAAGGTGTGGAGAGAACAGGGCATTCTGCAATTGATGCTTTGGAGGGGGGCTAAAATTTGAGGAGAATGGAGTGAGTAGTACATAGGAGTAGGTGAGAACAAGGGAGAGCATGTAGAAAGAGAGAAAAGGGAGTCATTGATATAATTCCTGTGAATACTTGCTTTTAGTGCAGAGGAAGAAAAAGACAAAGAACAACTAGTAAAAGGGGGCAGGGAACAGTGGTCAGAAAGCTAAGAAGAAAACTAAGGCAGCACAATGTCACAGAGCCAAGATAAGAGAGAAGTTGGCCAATAATACAGATACTTAAAAAAATTTGAGGAGGTGTTCATTTTAGGATATCTGGCAAGATGGCTGCATAGGAACAGCTCCAGTCTGCAGCTCCAAGTGAGAGCAATACAGAAGACAGGTGATATATGCATTTCCAACTGAGGTACCCAGTTCATCTCATTAGGACTGCTTAGGCAGTGGGTGCAGCCCACAGAGGGCGAGCAGAAGCAGGGTGGGGTGTCACCTCACCTGGAAAGTGCAAGGAGCCTGAGCCCTCCCTCTCCCAGCCAAGGAAGGCTGTGAGGGACTGTGCTACCTGGCCCAGATACTACACTTTTCCCATGGTTTTTGCAATCTGCATACCAGGAGACTCCCTCATGTGCCTGCACTACGAGGGCCCTGGTTTTAAGCACAAAACTGGGCAGCTGTTTGGGCAGACACCAAGCTAGCTGCAGCAGTTCTTTTTTTTTTTTTTCCTACCCCAGTGACACCTGGAAACTCAGTGAGATGGAACTGTTTATTCCCCTGGAAAGGAGGCCGAAGCCAGGGAGCAAAGTGGTCTCGCTCAGCAGGTCCCACTCCCACAGAGCCCAGCAAGCTAAGAACCACTGGCTTGAAATTCCTGCTGGCATCACAGCAGTTCGAAGTCCACCTGGGTTGATGGAGCTTGGTGTGGGTAAGGGCATCTGCCATTACTGCGGCTTGAGTAGATGGTTTTCTCCTGACAGTGCTAAAGAGGCTGGGAAGTTTGGACTGGGTAGAACTCACCACAGTGCAGCAAAGCGGCTGTGGACAGACTGCCTCTCTAGTTTCCTCCTCACTGAGCAGGGCATCTGTGAAAGAAAGGCAGTAGCCTCCAACATGGACTTACAGATAAAACTCACATCTCCCTGGGAAAGAGCACCTGGGGGAAGGAACGGCTGTGGGTGCAGCGTCAGCAGACTTAAACGTTCTTGCCTGCTGGCTCTGAAGAGAGCAGCAGATTTCCCAGCACAGTGCTCAGGCTCTGCTAAGGGACAGACTGCCTCCTCAAGTGGGTCCCTGACCCCCATGCTTCCTGACTGGGAGACACCTCTCAGCAGGGGTCGACAGACACCACATACCGAGGAGCTCTGGCTGGCATCAGGCAGGTGCCCCTCTGGGATGAAGCTTCCAGAGGAAGGAGCAGGCAGCAATCTTTTGCTGTCTGCAGCCTCTGCTAGTGTTATCCAGGCAAACAGGATATGGAGTGCACCTCCAGCAGACTCCAGCAAACCTGCATGAGAGGGGCTTGACTGTGAGAAGACAAACTAACCAGTAGAAAGCAATAACATCAACATCCACAAAAACAGCACCCACACAAAAGTTCCATTCAAAAGTCATCAGCACCAAAGATCAAAGATAGGTCAATCCATCAAGATGAGAAAAAAACAGCACCCAAATGCTGAAAATTCCAAAAAACCAGAATGCATCTTCTCCTCCATATGATCACACCTCCTCTGCAGCAAGGGTGCAAAACTGGATGGAGAATGAGTTTGATAAATTGGCAGGAGTAAGCTTCAGAAGATGGATAATAACAATCTCCTCTGAGCTAAAGGAGCATGTTCTAAACCAACGCAAGGAAGCTAACCTTTATAAAAGGTTACAGGAATAGAAAACCAAACACCACATGTCCTCACTCGTAGTGAAATTTGAACATTGAGAACACATGGACACAGGAAGGGTAACATCACACATTGGGGCCTGGGGTGGGGGTGGCAAGGGTAGGGAGAGCATTAGGACAAATACCTAATGCATGTGCGGATTTAAACCTAGATGATGCGTTGATAGGTGCAGCAAACCACCATGCACATGTATATCTATGTAACAAACCTGCATGTTCAGCACGTGTGTCTCTGAACTTAAAGTAAATTTTTTAAAAAGAAATAAAGACACAAAACTTACCTTAAAAAATTCAAGGAGAATGTGTTACCTGAAATAAAGTCATTGGATTTGATGGTTAGAATACTATTTTCTCTCTATTATAACACAAGTAAATCAAGACCACTGCCACCACCAAGTCCTTAATAATAGTTCACCAACTTTAGTGATCAGTGCCTGAAATACACTGGAGAAGTAAAGTGATACAACTTTAATCTATTCCTTTATTCATTCAATAAACATTTATTGAGCTTTACTATAAGCCAGGCATTATGCAAGGTGTTATCTTTCTGTTGTCACTGAGGTATAATATTAGCAGTGCCTCCTCCCTGCTTTGTAGCTAGATCTAGTATAATTTTTCATGGTTCTTCTTCATTATGTCTTCAAAAGTATCCTGATTTGTACAATAAATTCTATTTATTACTTATGGGCCACTTCTCCAGACTCAACCTGGCCCATTCCAGTCCTGTATTTCTTTTAGCATGAACTTGCCTGGAATGAGATATCTATGTTGGCATGTGGTCTATGAAAAGAACCATTTCCAACATAGGCTGTGTGTTCCTGAACTTACCTGTTCTAGATCTGTTATCTATGTGTTACTTGCCAAGAAACCATGACAGCCATTCAGTTTGATTGATCTTGATGATTCAGAGTAACTCTTTCACTTACAGGAATAGCTTATAGTACAAACTGGCCTAAAATAATTGTGTATTTTAGCACTGTTTTGTGTCATTGTGTTTACTGTAGGAATTTTTGCCAAATTATGTAGTGTGAGGAATAAGTAAGGCGGGCAGAACTGACCTGGTTAAACTAAAATTTCTCCAGTGTGGTCAATAAAGAGTTAAGAGTGTTAGCTGGAAGCACTTGGGAATCCAGACTGTGCTTATTTCTCAGGTTTATAAATAACATAAACCTATATAGGAGTTAATTAATTTGGCTCCATTCCACCTACAGTTTAGCTTCTTGAGGGAATAACTTGACCCTTCCTATACTCTGTGTTCGTGATTATAAAGAGAACTCCCAACAGAATGAATAAAACCTCACTTGGATTGTCTGAGTCTGACTTCTTGCATACTTTCATGGAGAAACTCTAAGGTGTCAGGCACAGCACAAAATGTCAAAATACCTCTTCAGTTAAGGACAAACACATGCATTGTACTATTTCTGGCTGGAGTTATTTATGATTCTGTTTTTTTTTCTGTCTTAAATGACTGACATTCTGAAGAGGGAGTTAACCTGTGAGTTGGTAACAGTAATAGGGACTGTTAGAAACGCACTGAATTTTGCTCACTCCATCCTGACCTCTTCTTTCCCTAGAGAATATTTCAAAACAAATTATTACCTTTGGGACAATAAGTCAGTTTCCTTACCTTTGAGGTTCCCTGAGATGAAATAAGAAGTTACAGATATTTTCTCAGTTGTCAGAAGTTTAAAAAGACCACCCATTAGGTTGGCAGATCTTCCTTGTAATACCTCTAAAGTTATATGAAAGATCAGACTGGACGTAAGGCCTGCTAACTGAGTGTAACAGATGAGTTGAGTCATATGATGTCACAATGTAAATGAAGTGTGATTTCATAGAAAGTACTCATGTCACTGGGATCATCCAGTCTCCATAGCTACTCAAGTGCATGCCTTCACTGAACATCAGGACATTCTGGAGTCTAGCCTATTAGCTATGACAGCAGCTTGTATAGTTTTGCTGATTGCATTTTAAAAATTTAATCCTTATGAATCATTCACTTCATAAATGTTACTACATTTTATCCTGAGTTGCAAAAAGTACTGGTTGGGGACAATCACATTACTCACCCAAACAACGTTACTATAAGATATGAGAAACAAAGCAGATAAGGTGAGAAGCCATCACCTCTTTTCAGGGTTATAAAATATACTATATTTTGCCATTTCCCCACTTTGAGAATTTGATCCAGGATGGAGGGGAGGCTGTTGTTCTGAGCCATCTTCTACTTAAGTTAGAGCACTGGGGATAGGAGTACAGTCCCTGCCCCTTACTCGCAAACCAGCTGGAGGAGAGGATGGCAATGATAGAGTTGCAGCCTGAGGTCTCATGACTGAATGGAGCAACAACTACCATTTAGTGGGCACTTATTTTGTGTTAATGATATTACATGTAAAATTGCAACATTGAATTAAATCCTGACAACATTTCAATGAGTTATTGTCACTGTCTCAATTTTACCTATAAGGAAACTGAGAAACTTTTAGTCGTGTCAGCTTAAAATAGCTGTGACCTTGGACAGGACCAGGATTCAAACCCAGGTTTTTAGGCCAAAGCCCATGTTGACCTCACTACATCATGAATCTTCAGATGAAGTTTTAAGGCAGGGCAAATTGACCTAATTGAAGCCCTCCCATGTGTAGGTTAATACATATTGTATGGTAATGATTCCTTCTCTGTTAGAATTTTTACATTCACAACTATCAATAATTTACTGACACACATATGAGACCAGGAAATGTTTCCAATCAGAGGACTTTTGCTAGGCCCTGACTGCCACCCATTCATTCCCTGTGCCTTGAAGTCCAAGAAGTTTGGCCTGTACCCTGAATGCTAACCATCCTGGATTCTGTGACTGGAGATTTATCAGAATGAAAGTATTCAGCCCTAGAGGTAAATAGAATTAGCCTCTCGTGTATCTAGAAATGAAGGTAACTTAAACCATGCTCAGAGCATGTAGTAGTTTCCTGTGGTTGCCATAACAAATTGCCACAAATCTGGTGGCTTAAACTAATATTGAGTTTCATTCTCTTGAGTTTCTGGAGATAAGAAATTAAAAATCAAGTTTTCACCAGGGATGCACTCTCTCTATAAGGTCTAGAGGAGAATCAGTTTCAAGCTTCTGGCAGCTTGTAATGGCTCCAGGCATTGGTGTTCCTTGGCTTATGGCTGTATCACTTCAGTCTCTACCTGTCTTCATATCACTTCCTCTTCTTATGTGTCTTCTCCTCTTCTGCCTTAAATATTCCTATGCCTTCCTTTTATAGGCACTGCTGTCATTGCATTTAGAGCCTACCAGATAATCCAGTATAATCTTATCTCAAAGTTCTTAATTTACATCTACAAAGACCCCTTTTCCAAACATGGTAACATTCACAAGTTACAGAGATTAGGACAGGAACACATATTCTGGGGGAACATCACTCAACCCACGACATCCCCAACTCTGCTCCAAAATACAGGAAACCAGGATGTGCAGGGCCAAATTGAACCACTAGGAATATGAAGAGAGAATTGTGGCTGTCCTCCATTCCTACCTTTTAAACTATCACTCCTCACCTATCATGCCCATCAGTCTCCAGGATCTCTTGACATCCTGTGGGGTCAGTCTCAGGCCATCCTAGCTCCATTTGTTCACTGAAACAAAATAATATAAGAGAAAGAGCATGACTTTAGGAATATGACAGAAATTGGTTAAAAGTTACTGCAATAATTCTTGGTGATACGGCCTTGGATAAGTTACTTTAACCTCTCTAGGATTCAAATTACTCACCTGCAAAATAGAAATGAGATCCACTTTGGTCAGATGCTCTAGGGAGAAAAACATATCTAGGCTTTGGAGACAAAGAGACATGGGTTTATTTCCTGGCTCTGCCACCGCTAGCTAGCCATGTAATTTGGGACAAGACACTGAAACTCTTGTTTCCTAATCTGAAGAATAGGGATAATAACTTGAAGAGATGTCAGGATTTAATAATAAAATGTACAGAAAATATAGTTGGTGTCAATGTACGTTTATTAAATTTATTGTTGTTATTTTTGTTGATGTCAGCTACAACTTACAGAGTGCCTAGTCTATGTGAGTCATTTAGCCATGTATTATGGAGCAATGCAGATATGAATCTCAGTTCTCCTACAGAGCAGCAGGTTGACCTTAAAGGAGAAAGATAGTATTATTATGAGAAACTAGCAACACTACTCAGCTTTTTGGCCCCTAAAATTATTTTCTTGGAATACAGTTAAGTCATTTTCACTCTTGGGTAAAGTTGCGTAAATTTTAGGAATTTAGAAGGGAATGAAGAAGCTGGGGGCAAATTAAATTTTACTGGGCAAACATTTTAACTATGGTTAAAATTTTGATATCAAAACCACAGATCAAAGCTAATGTCTTTTCTGTCAAAATTCGTGAATTTTAAATATATCCTGGGGGTAAGTAGAGAAATGTAGATGACTAACAAATGAACCTTTTAAAATTGTATTTTACTGTTCTAGCCAAATTCTCCTGGAGTGTTTCCAGTGATGATCATTAGGGTGACAAAACAAGCTTGAATGTACATAAATATCTTGCTTTGTACAGAAATTAAAGTGCTGCTATAGACATTAAGATACTACCATTCAGGCCACCGAGGGAGCCTTCCAGGACAACAATCTAGGAATTGTTGTTTCTTCCTTTGATTTCAATTTAATACAAAACAGTAGCTAAGTCTTCTGTGATTAGTTTAAATGTAATAGCACAACCAATGGTAGAAGAAAGAACTTTCCAAATAAAACAGCCAGTTTCCAGTTTGACATAAAAAAAGTGGGCCTAGCTATAATTCCGGAGATTAAATAAAGGAAGCCCAACTTTTTGGTTACATGAATAAGTAAATCCAGGTTTTGAGGATCCATTCTTGTGCTCATTTATTCAACAGACAATGACTAGGTACAGCCATCCCTTGGTATTCATGAAGGATTTGTTCTAGAACCCCCCTCCACAATGTGGATACCAAAATCTGGGGATGCTAAAGTACCCTATATAAGACAGTGTGATATTTACATATAACCTACACATAGCCTCCAGTGTACTTTAAATCAGCTCTAGATTATGTATAATGTCTTATATAATGTAAATGCTATGGACATAGTTGTTATACTATATTGTTTTTCTTTAAGTTTTTTTTTGTTGTTGTTAAATTTTCATCTGTACATAGTAGTTGTATATATTATTGGGGTTCTTGACATATTTTTATTTGTATTATTTTTTATTGTTCTTTTTTTTCTGAGTATGCTTTATCTATGACTGGTTGAATCTGCTGATATGGAACTCTCAGATAAGGAGGGTTGACTGTACTTGAATACACTAGCCTTATGCCAGGTGCTGGCAATACAGAGATACAGATGACCCAGCCTTAACAGGTAAATTTAAAACATTGTGATACACTATGGTGCATTTGGGGAAGGGTATGACAAAAAGCTAGGAAAGTATGGAGGAAGGAAAGCATGCCTATGTCTTAGAGAGTCAGGTAAGTCTTCCAAGAGAAGGGGACAATTCAGCTGCATTAGAGAAGATGAATAAGAAGCAAACATGGGATTAGAGGCAGATATTTTATTAAGGGCAGAGGCCAAAGGCATAGGGGTGAGAAAACACACAAAAAATCATAAGGTTGAAGGTGATGAGAGAAAGAGTTGGCTCTTTAGGTCTGGAACTATCTGGGAAACATTTCTGATGTGGGTTCCACCAAGACCAGGTGATGGATAGGCTATTGAAAAGGAAAGAGAGTGTGGAGGCAGGCAAGCCATAAGGTTTTAAGGTTGGAGATTGGGTGGGCAGTTTGGGTTTGCTCCAGTGCCATGGATGACATGTTTGTGTCCTTGAAACTCTAATCCCAATATGATGATATTAGGAGGGGGTGCCTTTGAGAGGTAATTATGGGAGGATAGAGCCCTCATGATGTGATTAATGCCTTTATAAGAAGAGGCTAGATAGCTAGCTAGTTCTCTTTCCCTCATGTGAGGATACAATGAGAAGCCGGCTTTCTGCAACCTAGAAGGAGGCTTCACCAGGTTCTAATCACAATGGCATCATGATCTTAGACTTCCAACCTCCAGGACTGTGGAAAATAGGCCTGGAGGCTGAAAGTCTAAGACATGGTGCCAGCATGTGTATTTGTTTTTTAGGGCCACTTCATCTGTGGTACTTTGTTACAAAAGTCTGAACTAAGACAGAAATTGGTACCAAGTGGTGGGTTCTGATACAATAAATACCTAAAAATATGAAAGTGGCTTTGGAACTGGATACTAGAAGCTGGAGAAATTTTGAAGTGCATTTTGGAAGAAGCTGGGATTGTGGTGAAGGGACTTTAAAGGTGATTCTGGTGAGAGCTCAAAAAGGAAAGAGGAATGCTATAGACAAAACTTCCATTTTCTTAGAGAATAAATAAATAATCCTGTACAGAATGTGGTAGAAATAGGAATAAAGGCCATTCTGATGAAATTTCAGATGGAAATGAAGAACATGTTACTGAACAATGAAGAAAGGGCTATCCTTGTTATAAAGTTGCAAATAGCCAAGTCATGTTCATGTTTTAGTATTTTGTGGAAGGCAGAATTTGTGATGAAATTGGATATTTATTTAGCTGAGCACATTTCAACACAAAGTGTTGAATGAGCGGTTTGGTTCCTTCTCACTGCCTATTGTAAAACTCAAGAGGAGAGAAATCACTTCAAGATGGAATTATGCAAAAAGGAGCTAGAACTTAAAGATTTGGAAATTTCTCAGCATGTCCATATTGAAAAAAAAATGTGAAAGTATGTTTGACCAAGGAATCTTTGATAAGGAGATTAGCATGGATGCCAACCACAAACATAATCAGCTACCCCAGTAGAAAAAGACTTACAGGTTGAATGTAAGGGAATGGAGATAGGAAGGAATGCAGGAAGGCTTCTTAGATTGTATTGGACAGGACCACAGAGTTATTTGCCTGAAAATGTGCTTTATTCCTGAAGACAAGGGTAGAAGGATGCTAAAGGTGATTTAGAGATCATTAGGGCCACTGCCTGAGTTTCAACAGGCCAATATCCACCCATAGCCATGACATATGAGATACCAGAGTTGCAGGGGCAAGATGGCCACCTCAGTGAGTCCAGAAGTTGGGACCTCTGCCCCAGCATGTCCAGGTGTTGAGACATCCATTTCAATGGGTCTAGAGGGTAGAGCATTAAGCCAAAAAGGATTACCCTCAAGCCTTAAGATCTCATGGAGTTTGCCTTGCTAGGTTTTGGACTTACTTGTAACTGGTCACCCCTTCCT
Organism: Saimiri boliviensis; assembly: GCF_048565385.1. Lineage (NCBI taxonomy): Eukaryota > Metazoa > Chordata > Mammalia > Primates > Cebidae > Saimiri > Saimiri boliviensis. The sequence goes on from NC_133470.1 coordinate 98,510,164, forward strand.
TCTTTCCTATTTCTTCATTTTGGAAGGGAATGTCTATCCTATGGCCATCTCACCACTGTATTTTGGACAGACATGACTTGTTTGGTTTCACAAGTTTATAAATAGAGAGGAATTTTGCCTAAGGATGAATTGTACCTTGACTCTCATCCATATCTGATTTAGATGACATTTAGATGAGACTTTGGAATTGAGTTAAGAATTTGGGGGTTGACTTGGATGGAATGAATTATTTTGCATTTACAAAGGACAAGAATTTTGGGGAGCAAGGATGGAATGCAATGGACTGAATGTTTTCATCCTCCCAAAATCCGTATGTTGAAATCCAATCCCAATGTGATGATATTAGGAGGTGTGGTCTTTGCGAGTTAATTAGCTCATGAAGGTGGAGCCCTCATCATGGGACTAATGACCTTATAAGAAGAAGTCAGTATTCTCACTCATAAGTGGGAGTTGAACAATGAGAACATATGAACACAGGGAGGGGAACAACATACACAGGGCATGTTGGGGATGGGGGGTGAGGGGAGGGAGAGCATTAAGACAAATACCTAATGCATGCAGGGCTTAAAACCTAGATGTCAGGTTGATAGGTGCACCAAAGCACCATGACACATGTATACCTGTGTAACAAACCTGCACACATGTATCCCAGAACTTAAAGCTAAAAATAAAAAAAGAAGCCAGAGAACTATCTGGCTCTCTTTTTGCCAGCTAGTGAAGATATAAAGGGAAGTTGGTTATTTGCAATGCAGAAGACTACTCTCACCAGAACCCAGCTGTGCTGGGGCATCCTGATCTTGAATTACCAGCCTCCAGAACTATAAGAAATAAATGTTTGTTTTTTTAAGCCATCCAGCCTCTGGTAATTTGTTATAGCTGCCCAAAATGACTAAGACATCCAGTGTCTGTTATGGTGAGCAGCACTCTTTGTGCAGCAAAATTTGGGCTGCCAGAGCCAATACTTCCCTGAAACTTCCACAGCCCCATCTGGCTGATTAAGGGCTAATTCAAGTATCAATTAATTGTTCCTCATTTAATTTCTTTTAAAACATTTTCACAGTGCAGATAATGAGGAAGAATCTTCTGCTTTGAAAAGTCAAGCAAGACCCACTACTTTAAAGAAATTTGTCTAAAACTGTTGTAAATTGTAAGCTAGTAAGTGATCAGATAGTGGCAATTTGGTCGAGGAGCTTAAGATTCTGTTTCACAAGAGAAAAATTAAAGCATTGATTCACTATATAGGATTTCCAAAAGGAAGGGGAAATGCCCAGTTACTGTTTTTGTTTGTTTGTTTGTTTGTTTGTTTGTTTGTTTGTTTTAATTACCTATTGCATTTCTTCACTTTGACTTGGTGCTAATAGAACTGGTGATATGTGGTGACTTGAAAAGTAGAAACTAATGATGGAATTGTAGGTTAATAGGGACCACTTTAACAATATGAAGGCACAGAAAGCTTATATTCCTTGGCCAGCAGCACACACTAGTTAGTAGCAGATCTAGATGGGATCTGAAGTCAAAAACCAAAAAAATTATGTTGCCTTTCCTTTGGTTATTGCTATCCTCTGCCCTTTCTGGTGAATGATGGTTGGGTTTGGTTAAGAGAGGATACAGTAGGAGGTGAAATAAAGAGATGGGTGGGGGAATTCTGACAAACTCTGAGAGGCAACAAGTTGTCTGACTCACTGTGATACCTTGCAAAAATAAGCATGCTTGAAAGAGGGGCTTCATATTAGAGAAATTTGAAAAGTAGTCCCCCAAGGAAGGCTCTGGAGGTGGCAGACTGAGTCATCCTTACTTGGGAAAGATCCTTACTTGCCATGGTCTTTTGATTTCCTGCAAATAAAGCAGCTTCCTCCTCTTCAGGTACAGATACAGAATGAGTATTTATATTTTAGTTAAATTCCTCCTTGGCCCCCCCATTTTTTTTCTGGGAAGTGAAGATGGAAATCCCCCTGTGGCTTTCCCTACAGGACTGGTTGGAAAAATTGGTAGGAAAAGGAGTTTGGATTTTATTATAAGTCTGTTAGGTAGTTTGTAGAACACTTTAGGAAAAGGAGTGAATATTATGATTTATTTTTTTAAATAGATGATTGCTCTGGTTCTGAGTGAAAAATGGATGCTAGAGGGTTAAAGAAGCTAAGAAAAAAAATCTGAAGCAATTGCTTTGGAACAAATGGATATAGTGGATCAGATTAAGATGGTAATAGTAGTGATGGACAAAAGTAGACAGAATTGGTATATATATTTAGAAGAAAAGTCAGAAAGACTTAGAAAGAATTGAACATGATGTCTGAAAATGAGTGGAATCAATCCTAGCTTTCTTATGTGAGCACCTAGAAATTGCTGGAAGAGATGATTTACGGGTAAAAATCATGGGTTTGCATCTGAAATGCTAGGTTTGAGGTCCTGTTAGACATTCAGGTGGGGATGTCAGGTGGTCAGTTGGACATAAGTAGAAATGTAAACTTGGGACTCATCAACACATATATAACATTGAAATCTGTAGGACTGAATGAGGCCGAGGTCATTTAGAGTGAGAAGAAAAGAAGCTGTAAAAAAGATTTAGAAGGAAAGACCAGTGACATAGAAATAGAACTATGAGAATAAAGTGTCCTGGAAGCCCAGAGAAGAACAGATTTTTGAAAAGATTGGCTAGTTGGTTGTGTCAAATCCTGCTGGAAGCTCAATTAAATGAAGAGCAGAGATCACTGACTTTGATTACCTGAAGGTTGTTGATAACTTGACAACAGTGATGTATATATAGTGCTGAAGAAAGAAAAGCTACATTAGAGTGAGTCAAGAGGAGAAAAAGAAGTTAGGTTGAAAATAGTGATGATACACTATTTATGAAAGAGATTTGATTGTGAAAGGGGACAGAGACATGGGGTGGTAACTGGAATGGAGAGGTGAGGTAAGATATTGAATAAATAGGGTATGCCTATCTGCTGATGTGGGCAATCCTGTAAAGAGGGAAAAACTTAAGATGCAAGAAAAAGGAGACAGCCCTTGAGAAGGCTAGATGGGTTGAGATGGATACTGACTACAATCCATGGAGCAAAGTAAGGACATTTCACTATAGTGCTCCTGCTGGTCAATTGAGTCAGGTCATCATATGTGACTAAAGGGATGGATATTGGATGTACTTGTAGGTTTGAGAATAGATAACACTGTAACATCATCGTTTTGGAGAATAGAAGTGTGAACAATAAAGGGAAGTGTAGTAGACTGTTCAGGCAAACCAGACGGCTCATTTGAAACGTCCAACTATGATTTTAAAATGAAATTTGTCAACACTGCTGTGTGCTTTTCTTAGGAAAAATTCACCTGCTAAAATACAGTTATGAAGTTGGAAAAGAGTATACTTAACTAGAGTTGGGGCTTTGTAAGGCAGATGTATATGGTGGAGGGAAAGAGAAATTAGGGAGTTAGTCATATTTGGAAAATAGTGAATATAATGGATTATCAAATATAAGGTCTGGATAGAGAGACATGAATACATGAGGTAGATGATGAACTGTGAGAAGGTGGTGAGGGCAGTACCTGGCAAGTTTTTCTGAAATTAGAGAATTAAGAGAATGGGATTACTCTGGCATATGAACTGGAAGGAAAAGAAGTAGGCTAATAGACAAATAAGGGCCCAAGAGTGAGATTAAGGATTGGCCAGTGAGGTAGGAGGGGAAAAGATTTTCCAGAAGAAACAGCAGGTAACCAGTCAAGGCATCAAGTAAAATAGGGATAGAAAGGTAAACATTAGATATAATGACAAGATCACTGTTGACCTTAACATGAACCATTTCAGTGGAATGGTAGGATCCATTGTAGTGGATTAAGGATTGAATGGGCAATGAGGAAATTGAGACAGAGAATTCAGAACACTTTTTCAATAAGTAATTGCTGTTTAAACATTTTTGTGATAGCTACTTTAAAATCCTCATCAGGTAATGCTAACATCTAAGTCATCTCAATGTTGTTACAAACTGACTTTTTTTTTTTTTAATTTATGTTTTGAGTTTCCTCGATCTTGGTATGACAGACGATATTTTTGTTTGTGTTCTGGATATTTTGGCGAATATGTTGCAAGACTATGGATCCTATTTAAATCTTGTATTTTAACAGGCAGTCACTCCATTGAGATTTGGCATTAAGGTTCTGGCCTACTTTGTGAGTTGTGATTACAATGGCAGTTTAATATTTTTTAGAGCTTTTGCAGTGCTATTTTGGTTGACTTGGTTTATCCAATGCCTTAGGACTCCCACTGGTCCTTGCTTGTGCTGCTTAAGGGAGCAGAAAGGGTTTTCCGAGGCCCACAGAAAAAAAGAACCTTCCTTGGTAGGCCATGTGTCATGGCTGGGCCCTTCCCATCATTGCCATCCACCTGTGCCAGCATCCTCTGGTAGAGGAAGGGATTCTTGGGTCATTTCCCCCATTTTGTTGGGACAAAAATGCTTCATGTACAGGGCACCCTCTTGTGGTAGGAATTCCCCGGTTGGTGTTGCCTGGATATCTGATGCCCCTCAAAATGGGAGGGAATGTCAGGTCTGTAGAGAAACACACACACACACACACACACACACACAACCTTTTTGGACAAGGCCTGTTTGTTGTGGCAGGATACCCCTTGCCTGTACTGCCTGGATGCCTGGTATTTCACAGGAAGAAAAGAGTCTTGGGTGGGCAGGGAAGGAGAGTGCTTCCCCTGGCTACTTATTGTTAGTAGGGCCCACAATCATTTCCCCTTGCTGCCATTCCCAGGTTCACTTGATATTTATTGTCAGATGTATTATCATTTGATCCAGGAAAGAAGCAAGTCAACCTGGGCTGCCATCTGTTGTTCTGTCTGGGATCAGGAAATGCAGGGTCTGTGTTACCTTCCTCCATTGGATAGGGAGAGAATCATAAGATACCCTACCAGTGTAATATTTCTCGAATACTGGGACCCTAAACCAGTTAGCCTGCCTTTTACCACCTTACAGAGTTTTCCTCTAGTTGCCGCTTGCATTATTCCCAGGGTTCATAGTTGTATTAACACTTTGGGCAGAGGAGCAGGGAGAAATACATCTACACCACCTTGTTTGGACCAGACATCTGATTATATTTTAAAGGCCTAAAGTGGGAAGCAAAGAGAGAGGACAGTCAACAGAGCAAGGACCCAAAAATTGTTTAGAGAAAAGAACTCAGAACACAGATCAGGATATAAGTATTAGCAAGGGACAGGGAAGAGAGAAGATGCATATTCAGATAAGTTTATAGGATTGGTAGCAAGAATTTGAGAACATTCTCAGCTGATGGGTCTAATTACTTTCCTGTGAAACAGAGAGGCAACATAAGAGCCCAAACTCTGATGTTTCACATTTTTGCTTATGAACCCCAGCTGCACTTCTTACCAGCTGTGAGACCTTTGGTAAATCACTTAAAAATCTCTCTGTGCCTCAGTTTCCCACAACATGTAAATAAAAACAGCATTTATCCTAATAGGACTGTTATGATGATTAATTGAAATGAGTTAATATTTGAAAAGTGCTTTTAATATAGTATAAGTGTTAGGTATGTAAAAATATCTTGCAAGGTTCCTGTATTAAATAAGATAAGCTCGACAATATGTGTAGCAAACTGCCTGGTATATAGCATTTAGTGTTACTATCATTTTCAAAAGTATTCTTTGCAACCTTAGGATATTTTCTTAGTAAAAGAAGTAAAATCATAGGTCAAAATTTGCCGATCCCCTGTTTTTCACAGAGAGGGTCTACGTGGAAGTAGACACAAATACACAGTATCAGTCTTGGTAGAAGTAGTGGGGATGGGGAAGCTGCAAATGAGTAACTCCAAGATGCCATTGGAGCATCTATTTCCTTGGGAAGCTTTAGGCAAGTGCCCAAGGCCCACTGAGCTCCTCCAGCCTTAGCACAGACCTTACTATGTTGTATGCAGCTTTCTGCCCTCCCTTTCTTGAAGTCTGAGTGCTCCTTCAGGATGGGGACCAGCAATAGGAAAAGGTTTAGACTCCCTCACATCACAGCATGTCTCTGTGCTATATTATACACCCTGTCCCAAAGTAACATTTGAAAGTCCCCAAGAAAGCCAAATGGAGTCAAGTATCTGGAATATGTTAATTTGGGCAGTCAGCTACATAAATTGCGAAACAGAAGTCATGCTTCTAAGTATTCTGTGACAGCAGAAAAAAATTGTAGGATTTATCTTGATAGGAAATGAATACAAAGAAGAATTAGTGCCATCTTGTGGAGTAATACATCATTACCACTTTAAGAGTCAAACAGCCACCAATGAGAACTAACTCGGTTATATTTTTTTTGTATCTCCCAAGGCTTGATCTGCAAGAAATGCTTAAAAATTCCTTGCAGAATTAAATGAATAAATGAGAGAAGAGATAAGAATTAGATGGAGACTTTGTCAATTTAAACATCACCTTGATAAAATGTTTGATGCACTGTCCAGTGCTCATTTGGAGACCTTTAAAAATGGTGTTGTAGACACCCCAAGGCATTATTATGTACCTACCATAAAGGACAATGAAAAATAAAATATTTGCATGAAGAAATCAAGAAATATGACCTTTTTCTTGTCCTGGCCTTATGAGTAGTAGATGAATAAACTTTCTAATGGTGTTTTTCTCTTCCTGATTATCAATGTGCTGCAAATTAATAAATCATTTAAAGAACAAGAAGAGCTGGGGCACAGTGACTCACGCCTGTAATCCCAGCACTTAGGGAGGAGAAAAAGGGTGGATCTCTTGAGGGCAGAGGTTCAAGACCAGCCTGGCCAACATGGGGAAACCCTGTCTCTACAAAAAAATGCAAAAATTAGCTGGCGTGATGGTGCATGCCTGTAATCCCAACTACTTGGGAGGCTGAGGCACGAGAATCGCTTGAGCCTTGGAGGTGGAGTTTGCAGTAAGCTGAGACTGTGCCTCTGCACTCCAGCCTGAGTGACAGAGCAAGACCCTGTCTCAAATAAATAAATAAATATTTTTAAAAATAAGAAAAATAAAGAACATGAAGAATATGGGTAGCTTCAGAGCTGGTGGGTGTTATCGATATTCTGTTAACTAAAAAAAATTTCTGACAACCAACTATTTCGACCTGTAAAAATGTCAGTTTCTTACAGTTTGGCCTAGTATTTCAAATCGGTTCACTTAAAAAAATTTATTCTGGGTATATGATAGGTCAGGATACTGTAGTAGGTCCTAGATGATTCAGGGACAAATAATACATTGGCCCTACCTTTAGAAATCTTACCATTTGGTGTGGAAGTGGGCACTTAGATAACATGCATTCTATTTTAATAATTTCTGTTAAGTGCCATCAGTGTAGAGTTAAGCCAAATTTTGTGGAGGTTCTATGGGAGGTCTAGGAAAGCATAATGGTTTGGAATTGTGGATAAGAGCAAGGACTCTGGCACCAAGCTCTCTCAGGTTGAATGCTAATTTCACTACTTACTAGATGGGTGACTTTGGGCTAAGTGCTATGCTTTGCTATACCTCAGTTTCCTTATACATAAATTGACATCACATAGTGCCCACCTCATATGATTGAAGCAAGGGTCAAATGAGTTATAAAGTACTTGGACTAATGCCTCACACATAGCAAGTTGTGTTAAGTTTTAGCTATCTTCATCACCATCATCAATCATCGTCATCATCATTACCATCATCATCTCTATTCCTGCAGAAGTATTTGAGTTTGTTTTATAAGCTGAGTTAAATTTCACTATTCATTTCTTTCATTTAAAAAGTTTTTCAATAATTTATTTATTGAGTTCCTAGTTTTCCCAGTTCCTGAGAAGAATAGGTAGGAATATTAGCTACTTCTTTCTACTAGATCACCATTTTTGTAAAGTTTGGGCCCAAGGCAAGAGCTTTACAGGAAAAGACAAGGGAAAATGAAAAGACAGAGGACAGTAAGACTGTTGTCATTGGAACAAATGGCTCATGGGGGCTTGTATCAAGTTATGGAGTAGATAAGCCACGACTTAGATTATTTGAATCTATTCACATGTATATTTGTGAAGGCAAAACCTGTTCTGGGTTGGCTTTAAGAAAATCAGCTATTGTAAACAGTGTTGCAATGAACATTCGTGTGCATGTGTCGTTATAGTAGAATGATTTATAATCCGCCCACTGATGATAGACTGGACAGGGAAAATGGAAACACATAAAGCACATAAACACCATGGAATACTATGCAGCCATCAAAAACGATGAGTTTGTGTCCTTTCTAGGGACATGGATGAACCTGGAAACCATCATTCTCAGCAAACTGACACAAGAGCAGAAAATCAAACACCGCATGTTCTCACTCGTAGACGGGTGTTGAACAATGAGAACACATGGACACAGGGAGGGGAGCACTACACACTGGGGTCTGTTGGGGGGAAATAAGGGAGGGACAGCGGGGGGTGGGGAGTTTGGGAGAGATAGCTTGGGGAGAAATGCCAGATGTAGGTGACGGGGAAGAAGGCAGCAAATCACACTGCCACGAGTGTATCTATGGAACAATCTTGCATGTTCTTCACATGTACCCCAAAACCTAAAATGCAATTAAAAAAAAAGAAATACATTTTACATTTCAATAGAAAAAAAAAAAGAAAATCAGCTGAAATAGCTAGACAGAAGCTACATAAAATAAGGGCAAAGGCATGCTGCATTGCTGACATATAGTACCTCAGGCCTGCTCTGTGGATACTTGGTCAATGCTGAATGTTCTTTGTCCCCAAGTTGTGAAATCATCCCTCTATGAGAATGATCTTCTAATAAATTATTTAATGATAAATTCATTTTGTGTCATAGTGAAAGTATTGACAGCTAAGAAGTAAAACTGTAAAATTAACTGCTGTGGAATAAGAACAGTTAAAATTTCACTTTTATTTTAATGCCTTAAACACCTGACAACATATTGGAGCATGACTTTATGAAACATGGATAACATTCATCATTTGAGTCTTAAGATCCAAATTCAGTATTTCAGAGTGGGAACCTGATGGGTTGTAGTCATGGGTGTTTAGTATGTTGTAAAAAAGTCCAAGTGGGAATAATGACATGTTTGCACTCTCTGTGACTTGATCACTGAAATTTGGGAAGCTCATCAACTTTACCCATTATCAAGTCCTCCTTTGCTCCTCTGCCCTCTGGTCACCCAGTAAGATCAGGACTTTTCTGGAAGGGCTGCAAGTGACCCCACTGGAAAGAGCAGCACTGTGCATCAGGATGGATTCCCAGGCACACTATACATTGTGGGGTCACAGGCCATATGGGTGGACGAATTGATTTCATGGCTGTATTTGAATTGACTTCCCTTCTGGAATCCTGATGCCTCTTTTAATTTTATGTGGCAACTATCATTTGCTTGTGCTGATCATTCATCCAATCACCTCTAACATTTCTCAGTGAGGGTATTTTTTTAACTAAATATAGACCAGCCATCAACTTGAACTTAAAAACCAACGCAGCAGTTAGCTCGGTCATTAGTGCAGAAATAATCTTCTATGCTGCTATGATTTGATCCCACTACAGATATTTTTATAGCTAGTTATGCCAGCAAGACTCAATAAATGATACTTGTCCAGATTGCTATCAGGAACTGATAATATGAGAGGTAACATAGGCTTTATGTAGGATCTGTTTATACTTAGAGTACTTCCTGGATTTTGAAGGATTTCAAAGCTAATGGCCTATTAAATAGGTCAGAGGTAAAAGAAAAAGTTGCTTGGCATAAAGCATGGTGAATCACCTTATGGTAGAGTTCAAGTTTCCAATTCATAATCTTGTTAGCAGAATGTGCCTTTGAATGGAAAGTAATACACAACCTCTACCAATCTTTTCAACTCATTAACAAAGCTCAGCAGAGTTTGCCCAATGCCAATGTTTAAAAAAAAAATGGATGAAAACAACATGGATTGAAGAATGGGCACACAGAATATATAAGGAATGAAGGTAAATGGCATCAAAATTGTGTCTGTGTAAAATATTTGCTGTTGTGTTACATGCCATAATTTGAGAGCACAAATACAGCCTTGAGGTTAAAGTCCGAGGTACTCTTTTCTAACAGGTAGTCCTCCTGTTATGTGCTAAAAGAAAGGAAGCTCATATTAGATTGTTCCAGATGTAGAAATAATAAAAACAATAAAGATGATAATATTAACAAGTCCATTTTCTGGAACACTTAGCCTGTTTACATGCCTAAAATGTGTTATCACATTTAATTCTTGCTTTTTTCTGGTTGAAATCTTATTTTACTTTTTTATGTTCTACATATTAATTTTAAAATCAATTATGTGTATATTTAAGGTATACAACATGGTGATGGATATTTTAATTTGTCCCACTATAGAGACCATTTTATTTTATATATATCTATATCCATATATATATATAGATATATATATGCATCTTAATATTTGCTTTTATGAAATCCTTGGACATAGATATTTTTATTGTCCTCAATGTAATATTTTTAAAACTTCATTTTAAATAAAAAATAAATGTATATGCTCTCTTAAAGCAGAGAGAACAAAACCTAACAAATCAACAGCATAAATAAAGGCACTCTTTTTCACTTCCAATGGATTTGTTATCATAGTCTGTACAGAATTTATCCGTGATACCTTGGTGTTCTAAATCCTTCTAAACTGAGTTTTCTTTTTATTCTGAGAGAAAAGTTTCTTTCTCTTCCAGAATCATGACTGTATTCTTCTCCTTCTATACTCTATCTTGCAGCCAGAGAATGACCAGAGAGTGTCCTCATATGTCTCTATTAATTACTGCCCCAAATATACCTTTTTCTGGAGCAGTAGTACCAGGAAAATCTTCCCTATTTTAGCTGTTGCAAGGGTATCACATGTAGGGTTTTCAGATTTAGCAAACAAAAATAGAGGGCACCAGTTAAATTTGATTTCAGATAAACAACAAGAAAATAATTTTAGTATAAGTTGATCCCAAATATTGAATGGGATAGACTTATAATACAAAATATTCATTGTTTATCTGAAATTCAAATATAAATGGGCATCCTATATTTCTTCTGGCAACCCTAAATACTAATTATAATTTCCAGATTACATAATTGAGATACAGCAGTAAGACCAATTTTAACTTGTTTCATCATGATGGGAATCCTGCCGAATTGTCTTCACTTCCTTAGAAACAAATGAGCAGCAGATGTCTGATTTGGTGAATGGGTTATCAGCTGAGCACAACCAACTTATGTAATAGTTTAAGCAGGAGAAAGGATGCATGCTAATTATATGCAAGCTTTCATAGAAATTTTTCTTCAGTTTACTCATTTTAGACGTATAGCATTTCAGAGTCTGAAAAAAGCTGTGGGGGTCAGACAGTGTAATGTTACCTCCAAAATTTCCCACTTACACTCTAGGGTGGCTGACAAAAAGTTATCAGGCCAAGGGGGTCAGATGGGGCCAAAGACCAACCCACATTCTGCTTTTCAAACCTTGCACCTAGAGAAGGCACTTCCCACCTTCTCCACCCCATCCCCATCCAGACACACACATATGTGCTTTACACTTGCCAGATCATGCACTCCCAGGTTGTGCCTGCTGGGAGCTGGTGCCTTTTTAAAATAATTTGCATGAAGGCAGTAGACGCTTGGCCCTGATTCATAAAAACATTTAACAGTCATTTGCAAAGTCACTACCCAGAGCCAAGCACCACGTTAAGTTCTGGGACTACAGAGATGGATAGGGCATGGTCTCTTCTTTAGAGGAAATTAGAATTTGGCATGGGACAGACAAGCAAAGAAATCCTTTAAAAATGTGCCATGATAGTAGATGTGCATAGCACATGATGAGAGCACAGAGGACAGAAAGCTATGTCAGCCTAGTGGCATGGAACTAGGAGGGATTCTCAGAAGGTTGGAGCTTAAGCAGGATGTAAATGAAAGAATGGGGTTAGAGTCAGAAGGGGGTGGAAGGGAGAAAAGGCATTCTAGGCTGAGGGTGACGTGGCACCAGCAAATTCACAGAAGTCTGAAATTGAGTGCCCTGCTTGGGAAACCTCAAGATACTCATTTCAGCTGGGGTGAAAGTGGGGGGTTGAGAGTGTGGCAAATTATAAAGGGTCTTTGCAGAGATCATGATTTGGGAAACACTGAATTAAACAATTCTCTGTGGGGTAACATTACTCGTGCTATATTCCCCCCAGTACAGAAAATAGTGACTAATAGTAGGCACTCAATATATGTTTTCTTAAATGAATGACTGAACAAGTGATTGAATAAGTGCTAGGACTTGTCAGAGCCTTTAATAGGACGGTGTGTGTTATAGATCTCAAGAGAGGGGCATAGTATGCAGAATGCTCACCTTATTTGACCACATAACTATTTTTTCACTGAATAATGCGTTCCTAAAAATTATTATTTTTGAGGCACACTTGGGGAAATCATGTTCTAAAGGAGACATGAAAATGAGAAACCACACGAATAAATATGAAGTGAGAGAAATCTATGATAAGGTTTCAGGGCTTATGCTTACATGAAATGGTGTGCAATTTTTCTCTATCTTCTTCTTGGAACTAGGTGATTGATTGATAGTGGGCAGCACGAGAGACCAGACACAAGGTGGGTTGACCCAAGTTCCAGAGGGCTTTGTAAGTCCTCTTCAGCAACAATAATTTGTATTCACGTTTTAATTTTCCCTTATTTACAAGTTCAAATTGTACCACAGCTAATTAGAAAAATATTCACTTTCCCTGTGGGCCGAAAGGTCCCACACCAATGCTAATCTCAGAAACAATAGTCTCAAGGTGAAAACATGTATCAAGCACCGACTTTATACCAGCACTTTCCACATTTTTACTCACTGATTTTCCATGATGGTCATGGGCATAATAGTATAATAACAATTACATATTACATGTTTACTCTCCCCCAGGCAATGGACTAAGTACACTTTACAATTGTTATCTCATTTGACCTGCATGACAAAACAACTCATTTATAACAATACTGAGGCACAGAGAGGTTAAGTAACTTGTGAAAAGTTACACAGCTGGTAACTCGCAGATTAGGGATGTGGACCTGGGTCCGTCTGACACTAAAGTTTACATGTTATGTGCTTAACTGCCCCACCATGCTGCTGTTAAGTCTACTATAAATCTTTTGTAGTGTATAATAAAAAAGAAGTTAAATGTCACACAAATATATCTTCAAGAAAACAATCCTGACCTCAATGACTACCATTAAATAGGATCCATTTATCCCTACTTGCCAAGTAGTCATGGATCAATTATACATCATTGCTATGTATGTGAATAGATCAAGTGTATTTACAGTGTTATTAGAACAGTCAACTGAGTCATGTTAAACCCTGGTTCATAATTTGTACTTAATGCAGGATATTAACTACTCACAATATAACACAATTAGACAACCCCTGTAACAGAATGAAAGCAGTCAGGAGTACTCTGTGCTGGACCTGAAACTACTCAGTCTTCCCCATTCTTCCCTCAGAGGCTCTAGGGATCATGTATCTGCTCCTTCTACCTTCTCACACATAGACAAAATAAAAAGAAGTAGGCTGGTTGTGAGGATTAATGAAATGTCACCTCCTAGGCTGCTGGCACAGAGACTGCTCACTTGTGAAATTATATATATATATATATATAATTTTAGTAGTATATATAATGCACATAAGTATTATATAAATATATGTATGTATATACTACTTACTCTTGAATTTGCACTTTCATTTAAAAGTATTCATTCAGATCATTGCACAGTCCTTGTAGTTGCATTAATAGGTAGGAATGACATATTTTAATTTTGTCATAAAGTGTAACATACATACGGAAGAGTGCATGTATAATTAATGATGAATATTTACAAACTGAACTCACCTAAATAATGAGCACCCAAATGAAGAAGCAGAATTTTATCAGCACCCCCAACAAGAACCACTGTGATCACTAACCCCTAAGGTTAACTTCTATCCTAAATTGGAACAGCGTAGAAACTAGAAGAAATAAAACCATGGCCGAGCTACTAAATGGAACACATGATACTTGGACTATCTGACCCCAGGGCTTATACATCAGATAATGCATGCTTAAAACTACAGCCCTTTCCACATTTCATAGAGGGAAGAATATTTTTAGTTCAAAAAATGTTTCATGGTGTTTGAAGATAAAATGGCTGGTTCCTAAATAGCCAGGCCTGAAAGAATGACCATGGCTGTGGAGAGGGGAGCCTATGATGATGGCCAACTTTCATGATGCTGCCCCGTGGATGGGCTCATGACAGTAGTGATCAAGAAGGGTTAAGGGCCAAGTTGTAAACCTCTGTTACTTTGCAGTCCCTTCAGAGGCCTCTTTTCTGAGAAGGTATTCCTACAATAGGAAACTGCCAATGACAAAACTTCATTGGCCAAGTAGTGTGAGACTTAATTGCAACCAGATTTTACATGACTGAACAGACAACACTTTGCTGTGATAATATAATTGCTGCCAAACTCTGTAGTATATCTCTGATTTCTAATTCTCCAAATTCCCCTGTGGAATTGTTATTCCCTTTTCACAGATGGGAACACTGATGTTCAGAAAGGTTAAATGCCCTGACCAAGGTACATAGCTAGTAAATGGTCAGGCTGGGATGCAAAGCCATGTCTGTTTTGACTAGAGCTTCTGCCTGTAGTTGTTATATATCAAGCTTGAAACACTTCACAGCTTCCCCAAGAGTTGCTTCATTGGAGATAGTTTGACTGTGGCCTACAGAATTTCAGATAGATGTCCTGAATTTCTACTCTTTTAAGATGGTTCAGAAGGAAATTGTAGGATCTCAGAATGACCATTAATCACATCACTTAGTACTAATTGCATCAGACACAGATTGCTTGCTTCCCAAAGTTTGGTCCATGGACCAGCAGAATAAAATGAAGGATCTCAGGCCACATCCCAGACCTCTGGCGTGAGAATTTGAATTTTAACAAGATTCCCATGGGACTTATGCATATGTTAAAATTTCAGATGCATCATTGAATGCTTTGAAACAGAGTTTAGTATATTCTGCTAAATGGGCTATGTGGAGTTTATATCTTGGATAAAATACATAAAAATATGAGTGAGATTATTTATTTCATTTCAAGAAGATGGCAGCTTCACTGCCTTACTGAGGCGATGGGAAGTGGTGAGAAGATTCTAACAGGAACAATCTCCCTCATTCACTTTGGTCTCTTTACAAGCATGTTCTATCATTAGCATTAATTGGGTTTACAGTATTCAGACACCTGCTGGGGGAAAATAGACACCTTAATTTGCTGAAATGTAAGGAAACCTCACCCATCTCAGCTATGGATTTGTAGACCTTATAAATCATGTGCAGCACCAAAAAGATATTTAAGCTCCCTAAATATGGGTTGCATTATTTGGCTTCTAATAGCATTGTGACTAGCAACAGCAAAGACAAATGGGTTTGCTCTGAAATCATGTCAGCGTGGAGGTTGTAACTGCTACTTTGAAAACATTCTTCCTGCTTCCTAAGGCATTTTGTCATCAGTGGAATGATCACTGTGCAATTGACAGCTTTCCAGAAATTGTTAGCTCTGTAAGATAGTAAAGTTTGTATTCTCTAAAATTTCATATTAGCAAGAGCACATCACAAAGTCACTTATTCATTTGTACAACAAGCATTTATTGACCACCTGCTATGTAGAAGGTGCAAATCTATGTGCTAGAGATAAAATGGTGAGGAAGTCCAAACTCAACGGTGAGCTCTCTGGGTGAGACAGACATTAAACAAATAATACTTGGACTGGGTGCGGTGGCTCAAGCCTGTAATCCCAGCACTTTGGGAGGCCGAGGTGGGTGGATCACGAGGTCGAGAGATCGAGACCATTATGGTCAACATGGTGAAACCTCGTCTCTACTAAAAATACAAAAAATTAGCTGGGCATGGTGGCGTGTGCCTGTAATCCCAGCCACTCAGGAGGCTGAGGCAGGAGAATTGCCTGAACCCAGGAGGCGGAGGTTGCGGTGAGCCGAGATCGCGCCATTGCACTCCAGCCTGGGTAACAAGAGCGAAACTCCATCTCAAAAAAATAATAATAATAATACTCAATTTACACTTTAAAAAATGTAAGTATTGGTGTCAAATGCTAGTGAAAAAAGGTACAGGCTATGGGTGGGGGGAATCTGTGAGAAAGAATTAAATCAGTTATATAGACATGGAGGATGGAGTCAGAGAAAATTTTCTTAGAGAAATAACTTTTAAGCTGAGGTGAGGTTTGAAAGATGAATGGGTGTCAACTAGGTAAGAATGGGTGAGAGAGTAGAGTGGAAGTAGAGGCTTCATTCCCAGCAGAGGAAATAGCAGGTACAGAGTCCCTTTGGTGGGAAAGAACATGGAACATTCAAGGACTGAAACAGGTCCAGTAAGGCTTGAGAGTTAACAGAGAGGAAGAGTTGCACAAGACAAGTATAATTGTGCAGGGCCTTGATAGTCATGGGAAGGATGTTGATGTTACCGCTAGGGCAATGGGGAGACCTCAAAGGGCTTTAAGTAGGCTCAGAGAGATTGAGTATCATTTGTTACAGGCCTCACAGCTGTAAAGGGTACAGAGGCAATTCAAACCCAAGGCCATCTGACTGCTGAGATAGCTCTTTTAATCACAGTATAGCTCCTGTTTATTTTACGCAACTACACTTTTTCTGAAATCTCCTCCAGGCCTTAAACTTCAGGACATGTGTAATTCAAATTGTGCCTTGGTTTGTTTTGAAATACGTCTTGGATATTTTCTACTATGTAACAAATGGCCACTGGGACAGGGTGTTTGGTATAGTATCAGTGAGATGAGTGAGTCTAGCTTTCTATGTCAAATAAGCTGGTGGAATTTATAACAGAGGACAGGACCACAGAAATCTGGAGAAAGGCAATACATGTCGTCAGATTCTGTAAAAAGGAGCCATGCGTGCCTAATAGATCTGGAATTTTCTGAAGATGTGACTAAGCAAGTGAATGAGGGAGAGACAGTACATGTAATAATAATCTCAGCTGCATGCAAAGCACTTTATTAATAATTACTTCTCTCACTGGACTGCTGTGAACCTTATATGGAATGATACATTATTGCCTCATTTCATAGATGAAGAAAGAGGCTCAGTGAGGTCACAAGACTTTTTCCAAGTACAGTACATATTAAGGAAATGATAGAACTCATATCCAAAGCAAGATCCTTCCAACTCCTGAGTTCTTAACCATTTTTTTTTTTGCCATTCAGTGGCTTAGCATATGTTTATTATGTTGAATAGATGTTTGACGTTATTGTGGAGGAACTTATTGAAAAAAAAGTATTAACGGCCATTTCTGTGATGACCCCAGATTTCTTTCCTGCCTCTGCGTTGCCTTTCAGATCCCCAAAAAGGCATGTTTATATGTACCATCTAATTGCATCCTTACAAAAGTCTAAAAATAAAATTAAAGTTCACCACATTTTATAATAGAGGCTATTGGAGCATTAAGAAAGGCGTTGGGCCGGGTGCGGTGGCTCAAGCCTGTAACCCCAGCACTTTGGGAGGCCGAGGCGGGTGGATCACGAGGTCAAGAGATCGAGACCATCCTGGTCAACATGGTGAAACCCCGTCTCTACTAAAAATACAAAAAATTAGCTGGGCATGGTGGCGTGTGCCTGTAATCCCAGCTACTCAGGAGGCTGAGGCAGGAGAATTGCCTGAACCCAGGAGGCGGAGGTTGCGGTGAGCCGAGATCGCGCCATTGCACTCCAGCCTGGGTAACAAGAGCGAAACTCCGTCTCACACCAAAAAAAAAAAAAAAGAAAAAAAAGAAAGGGGTTGGCAAATTTTCCTGTGAAATGCTAGACAGTAAGTATTTAATAGTTTAGGATATGTAGCCTCTGCTTCAACTAAACTTTGTGGTTAGAAAACAGCAATAGACTACAGAACAAATGAGTAGGATTGAGTCTATAACTAATGGCAAGGTCTATAACTCTAGTTAGACCTTGACATTTGAATTTTATATAATTTTTATATATCATAAAATATTCTTCGTTTTTATTTCTTTCAACCATTTAAAAATGTAAAAGCCACTCTAAACCTGCTGCTGTGTAAACATAGATGGCATTGGGCCAGATTTGACCTTGCAGGCACAGTTTGCCTTTAAGCAGCCTACCCAAGGGTGTATGCCTAGTAATTGTTACACTATTTGCAAAAAGTTGAGTGTTTCCATCAGCAGGGGTTAATGGATTGCCCCATATCCAAACTTTATTTCAGGCAGAAAAATAGAATTTTATTTTATTCAGCTAGAGAATCACAGAGTTAATTACATCTACTTTCATCTGGAAAAGCTGCCAAGAGTCCATTGGCCCAGGTTCAGAGATGACATGCTTCCTAATCACAGTTTGTTCCTGAGATGCTGGATTGTTCTCACAGTTCCCTGGATCTGAAGTTCTTTAGGAATGGAAGGGGCTTCTCAGCTCAGGATCTAAGCTAGAAATACAATCAGCAATGGCTACTCATTCAGGGAGAAGTAAACCTGGTTTGGAATGATTGGATCAGTGGAACTGGAAGTGTTTACCTTCCTACTATGCCTCACGCACAGGGTAGATAGCAAAGTATCTAGTTGACAACCCCTTGCTTCTTTCTAAGGAGCAGCCAGCTGGTGTGTGAGCACTTATTGTCCTCATGTTGCCCTGGTACAGCTATTTCCCTGGCTCTGTTTTCTCACTATCTGATATATAAATGCAAGACTGACAGCTGTCCCATTGCTGAAGATGTATTCTTAGCACTGGATGTAGCATATATCTGCAAGATACCATGTGGAGAAAGATCTAAAGGCCATGTTTTACAGCTGGTGAATTAAAGGCGGGTAGGGAGTGGTGCACAAAGGGAAGAATGCCAAATCTTTAGTATCCACTGAAGCAGTCCCTCATGTTGAGGTTCATGATTTAGGATAGAGGATAATACTGTGCATGAGGATGCTAATTAACTGTTACCAGAACACTCAATCCAAAAGCAAATGTTGACTTTAGGGTCTTAGCATCCAATTATCTTGCTTGCAGTACAAGAGACACAGTGTCATTATACATACAGCAGCTGCTTTTGTGCACAGGCAAATGTGTTGGATGTGACAGGGAAGAACTACAAACACTTGTGGAGTGCGTCTATATTGGTTCCCAAACCAGCAAGGACACATGTGATTTCCAAGCTAGACAGGTGTTAAGTGTATCCATTCAAATAGGGAAACACCTCCATATATATAGAACATGTATGTGTATAAAATATATAGTTTGTGATCTGCATAATATATTATATATTTATATAATATGTATGTGGTATAACTGAAACAATGGTTCCCTTGGCTTAACTCACAGCATACTTTGAAATATATATATATATATATGTATATATAATATAAAATATGTATTATATGTATGATATAATACATGTGCATAAACACAAACTTTTTTTCCCAAGTTTGCTGTGAGCTAAGCAAGTGTCTTCATTTTCTCTACTTACAGTCAGGTATGGTAAAAGCAAAATTCAGCCATTTTGGAAATTATGTACAAGACTATGTCTACTCAGCAGTTCTGCTAACTTAGATTCTGGGGTTTGGGGACCTCCTTAAGGGTACTTCATTTGAACATGAGATGCAGCATTCCTAGGCTTCCCAATGGATGACATATCCAAGCCAGATTTAGTGAACACAGGAAGAATGGGATTCAGGTAAATATTAGCTATTATTATCATCATTATTATATGCTGGATATTGCTTTAGATACAATTTTATGCACGATCTCATTTAAATCTTGCAATATGCCTATCAAGTAAGTACTACTATTATTCCCATTTTACAGATAAGAAAGCTGAGGCACAGAGAGGCTAAGTGAATTGCCTACTGTTGCAAAGTTTGTTAGCAGTAGAGCCAGGATCCATGCCCAGACAATTTGACTGTCAATACCAAGATCTTAGCCCTATGTTTCTTCCTCAGAAGGCAGAATTTAAGCTCATAAGGTCTTAAATGTGGTGGAGGAATATAATAAATTTGAACCACCACCCAATTAATTTCTTCTTGGTCTAAACAGTCCTCCTCTCAGTCCAAAAAGTCTAATTCACACAAAAATGGATGAAATTAAAATTACCTACCTATCCTTTGTGCACCCTTTCATTAAATGAGTATTTGTTATATATGCTGGGGCTGTAAGTAGAGAGTTCATTGGAGGTAGCAGCTATGAAATTCTTCCACATATAGTGGTTATCAAGTCAAAGGCACCTTTGGGTACTTGGTATGAAATCAAATGACATGAGATGAGATTGCCACACGCAAATGTCTAGAGCTGCATTATCCAATAAGATAGGTACCCAGCACATGCAGCTAGTTAAATTTAAACATTAAAATTAAATTAAATTAAAAATTCAGTTCTTCAGTCACACGAGATACACTTAAATTACTCAATGACCACAAAAAAGAAAGTGGCTACCATATTGGACTACGAAGGTATAGAATATTTCTGTCATTACAGAAAGCACTATTACGCAGCACTTATCTAGAGAAAAAGGCAAGAAGAGAAAGAAAAAAGGTGTTGATAGACCTTGTGCATTACCTATAATTAGGAGTCAGGAAATGGAAAATGTGGCAGTAAAGGAGACAAAGGAGGAGATGGAGTTGGTGGAAAGATAACTAGGATAATGCAGAGTCAGGAAAGCCAAGGTATGGGAATATCAAAGAATGAAGTGTGGTTCTCAGCATTCAGTGCTGGCAAGTGGTCTTCTGAAGTTACAGGTCAAAAATAAACTCTGGAAGTGGACATTTGGGGCAAACATGGTGGGTGCTGATGATGGGCTGCTTTATTACTGGAACTGTGCTGGACAGTGGAGGTCCCTAGTCACAGCCACTGCTTCCAAACCCAGTAGGGCAGATATCATGCAGAACTGTACTATTGATTTGCTTTTCGAGCAACTGACTTGCTGTTGGCTTGCTACTAGCTTTAACCCTGTGGACGACAGCATGGCTCCTTACCTTTCTGCTTCCTCAGTGGCCCTTTCAAAACCTTTGACCTTAAACATTCCCAAAGCAGTCCCAGGAGTGGTGAAGCACTCAGAACTCTGGGAGAGCAGTACTACTCAATTCAAGGGTGATGACTGAGTATAGTAATGAGAGTAAAAAGTCATGTCTGTGACCTTTGTCAAATTCATCAGTAACCATTAACAAGATCTGAATGGCAAGTGAGAGAGAGCAGGCAGCATTGTAGAGAATATTAAATCTCAAGGGCCATAAAAAAGTATTGTCAAGGGCCTTTTAAGTTGCCTTAAATTAAGCCCCTGAAGTTCTCTTAAGCACATTTAACATGGTGATTCTGCTGAGATCAGGGCCGGAGAGGAACATAAATCTACATGATCCGGACTTTGATCCAGTATCTGAGGTAATGCAATGTGTGGCCAGACACATGTTCTTAGAAGCTGGGAGAAAGTTTAGCTTTCACTTTAACCTGACCTTACTTGCTTGTTCCAGGGGTTTGTTGTTGTTTTTACTTGTAGCTCTCTAGGTACTGTGAGATGTTAGTGAACCTAGGTTAATAGTTTAGATATTGGTTCTAATCTTGCTCTGTGTTGACTCAGTGGCCTGTCAATCAAGTCCTCATGGTACATTATGGTACAGGAGAAAAGCTGGAGGCCTTCACAGTAAGCCCATGTTGAAGTGGAATCCTGGCTATGCTTCTTAGTAGTTGGATGACCCTGGACAAAATAGTTAACCTTGCTGAGCTTCACACGGTTTTGTGGATAAGAAGGAGTGGTAGGGACAAAGGCAAGGCTGCTAGCCCTCAGTCTTCTAACTTGTAACTAATTGTCTGTAAATGTTTTCCTTTGTTTTGGCCAGATCCCCCCAACACCCTTCCCTGCCCACCTTGGTGGGTTCCAGAATCTCAGTTCTTTAAGGTGCCTCCAACTTTGTAAAGGGAGGCTAACAGCAAGGCAGGCTTGTGTCAGCTGTCTGGTCCTTCTTCCCCAGGAATCAACACTGAAACTCAAAGGAAGGGGAAGAGGGTTAATGTAAAGAAACTGCTTTTTAAGCACTTGCAAAGGGATTTTACTCCTTGCCTTCTCTTCGGTCCAAGTGTGCACACACATTTACATGCACATGCAGACATTCAAACCACACAGTAGTGCCTTTCCACTTATTCTGTTTAGGATGCAAGCAAAGAATTGTTGAAAGATGGTAAATATGTGTTATGTGAACGACAACATAAGTAACATCGATCTGGATTAACTGTGAACTGTTTAGGAACTCTGGCACAAACATCTTTGAGCTTAATAATGGTTGTTAAAGGTGACAGGAGTTCAGAGCAGAGAACTACTTTTGTTATAACAATCATCTCCCTATTTACCCTCACTACATCCTCATATACCCCAACAAGGCATGCATGGCATCTAGCAGAGTTCCAGGTATATAGCAAGGATTTATTAAAGGCTGCTTTCATTCACAAAAATCACTGTGCTAATCATTGTTTGGTATAGAGAAGAGGTGAAATACAGAATCATGACCTTCACAATTAGCAGTAACAATTGCCATTAGCTTCACAACAAGCCTACAGAGCTCCAAGTTGCAGATGAGGGGCTAAAGTTGAGAGAGGTGATGTAATTATCCAAAGTCACATGACTTCTAAATGGCAGAGTGGACTTAGGTCTCTTGGACTCCACAGCCCATACCCCTCCCACTTTTCCAATGCTGCACTTCAGAAGTAGGCCAGTTAGGAAAATGCAGTGGCTAGAATTCAGCCGTAGAGTGAGGCAGGCAGGAATGAACTGAGAAGGTTAAAGATTACCCCTTTTCCCTTGGAAACAAGGGCCTGAGTACAGCAAGCTGGTCCTTCGTAGCTGCTCCACACATTTTCTTTCTCCTCAGCCTATATTAGAACTACATTCTTCCCTTGTTTGTTTATGCAGAGAAACAGGTGATGAGAAAAGCACACTGGAGGTGTCTGCAAGAGCAATGCCCTGCTTTGCTTACTATAAATAGCTCCGTCTCAGCCAGTTGCCATAAATGGCATTTTACAGGGAAGGCAACCAGTTTGAAATAAGCCCTAAGAAGATGTCAGGACATCAATATTCGCTTGGTGTATGCAGTGTTCCCAATCTATTGCAGAAGATTAGGAGTGTTGAGATCTTGAAGCGAAAGTGGTTTCATCAGATAACGTGATGCCATCCCAAGATCTTGGTCAGGGAATCTACAATTACTCAGAAATCTGCTTTTCAAATTTATGAGCAAAAAGCCAGCAATGACTCAGACAAATCTGCAGTAGAAACCGAAAGTGGACTAAATGTAGTAAATATTTTTACCCTCTCGTTACTCTTTGCTACCTTGGTGGCCTTAAAGAGTTGTTGTTGTTCAAGGAAAAGACCTGACTGGTGTTCCAGCAGACCTGGAATGTGAGCACTTTTGTATTAAAATGTGTGCAGACCATCCTAAAATGATTAAAAGGAGGAGCATGAATTTATTCACATGAGTCACTTTCATTATTTTCCATTAGTAAATAGCCAAATAATTGATTGTGGATCTGTTAGTTAATTAGCATAAATGAAATGACTGTTATATTGGATATAATGTATATATTGATTTTGGCTGTGTCCTTTAACGAGGATAAATGTTCTTACTTCTGAGAGTTTTGGTAATCAAAACTCTTTTTTGCTGAAAAGCAAAAAGAGCTGTGGGACCAGAATGCTTGAGGGTAGGTTGCAGGAGCCAAGCAATTTAAGGAGGAGACACATGGTATTTCAAAGGTCTTGCATTTCCTGTGTGAGAGGAGCCAGATTGGACTCATCTCAACCATTAGCTAGCGGTCACGGAGAAGAGAGGTTGAAGAGCCAGAGCAGAGATAAGTGGAGAGCTTAAATGCCAGGCATGGGGACCTAGGAACTTGCTGTGTTTTTCTGGTCAGTTTCAGTGGTCCAGTTGCTGAGTTCTTGGCTGTTGATTGCTCTAGCTGGGCTGTATCTGGAAAAGACCATGCACAGAAATGTATGGTCTTCATTTTGAGACGGTGTAACATTCCAGGAGTAAAAGCTAGGTGCAAGAAAAGTGCACTGAGAGTCAGGAGACATGCTGTGTGAACACGGGACAGGTCCTTTTCTCTACATTCCACCAGTATGTACATTGAGAAAGGAGGAGAGGACTAGGTGTCCTGAGCTCTGATTGGATGAAGAAGAGTAGTAGTAATGACATTTAGGGATCACTCAGGCTTCCCCTGCATTTGTTTCTCCCCTTCCAACTTGACTTTGAGGAGCAGACACAGCTTCCTTATTTCCACTTAGTAAAAGTTGAGTTGCCATGGATTTAGAGCTGAAGTTCAGTACTGTGTGTACTAGTTCAGCACAGTGACTAATGGTACAGTCCCTGAAGTACAATTGACCTGAGTTCAATTCTTACGCCTACTACTTTTTGATGTGTAGTTCTGGGCAACTCAATTATCCTTAATTTTTGTTATATCAGACATGGATGTAATAATAGTACCAATTCACAGGGTTGCTAAAGGAATTGAAGTGGATCATCCATGTGTAGCAGCTATCACGGAATCTGGTGTATAGTAGGTTCTCAGTAAACCTTCCATATTTTCCATTCCTTTCTGCCTTCCTGCTCTTCCCAAATCTCCTTGCCTGCCCCTCATTGTAGCACTCAGTACATTGTCTTTCTTATTTGTCTAAACAATTCAAGGTCAGAGATCCTGTGTTGGGCTTTTTTTGGTGTCTTTCTTCCTGTGCCCCTTTGCCATGTTTCATATACTGCCAATTCACTGTTGGCTCACACTCATTTCTAGGCACAGAAAGAGAAATTCACAGAGCAGCTAGCTCTTCCTTCAAGCCCTTAACTGACATTTTAAGGATGGCAGAAAACACAGCAAAACAGCTATGTATAGAGT
Source organism: Saimiri boliviensis (assembly GCF_048565385.1). Classification (NCBI taxonomy): domain Eukaryota; kingdom Metazoa; phylum Chordata; class Mammalia; order Primates; family Cebidae; genus Saimiri; species Saimiri boliviensis. Next base: position 98,535,049 of record NC_133470.1, read on the forward strand.
TTCTTAGAAATTCACTGAGGTTCCATGCTGGATTTGAATTCACCTCTAAATGTACATTCAACGTCAAGTTCAGAAAATTGCATACCACTTGGAATTCAGCGACATACACCATAGGTGGTGCTCAAAGAGTGGGAAAGGGGTGGGAAAGGGGTGAGGTTGACAGGGAGAACCCTGAAGCAGCAGTGATCAATGCATATAATGTGTAATGTGACCACGAGTCAAACCATGAAGCTAGGTATGTTCCTCAGGCAGCATGGGATTAGTACCAAGCCAGTAAATGGCACACCAGATGCACAGACAGGATGGTTTCTCATTGCTTCCATCCCCTGCCTCTCTGTACCTTTTGTTCAACTCCTTCTATGTGGCTCCAGTTTAGGTCGCTTCTCACAATGCACCATTACAATTCAGGAAAAGAAGCTTTACTGCAGCTTGTAGTGCCCAAGGAAGGTTTCACAGATAAAAGAGGCATAATTCAGCTTGGAAGTAGGTAAAGGATTGGAATTAAATAAAAAGAAAGAAGCAGGGTATTCCAGATGGAGTACATAGTGTGCATCACCTGGAGCTAGAAATATGGATGGCATGTTGAGGAGGGAAGATTGGGAGGAGGGACAGAACTGTGAGTTCAACGGGATGACTGGAGTGGGAAATTTACACCCCAGACTGAGCAATGCAGTGTACAATTGTCCCCCAGGCAGCCTGGTATTCCTGAAGACTATGGTCTGCCAAAGGGCTAGGGCAGGGGAATTGCAATTAGCTAAGAGTAAATGGTTCTTTCTAAAAGCATTTTTAGGGCTCCCCGTTTCAGTTAGAAACATATGGCCCTGGCAAGGGTCCTTGCTTTATTTGAGCCTGTTGCTTAGCCTCTCCTTTCCACAAATTGCTACAGAAAAAAAGCAGAAAGGCAGCTGTCCTGCCCGAAGGAGCAATCATTAGCTGATGCTGCCATCTCCAGGAGCCTGCCTGCTAATAGCCAACACACAGCAGGAGTGCTTCAAACTGGCTGCTCTGGCAGACTCCTCCACCCCCACTGCAGTTCCTACAGACTAGCTTGGCTTCTCTAGCCTGAAATTTGACTGGACAGCTGGAGAGAGGGAGAAACTGCCCAGGGCTTCTGGAATCCTTGACTGCCAGCTGCCTTCTCTTTTCTCTGGTTTGACAGGGATTGTAGCAAAGGTTTTCATCTGAAGGTTGAGAAACTCCTGTGTTAGTTTGCTAGAGCCGCCGAAACAAGATACTGGTGGACTTAAACAACACTAATTTATTTTCTCACAGTTCTAGAGGCTAGAAGTGCAAGTTCAAGGTTTGATTTCTTCTGAGGCCCCTCTCCTTCGCTTGCAAATGAATGCCTTTTCCTTGTGTTCTCAGACGGCCGTTCTTTGTGTGCATGCATCCCTGGTGTCCCTTTGTGTGTCCTAATATCTTCTTATAAGGACCCCAATCAGATTGAAGTAGAACCCATCCTAACAGCCTCATTTTAACTTAATCACCCCTATAAAGACTGTCTCCAAATATAGTCACATTGTGAGATATTGGCGATATTTCAACCTATGAATTTTGTGGGGACACAATTCAATCCATAACACCCTACATACAGTTAAGAGACAGTCCTGAACCTTTGTCTCCCCATCACTACAATAATGGACTAGAGCAAGAAGCTTAGAGATCTTGTCAAAAGACAAGCAATTCTGTAAAGCACAGATAAGTTTTGTAGAGAAGAAATGCATGTTTGTGATGACTTGCTAATGAATGGTGTTTCACAGTTCAGGGTCATTTCTTATTCTGAGAGTAAACTAATGTAATTTCATTATAGAGTTTGGACTTGCTATATATTTTCATGTATTTGTTATTTAATAACCGTATTTATTGCCTTATGCATGCCACATACTAGGCTAAATGTGAGAGAGAAAAAGCTGAATGCATTAGATCATATTTTTGAATTAGTTCTTATTATAAGTTTAAACATGTATTCCACAAGAAATTGTTGAACCTTGAAGTGTAAAAATCAAAACCAATATTGAGTTTATAACCATTCCGCTACTATTAACAATTGGTTTGTAACTGTAGATTTTGATTAATTTAATTACCTATAGAGAATTCTCTGGTTTATTTATTTTTTCAATGATTCCTGAATTCCGATAATATTTTTAATATCCACAATGTGCCATGCATGGAGCTAAGTGCTAGAGATATGGTGGTGAGTGAAACCAGGAAGGTCGTATCCCTTATAAAACTGTGTAGATTGAATCTGAGGCTACTCGTTTATTTCGTTAAATGTGATGAGGGTATAGTAAAAGATATGTTGGAGGCCTCTAAGATCACCACCAGGTTTGATGATTCACTCTAGAACTTGTTGGGCTCAGCATATAGTCATGCTCCTGGCTAAGATTTATTACAGCAATATGAAACACAGAAAAATTAACAAAGGGAAAAGGTGCATGGAGAGAAATCCGAAGAAAACTAGATTCCAAGAGTAAGCTCCCAGGGCAATCACACAGGACATGCTTATTTTCCCCAGAAACTAGTGTGACAGAACACATGAAATATTGTCTACCAGAGAAGCTCAATAGAGACTCAGTGCCTACTGTTTTTATTGAGGGCTGGTCACATAGGCATCTTCTGCCTGGGATGTACCAAAATCCTAGATGCCCAGAAGGGAAACAGGTAGGTGTTTGATCTAAACCACATTATTTTTGCAAAACTGCTTAAACATAGTGAGACACTTTACCATTTAGCAAATTTTATATCAGCGTAAAGAACTTTTGCCAGCCAAGTTCCCAGACACCAGCCAAGGGCTAACTGTTCAAGCAGTCCTTTCTTCAGGACAGAAGTCTCAGGTCCTGGGACTGGTAAAGTAATGTGAGTGGGGGTAGTATTCTCGAAATGCAGATGCCCAATGGCAGCAACAAAAGGTGCAAAAGCCTAGTGGGAGAGGGAGTCTAACTTACGCATAAAACTGAAAGTAATTTGCTATGCTCAAGAGAAGGTGAGGGAGTCAGGGTAATCAAATGGACATTCTTTGTGATATTTGTATCCATTTATTCATTCAAAAATGTACATTGCGTTTTATATAAGGAACTGAGGACATAACAAGGAATGAAACAAATACGCATGTCCTTATGGAGCCTACATTTTAGTGCAGTTTATATGCATGCACTGAATTATGCTACATGTATTTTACGGAAATTCTCTCTCCAGTTTCAAGCAAAACATCAACATTTACATATATTTGGCACACTCCCTCATTAGAAGAAACAAGAAGATGCCTTCTACTCAAAATTCCAGTTAGGTCTGTGTATTAGTAACCTGCATGCATTACGTGCTGATAAAGTTGATTCTAATTGGAAGCTATTTGTTGCCACTCTAATAAGGTGCCTTGGCATTTTGTCAGTGGTGAGTCCCATGATCAGAAATCTGTTTATGTGCTGGCAGTGTGATTTTCTTGTTGTCGTTCATAACTGCAATGGGGAATAACCTGTTAGCTATTTAGTGAGCAGTAAGACACAACCATCTCAGTAAAGAGATCAATCAGCTTTATTCAAACAAAAAAGCACCATTGGAAGCCTAGTATCAGATCAATTTTGATTAAGTCAACAAGAATGCTGCCATTTAATAGACTAGAACTATTCTTGTTAACTGTCTAGTGTAGTCAGCCAGGACACATCTCAATCTTGTCTCCATATTATACCACTGAGAGTTCCTCTTGGCTTAACTTTAGGCATTTCATAAAAGAAACGTTTACTTTCTCAGAGTTCAGTCTTACACTCAGAAATTTCCCAGATTTGGCCACAAAACTGAAGAGATTGGGATGGTTACATCATTTATACACTCATCTCAAAGTCCCATGAAAATTATAGATTGACATTATTTTCAATTGAATTAGGCTCTCTTGGAACTCTAGTACGCTGATAGGGTAGACAGTTGATTAATCAGATCTATCCTGATGTCTGTACTTTAAAAATCTAAACTGTAGTCTGGGTGCGGTGGCTCACTCCTGTAATCCCAACACTTTTGGAGACTGAAGCAGATAAATCACGAGGTCAGGAGTTCAAGACCAGCATGACCAAAATGGTGAAACCTCGTCTCTACTAAAAATACAAAAATTAGCCAGGCACAGTAGCAGGAGCCTGTAATCCCAGCTACTCAGGAGGCTGAGGCAGGAGAATCACTTGAAATCAGGCGGCAGAGGTTGCAGTGAGTGAGCCAAGATCAAGCCACTGCACTCTAGCCTGGGCAACAGAACAAGACTCTGGGAAAAAAAAAAAAAAAATCCAAAGTGTATCTTATAGCCATGAAAATGGGAAACCACTTTTGGAACTGTTACTTTGTTTCTACCAATAGAATATATTTCTATATATTTACTGTGCTTTTATCTGGCAAAGCTGAGTAACTGACAATGCTTCCCTATCTGCCATAGGTAGCTATGAAACAGCAAGGAAAAAAACCACAGCACTCCAGATAAGTAAAGCTTTCCCTAGCATTTAGCTCTTGGAAATGTCAAAAATTTTGAGACATGCTGACCTACAACTTGAATCACTGTTTGAATTCCTTAGTGCCTAGAAAAACAGAACAGTTTCCAGAAATCAGCATGTTCTCAATAAATACCTGGTGAATTAGTGATTGAAAAAATGGATTAATTAAATATACAAACACAAAATAATAATTAGGCAGTGTGTGAAAATCGAAACTATTCTGTAATATGGTCAGTTATCTGGGTGTGTATTTCAAATTTTAAGATTCTTTTCATGTTTGAACTATAAAAAATTCATCATCAATAAAAATGAGTTATGGAAAGTGCTGATTCAAACATAGATACCTTTGATTTTTTTTTTTCTGACAATGAGAAATGGCCTCAGAGGATAAATGTCTGGAAAATAAATTGTTCACAAAAATATATTTTAGATTAAACCCATGGTCTGTGCTTTGGTCCAAACAATGTGAAGGATTTGTGTGCTTCAAGGCAGTATAAAATTGAGAGGGTTAGGAGCATAGGCTCAGAGGACAGACAGTCCGATGTCTGAATGTGTGAACTCCAGGAGGTCCAGGGTAGTGAGGTCTCGTTTGACACTATCACTAGACTAGCTGTCTATAAACTTTCTGATCACACAGCTCTACCTGACTGTGCATATTTATTTATATATAAATTATACATATGTATATATCTACTAATATATTTCATATTTGTATTTGTGGTATTATAGAATATACACAACCATACAAATTTTAAAGGCTGAGAAAAATGCATATTCCAATATATTCTTTCCATATCTAATTTATTTTTTTGAGACAAGGTCTCGCTCTGTTGTCCAGACTGCAGTGCAGTGGCACAATCTTGGCTCACTGCAACCTCCACCTCCTGGGTTCAAGCGATTCTCCTGCCTCAGCCTTCCGAGTAGCTGGGACTACAGGCGTGAGCCACCACGCCCTCCTAATTTTTATATTTTTAGTAGAAATGGGGTTTCCCCATGTTGACCAGGCTGGTCTCAAATTCCGGACCTCAAGTGATCCACCCCCCTCGGCCTCCCAGAGTGTTGGGATTACAGGTGTAAGCGCCCAGCCCTCCATATCTAACTGTCTTGTGCATTCCTTAGGCTCATGCATCCCACTTTGGAGAACCCTTCTCTAGCATGTAGTCCATCGTAGGTACTCAATTAATAGTATTTGTTGAATTACTGAATGAGCTTAAATCCAGATTCTTCTACTTACTGTGTGAACCGGACTAGGTTCTACTATCCATATTCTAGGCCTTTCTTTTGTCATCCATAAAATGGTATAAATTGTGCGACCCGCAGAGACCCTTCCCAAAGCAAATGAGAGCGAGGAGTTGTTAAGCCGAGTCCAGGTTTATTGGGGTTTGCGGGCAACTCGAGCGGGAGAGGGAAGAGCTGCACCCAGCAGCTGCCGGAGAGGGTTTTTATAGGGAGGCGGCCTGCTTAGGCGAGGTGTTGTGAAGTGATTGGTGGCGGTTGGACATGGCAGAGGGGGAATATTGTGGCGTGCAGGGATTGGTTTAAGCTTTAGCGGGCTAAAGTGGGAGATGATTGGCTTGCCTTGTTGCTGGGAAGGCTGAACTCTAGAGGTAGCCCGTACAGGTGAGGTGTCATGGAGTGATTGGTGGAGGTTAAGCAAAGAAGAAGGAAGAGCCATGTGGCAAGGGGGATGGGCTAGGTAGCAAAGAAGAAGGAAGAGCCATGTGGCAAGGGGGATGGGCTAGGTAGCAAAGAAGAAGGAAGAGCCATGTGGCAAGGGGGATGGGCTAGTCCTGTTGCTGGGCAGACTAACCTCCGGAGGCGGCCTGCTGGATGTGGGTCCCGGATATGGGGAATGGGCTCTTTCTACCTAACATAAATAATAATAGCTATATTGGGGGGTTATTGTGAGGAATAAATTAAATAATATAGTAAATGTTAATAATTGCTATGATATATTAATCATGATGAGAACAATGGCAAACATATTTAATTCTTCACTTCTTAGATGAAATGATTTAGGCCTTGCCCTGATCACATCATTGTTTTTGACCATAGATCCACCTCATATATTCCAGTTGATATGATGCATTCCATATACAGGATTTTGGAGTAGGATCTGTTCCTACAGGATGTATGTTCCAGCCTGTGAACATAATTTTCTGGTAATGGACATAGAGGAAAGCAAAAAAGGAGGAGGTATTTACCCTCCTTAAGCATATCTCCAAAAGTAATACCTTTTAACAATATAAGTTGTGAAAGAAAGAAGCTACTGGAAATGATATAAAAGCAAGACCAAGACACACTTAGAGGAGTTAAAGGGTGACATTTTATGTACTAACTCTCCTATCTAATCAACTATGAGACGTGGAGTTACCCTCCGCCCACCTCTCCCCCACCTCATCAAACCTGCCTATGCCTCTGAGCACGGATCACTTTGAAGTTAGGCAGGAATGAACTCAGGAAAAGTTCTGTGGGGACTCACATTTCTCATTTCTCTTCTGACTCCTTAAAACCCAGATTCTGCTAGTCTGGAGTACAGTGCATGATTATACTATTGGTTAGCAATGGGGCAATAGAGGGTGCAGGGAAAGAAACAAGGAAAAATAATTTCCTCATCTTCTTTCCTCAACCCACTGTCTCCACCACTTTCACAAGGTTGTCCTACCAAGGTTGTCATCTTCTGATGACAAAAGCCGATGGATATATACAATCCTGAACTAACTTGACTTCTCAAGAGTGTTTTACTTGAACTCTCAGGAGGCTCTTCTTTGTTCCTGAAACTCTCTCCTTCCTTGATTTGTGTGATAACACTGTTTTCTACTTTTATCTTTTGTCTGGTCTTCCCTAGTCTCCTTCACTGCCTCCTCTGCCTCTCTCATAAATGTTAGTGTTTTTCACAGTTTCATTATCAGCCTTCTTCTAATCTTGCTGTGTGCATTCTTCCTAGGGCAGCTCATCCATCCCCACTCCCCCACCATGACTGTAAGCACCATCTCTTTGCTCATCTCTACAGAACCCTTATCTCTAGAACAGGTCCCTTTCCCATATTCCAGGCTTACTACTTATAGATTATCTTCCCTGCCATACCCTACAGGCATATTTAGCACTGAACGTGTGTGTATACGTGTGTGCATTCACATGTATGCAGCAAAACAATTAGTTGGCAGAAAATCAAAAAACATTGGTCTGTAGTACAAGCTGTCACTTTTTGAGTTATATTGTGCAAGTTTAGTTTCCTCACCTATAAAAATATTTCAAAATGCGTTTGGGTGATGGGTACACTAGAAGCATAACCACCACCACCCCCATTTACCAATGTAATACCCAAGTAACAAACAAGCACATGTACCCCTGAATCTAATTTATTTAAGATGTTAACTAAAGCTGTCTATTGGAAAGAAAAAAATTAAAATATCTCTAAATTAATTTGAATGATTTAAATATCTGACAGTTTAGCATTGTCATGTAGCTGGAAATACTTATTGCTCTAATAACCAGCAACTGTTTTCACATAATTATAGTTATTTAAATCATGCATATAATTATAAACCTTTATTATTTAAAAAAATGGGGAAATGAACTCTAAGTTTCTATCACTCTAACCATCCTGTTGTTGCCCAAGTAAGAAGCTCTAGAATACTCTTTGAAACCTACCTTCTCTTCCCCTCCACATTGCAGTCCATAAGCAATGTGCATAAATTCTATTTACACAGTGGCTCTGTGGTCTGTTGCCTTTTCTTCCTTTCTTTTTTTTTCTTTTGAGACGAAGTTTCACCCCTGTTCCCCTGGCTGGAATGCAATGGTACCATCTTGGCTCACTGCAACCTCTGCCTCCTGGGTTCTAGTGATTCTCCTGCCTCAGTCTCCAGAGTAGCTGGGACTACAGGCATGCACCACCACACCCGTCTAATTTTTTATTTTTAGTAGAGACGGGGTTTCTCCTGTTGGTCAGGCTGGTCTTGAACTACCGACCTCAGGTGATCTGCCCGCCTCAGTCTCCCAAAGTTCTGGGATTACAGACGTGAGCAACCACCCCCGGCCTGCCTTTTCTCTAGTCACAGGGCCATTGCCTTAATTGAGGCTATGAATGTTGCTCTTGCACAATTGGCATGTTCTCCATAGGTCTCTCCACCTCTAGTCTTGTACCTACAACTACTGTACTAGTCTTCATGCTGCAGCCACTGAAATCTTTCTAAAATGCTAATCTGATCAAGTCTCTTCCTTGCTTAAAGGCATGGTTCTGCATGGCATAAAGCATTATGTCAAATCCTATCCCTTGCTCGAGGGGGTAACACATAATCTGACCCCTAACACCTTCCATTGTTTTATCTATCTGGAAATAAAACATTTTCCGATTCCTGGAAATCTGTGCTCCAGCCATTCCAAATTGCCTGCATTTCTAAACCGGGCTTCACTGTCTGCAGCCTGTATGTCTTTGTATTTGTGAACTTAGCCTGCAATTTTCTCAGCCTAGCATGCTTTCACCCTCCCCACAACTGATTTGAATAATGGCCACTGGCCTTCAAAACTCAGCTTTAAATACTTGCTCTGAGTATGGCTTTCCTGATCATCACTGAGGCTAGGTTTGGTAGATAGGGACACCTATCCTCCCCGCTGTGATTTTACAATGCCTTGTGCTACATTTCTGTCATTATACTTATCACCTTTTAAGGTAATTATGTGTGCTTGTGTGTGTGTATGGGCAGGGCGGAGGGTGTATTGGTCTCTCTCCCCTGGGACTAAAGTTTGTTTGGGGCAGAGTTTTGTGTGATTTCTCTAGAGCAGCTACCCTCTTCGCCTGGTTGCCTCCTGCTCTTCCTTCAGGTATCAGTTTAATATCATCTTCGCTGAGATGCTTTCCCTGACTTCCGCCTCCCAGCCCCCAGCCAACGGGAGGTCCTGTGAGATATTCCTCCTCTGTAGCATAGAACTTCTCCTTTGCATTGAAAGTGCCTGTGTATTGTCTCTCTCTTCTAGTAAACACTAAACTTCTTGGAGAAAGGAAGATTTTGTTTACAATTATGTTTCCCACCACAACCTCCTATAGCCAAGCACAGAAAGCAGTACAGATTAGACACTTGTTAAACATTTGCTGATTCACTTTTCATTTGGGGATTGTGATCTTGCCTCTTATTTTTTTCACTAAAATTTCTTATCCATTTTTTATTTAATATTTTTATCGTGGTAAGAAGGCATAGCATGATAGTGACTCTTAAATTTTTAAGTTTACAATACAATGTTGTTAGCCATGAGCACAGTGGTGTACAGTGGATTTCCATTTTTAAACCAATCCTGGTTACATCAGCTTTTCTAAGCATTGTATAGTTTTCTAAGCTTGGACTGCTATTTTGTCCTCTAGGTGGGGTTGTTTGAAAAAGAAATGGCAAAGTTGTATATGCTTTCAAATAAATGAGTACCGTATTTGTCTGCTAGTGTTGCCATAACAAAATACCACAGCTTGACTGGCTTAAACAACACAAATGGATTTTCTCTCAGTTCTGGAGGCTGGAAGTTAAAATCAAGGAACTATCAGGTTGGTTTCTGGAGAGGCCTCTCTTTCTGGCTTATAGATGGCCACCTTGCTGTTCTCACATAGCGTTTCCTCTGTCTGCATGGAAATATATTGAGCTCTGGTGTTTCTTCAGCTTATAAGGACACCATACCTATGAGATTAGGGCCCTACCTTATGGCACCTAATTTAACCTTAATTACCTCCCTTAAGATCCTATCTTCAAATACAGTCAAACTAGGGGTTAGAGCTTTTGTATATACATTTGGGGGATGCAATTCAGTTAATAACAGGTATGCATCCCAAGATTATCAAAATTTTATGCAATTAAGTAAAATGATACATTTAAATCACCTTGTAACGAAGCAGCAGAATTGGTTGTAACCAATGGTCAAATGTTCTGAGTGTCATTTACCTTTTATCTCAAAGGAGGAGGATTATGCTGCTGGAGTAGGGCAAGCACTACTGGAAGCACCAGAGAACCTTTGGGCTTAAGAAGTGGTATTTGAGTTCTCTCCCATTCCATCCCTTCAGGTTACTATTCTTGAAGCCTAGAATCTCATTGATTGTTTCTTTTGCTGTGCCGAAGCTGTGGAGTTTGATTAGGTCCCATTTGTCTATTTTGGCTTTTGTTGTCAATGCTTTTGGTGTTTTGGTCATGAAGTCCTTGCCTACGCCTATGTCCTGAATGGTTTTGCCTAGATTTTCTTCTAGGGTTTTTATGGTGTTAGGTCTGGTGTTTAAGTCTTTAATCCATCTGGAGTTAATTTTAGTGTAAGGTGTCAGGAAGGGCTCCAGTTTCTGTTTTCTGCACATGGCTAGCCAGTTTTCCCAACGCCATTTATTAAACAGGGAATCCTTTCTCCATTGCTTGTTTTTTTCAGATTTGTCAAAGATTGGATGATTGTAGATGTGTTATGTTGCCTCCGAGGCCTCTGTTCTATTCCATTGGTCTATATGTCTGTTTTGATACCAGTACCATGCTGTTTTGATTACTGTAGCCTTATAGCATAGTTTGAAGTCCAGTAGTGTGATGCCTCCTGCTTTGTTCTTTTTGCTTAGAATTGACTTGGCTATGTGGGCTCTCTTTTGGTCCTTGGAAATTTTCTGACCTCATCCCACTCTGGCTGTCTGATGGATGGGTTGAGAATACAATGTCAACTGGGATTAAGACCTTTGGGAGACCACTAAGAGGGGCCTCTGTGAGTGACTCTGTCAGTCCTGGCTAAAGGAGCCTGTGCCCAGGAGACATTAGCCTGGCATGCCTTTGAAGTGTTTTCACTCAATGCTACTATTAAGGAACATTGGTAGCTATTGTGGGAAATAAAGGATTCTGAAGGCAAATTAGTAGGTTTATTCCAGAGTTTCACACATCAAATAGATGTATTTACGGTAGGCTTTGGTTGAACCTTTAGCAAGCCAAATACATAATACTAATTACCATTAGGTTGGTGTGCTGTAAAGTCTTTCACAAACTCACTGATTATAGGACCTTGTCAGTCAGAGAAACTTGATCAGATTATTATTCTCCAAGACTCTATTTTAGGAATGGTAACTCTGAAGAAATCACAAAAAAAGCTATTGCTGTGAGATGCACTTTGACTCAAAGAATTCCTACTCTGCTCTCTCCCTGCTGTACCAGCTACACTTTGGCCCCCAGTAATGCCAAATCCATTTGGCCTTCTATCCTGGCTGGGCTGCCTTCTCCTGTTAACCTGCCTTTTTCTTGACTAACTTAGAATTCCCCATAGGATTCTGTTGTCAGCCTTGTTTCCAGGTTCCGTGCTTTGTAAAGAGAACTGGTGGGCACACAGATCAGGCCCTTGGGAGTGTGAGAACCTGGTTTGTTCCTAACTCTAACCAGGAAAAAGCTTAGAGTTTTTCCTGAGTAGGAAAGAAACAGATGAAATCACCTGGTACCTTTTAAATAAAGGCTTTGCTTGCAGCCCAGGATAGAGTGTCCTAGGGAGACACTAAGTGACTTGTATACTAGCCATCTTATAAAAGGCTAATTTGCCTAGCCACACTGGCCAAGGAAGAAGATGAAGAAGGAAACTAGAAATTATCAACTGCTTACTATATGCTAGGCACTGTAGTAAGTGCTTTGCATACATTACTTGAGTTCTTAAACCAACCTATGAGGTAGACAGAATTTTTGGATCCACTTTACAGAGCAGGAAACTCAGTTTCAAAAAGATGAGGAAACAGGCCCAAGGAAGCATAACTTAGCATGAACAGAAGAGCCAGGACTCCGGTCTACGCCCTTGTGGCTTTAGGGTCCCTGCTTTTCACTACTTTGCTTTGTTGCTTCTGGGTGAATCTAGGGAGGTGGTTGAGTCCATCTGTGTTGTGTTGGTGAAATCAAAGAGTACCTTAGATAGCTATTTGAAATAATCTCTTTCTGCCCCCTCCTGAAAGAGCCAGTTAGTTTTAGGAAACAGTTCTGCGGTCAACAGAAGTAAGGTTTTTATGCACAATGATCCAGTTTCTAGTAGGGTCTTTTGAAGGAAACTACAACTCCAGTTTTCACCCTCAAGCGAGGTACTAACTTAGATCCTCATCACTGTCACCTTTGTCTCTTAACAGAGCTCCCTATATTCTGTCTTCCTCCTTCCCCCTCATATTCTCCACTCTGCAGCCCAGGTCACCTTTCTGAATGTCATTTGATTCCCTTCTGGTATAAAACTTAGTCACCATTGAGATAAAGTCCAAACTCCTTTAACTGGCTCCCTAAATTATTTCCTGCCTATTTCTTCAATGTGTACCTCCCGAATCCTCTCCTCTGTGCCCACTCTCACCCTTTAATCTGTTGACATACCAAACAATTTCCAATTTCAGCTGTGTCCTGTTTAGTTTCAAGTAATTTCACACTTCTAAATATGCTCCCTCACCAACCTCATCTGCCTTGGGAATACCTGTTCAGTTTTCAATGCTCAGTTCAACTATCACCTGCTCTATGAAGCCTTTCTAGTTGCCTCTCACTTTCTCTGACTCTTACCAGGCCTGGTCCAGCCTCTGAGCCTTATATTCTTTAAGATGACGCTGATTGCCTTCCACAGGTATCTCTCAACTCTAGACAAGCTCCTTCCCCAGCAGGGGCCTGGAATTATCAATTCTTGTTTCTCAAACACCCAGAACAGGCCTAGCATGTAAGGGCCACCCAGGAAATGTTTGCTGAATGAAATAATGAAAAGGAAGTTTTCCTAAAATAGGGTAAGAATCTGACATTACTTTTAAAATTGGCCAAGAATATTTTAAGATAAATCAAATGAACAAGGATTGTTCATTTGATTTGTTTTGTCCCTATTGTCATGAGATGTTAACCTGGGAAAATCTAAATATTTAATTTATCTTTCCATGAAACTCCTGAGAGGAAAAAGAAATTGTTGAAACCAAGGTTGGTGCCTTGTTGTTGAGAGGAGTAACATGCAAGTGAAATACGTTATCTCTCCACAAGGGGGAGCTATGAACACAAAAGAAGCCATTCTCTATCAATTTATTCTTCCTGAGAGAGAGGAACTGCACAAACCAAGTAACTTTCTTTATTTCCCCTGCATTGAGTACAATTGTGCAAGAATGGAATAACTCTCTATCATAGCTAGAAAATTATGTATTCCTCAGGCAAGACTTCCTGCTAGTAAGATTCACACTCACACACACATACCCCTAGCTCCTTTAAAACATTCAGGCATCAAGTTTAAAGGTGTATGATTTGTGGTATATCCGCAATTTGTTCCTTGGCAAATTTAGGTGTTATGTACTATGATGTCAGAAACACAACTGAGCAGAATAAAAGCATGCACTATGTTGCTTCTAACTCTGATATAGGATAGACCATTTTAGAAGAAGACTCATCCAAGTATCATAGATGGGACATTAGTCAGCTGTTGTCAGTAATAACGCATAGATGTAGTAGTACCAGTTGTTTACAATGGTTTACATTTGTTTCTTATGAAACCATGATGGGGAACACACATAACATAGTCAATATTTGAGAAAGGTGTAGTTTGTGTAACCAGTGGCTTAAGCAAATCAAAGTTTGTGTTCGACATCTCATCTCCAGTTCCTACCTTCAGCATATTTTGATGGCCTTGGATTCTGAGTAATATTTTTGAACCGTACCCATGTCTGTCTTCCCCTTTAGACTTGTTCCTTTAACCCCTGGGCTCTGTGTGTATGTGTATGTTTTCCATATTTATCACTCCTGCACATGGCAAAGGTCCTGATACATTGTAAGGACTCAGTTAATGTTTGTGGATTGCTTGCTTATTGATCTGTTTTCACAAAAATGCTGCCAAAAAATGACAGGCAGGATAATGATGAGGTTATAAGAGAGATAAGTGAATGGGCAAGAGGAGACTAAGGGTAAGAGAAGAGGACTAACTTCCATTGACTGCTCGTGAATGCCATGCACTGTGCTGAACGCTTTATATCAATAGCTCATTTAATTCTTATAAAAGCTCAATGGAGAAATAATGATCACCTCAGTTCCACCACCTGTTTTTGCATGATTGTGGCCATGATATCAAAATAATCAAATAGACGTTATTTTAGGGTATATAATAGTCTTTACTTACACCTTTCTCACATCAGGTCCTCAATGGTACTTGATTAGGATTTGCACTGTGGGTTAGTATAGCTCATGGGTTGTTATTTGAAGCTGGATCTTGTGTTCATGCAAGAGGGTAGGAATTTTCCTGGTTGTTCTCTCTGCCACTGTTAGCCTTGGGAAAAATGAAAGGAAGTACAGCACATCGTGGTTGACAGTAATGAAGGTTTCCGACCTTCTAATTAGAGTTTGGGAGCTTCGGCATTTCCTTTCCTTCCTGGAACTCTTGAATATTGCAGGAAATGAGTGACTTGGGCAATTGTGATGGATTTCAGGCAATCGGATTCACTGAAGAACATTTTATGGAGGAGGAGGAGGAACACAAAATCTTGAAAACTCTGGGTTGAGAGAAACCATTAAGGGTATCCAGGTTAACCGCTAAGTAAGGTTTTAAGTCCCCTGACCATATTCCAAATTGCTGTCTCTGTGACCTTGGACAAGGAACTTTACCTCTCTTAGCAAGTTTCCACATAGGCACAAACACACACACACACACACACACACATACACACACACACACACACACACACACACACAAGAACCTAACTTAACAAACTAAACCTTATCGGGTTGTTTTGAAGATCAGAGAAAACAATGTACCCCTAGAATATATTAAGTGCTCACTACATTTTTAAACAATAGACTTCATTTTTAGAACAGTTTTAGGTTTATAGTATAATTGATCCTAAGGTACAGAGTTGACATATACCATGTGATCCCCTGGAAGGCCTCCTCACTAGAAACATCCACCCACTGGAGTGGTACATTTGTTACAATTATTGAATCTACATTGACACATCATTATCACCTAAAGTCCATAGTTTATATTAGGGTTCACTCTTGGTGGTGTATACCCTCTAGGTTTGGACAAATGTATAATGAGATGTATCCACCATTATAGTATCATACAGATGAGTTTCAATGCCCAAAACATCCTCTGTGCTTTTCTAATTCATTCCTCCCTCCCCACAAACGCCTGGCAACCACTGATCTGTTTACTGCCTCCATAGTTTTGCCTTTTCCAGAATGTCATACAGTTGGAGTTACACGAGTAACCTTTTCAGATTGGCTCATTTCACTTAGTAATATGCATTTAAAGTTCTTCTGTGTCTTTTCATGGCTCGACAGTTCATCTCTTTTAGCACTCTTTTACGCTATTGTCTGGATGTACCACAGTTGATTTATCTGTTCACCTACTGAAGGACATCTTGTTTGCTTCTAAGTTTTGGCAACTACGAATAAAGCTGCTATAAACATCCGTGTGCAGGTTTTTGTGTAGATATTAGATTTCAACTCATTGGTACTCAGTACGTTTTAAATGAAAAATGTATCTGTTCTTACTCCCATAAATTCCTCCTTTACATAAATTCTTCCCAAGGTGAGGGATCAGTGCAGCCAAGAGGCCCAATTTGCAGCAAAATGCTCATTAATTAGCCAAGAGGCTGTGGTGGCACAGCAAGTAAACACTGTACTACAAATCTGTTTACAGCAGCTTCTGCAGACATTTTAAAACAATTAAACTGTCAAGGGGGACTGGAGACAGAGCTTTGCATTTTAATGGGAAATGATTAAATCTCAGTCATTATTGCCTTTGATGTGTCTGGGCTTTAAGAAGAGGGCAGAGTATTGATTGAGGCCTCCAGGAAGTCAGGAAGCTTACTTGCGCTGCTTGACCACAATGCAATGAAAGCTTGAAGATCTGTAACTTCTTGGGCTGGTATTAAAGGCCACTAGCCAATAACTAGATTTGTCAGCTTCTGTTTAGCTGGACTCTGCCTGTAGGAATAGATGATAGATCGTGACCTCCAGGGTATTATTGTTAAATTGGCAGAGAGAGAGAGAGAGAGAGAGAGAGAGAGAGAGAGAGACTCCTTTCCTGATGGCATCTATTAGAAAAGGCTGAGTGACACAGTGCCATGTGGTGACCTCGGTATTAACTCTTAACTCTATCTGGATTAAAACCATTGTAAAGCAAGTGAAAGCTTCGCATGTAGTTATTGCCTAAGTCAACTAATGTAAACTGCAGTCTATAACCTGTGAATATGTGTGCCCCACGGTTATGGCAGCCACACAGTCTCAAATATCTAGTGTGTTCACCTTCTCTACTGATTTCATCTATTCACAGGTGCTGGTTAGATCACATGTGGTTCTTGCCCTGTAGCTACTCACAGTCCAGTAAATGAGGGATCATGTAAGCACCTGGGTGCAATCCGGTACAACGATAGATGTTTATGTTGGATACAGTGAGGGGACCAAGGAGGCAACATTCAAATTGAGAGATATGGAGGGCTTGCCAGAAAATTCTTTCTAGAGAAGGTTCTACTTGAAATATTAGTAGGCAGATAATAGGACAAGGGCACTTCCAGCTGAGGGACATTCTTGTACAAACCTGTGGAGGTGTGAAAAAGCCTTGTACGTTCCCAGAACTTGGTCTGGCAGTGTGGATCCTGAGTTCCCTGGTACTTTTTAAAGGATGGGATGACCTTAGTTCTCAGGTTTAAAAAATGAAATCAATAAATAAATGATGAAGTTATTGAAATATATCATCATGTAAGGCTAAATAGAACGGATGAGCACTACCATTCTCTGTGCCTCTCTATTGCTTAAAATCCTTACATTTGTCATACTCCCTGAAAGTATGCCAATTGGAGACCAAGACACTTGCTTCCAAAATGAGAATACCTTCGTGAAAATGGACACATTTGTGTGAATTAATCAGATTGCTTTCCTCCACAACACCTGAACAAGATCAGCCACTTTAATGACTAGGAGAATAGGGAGATGTGGAATGCAAAAGAAGGTAGGAGCATGGGGTACTGAGGGTGGAGGGGGCTTCTCTTGCAGTGGAATTACAGGCAGCTAGGGAGAAGCACAAAGGCCATGCATGGCTGAGAATTAGTTCAGCGGGAAGGAAAGAGAGGTTAGCAGAGATAAATTTTACCTGACTTGCAATTTGGCTCCATGTCAGCCCTCGTTTTGTTTATTTCTGTGCTGTCTAGACATCAATAGATTGAGTTGCTCTCATCCCTGGGGACCCCCTTCCCCACTGCACTGACCAGTGCAGCCCCTGCAGGGCCATTATAAGAATCTATGGCATAGCTGAAAGACTGAGTCGCTTGATTAGACCTGATAAGACCACTCATATTAAGATGACTTAATATTGTCCCTTGAGAAATTCCTTTTTTAAGAGCTCTTACATTGGCCAAGAAAGACTGCCTCCATATTAGGGTTTTCTATTTTTGTTTGAAGGATGTTGGCATCTCTCCTATGTAAAGAGTTCACTGAAGCCCAAATTCTTCCATTAGCCATTTTGGTTTGTAAACAGGGATCTGAATATATGCACCTTTTTACCTGAGCACTAGTTCAACTTCCCAACTAAAGAACCATAGGGAATACCCCATGGTCACATTCTGAATCAGATTGTCTGTGCTTTTAAGCATGATTGACTAGTCAAAATAATGGTTTTCTAGGAAACAGGACTGGCTACAAAGTTTGCAGTGGTTAGTGCAAAACAAAAATATAGAGACCCTTGTTAGAATTTGTTAGCTTCAAAATGGTGACAGCGAAGCATTAAACCCAATGCAGGGCCCTTCTCAGAGCAGGGCTGTTTGCTGCTGCATAGGTCATCTGTCCAGGAGGTAGCCCCACCAAAGAACAGCTCTTTTGACTTTTTGCGTTCTAAAGACTCCTATTATTTAGGTCCCCAGGCTGTGGATGGCTACTGGGGAATAGGGAACCGGGTTTGATTTCAGGGCAGAACAAATTTTCTCCATCCTCTGTCTACTGCTGAAATCCCATCCTTAGAGCTAAACCAATTTTGTTGAGGCTGGATTCCTTTGGGAGGGGCTAACCTTTGCAGCTGTTGTCTGTTACACTCTTAGTGTTGGATGGAAAAGTGGAGGGAGAGAGCACGAGGCAATTTTGATTATGCGGAGAAGCTTATGAAAAAATATGTAAGTTCATGGAATGCTTTTGGATATACACTATCTTCCTTTCCATATAGCACTGAATATGGGTGATGGGGCTCAATAAATATAGCTCTCCGTGGGTGTTGGTAATTCTTCAATATTCATTGATAGTGACAATATTCAGAACTTGAGACAGATTTTCTTTCTCTGTCTGACTCAAGGGAAGTTTTCCCAGTGCCACACAGAAGGAGAATCCAATCTGTTCAATAGGAAAGACTCATTTGATCCCAGAATAACTTAAATTTCCATTTCTACTTGAATTTTTAACAAAAATAGTGAATCTTCCATAAAGCAAAAATAAAACGTATGGCAATTTGGTTTCAGGGTTTTCTTTTCCTTAAAGTTTTGATCCCTATATTAAGACTATTGGGTGCTTCAGTAACGAGTATGGTATAATGCTAAAATAGTCTGTTTCTTGCTCTTTGTTATAATTAGCTAAAAGCCTTTTCATAGGCTGTTCATAGATTTTCTGAAGTTTTAACAAGGGACTTTGATATGAAAATATAATTTTGTGGCACGGAACTAAAAGTTCAGGTAGGATTTCAATGTTTTACGAGTAATTGTTGCAGAGGATTGAGCAACTATAATTCTTACAAATGACTATTTTGCTTGTAGCATTTTCTGTTCATCAATAATTCAATTTCAAAATAAAGACACATTTCCACATCCCAAACGCTATCGGGGAGCCTTTCAGACTGTAAGATTTCTGACTGTGGGAGAAGTGTCTACCAAATAAGGCAGCTAGCTCCAAAAACTTCTCTAATGTGCTGAGGGATCCTGTTACAGACCGTTTTTCGTAATTCTAGAAGGCAGAATAAAATTTTATGCTTGGAAATAATAACTTTAAGCAAATAGTATAGGGGAAGCTTATATCTGAGTCCAAGCAGTGGTCTGATTACTGCCAGAACAATACTGCTGCATGATGAATCATTAATGATCTGGGAGAGTCATAATGGTCTGTCACTAATGCCCATTAATGATCTCTCTATACCGAGAGTATGGGCTTGATGTTTCTGGCCAGTACCTTGGAGAATACTTTAGATATGCCTTAAACTTTCTCTGATCTCCTCTCTCTCTGTGTGTGCTCCAAATGTAGACAGCAATTGTCTGGGTAGGACCAGCTTATAAAGAAGCATGGCTTTGTTAAGGAAGTCGTATTCAGGTAAGATTTATTTATGAAATATTTTTGAAGGACATAGATTCGAATGCTTATACTGGACATTAATGCCTTTGTAGAAATTAACAAAATTATACCAGGGATCTTTCTGCTGAGATCTTTTTCTTTCTGGATGGGACAGAGGTTCTTGATTCCCTTCACTCCGGTACGTTTGACTGTTAAGAATGGACCCTTTGAAAAATGCATCCCTTTTTTTCTATGAGGAATTTAAAATATAGAACAGTGAATTTGCTATAGAACAGTGAATGTGTATTTCTGACCATTTATAACTGTTTGCATTTAGAAAATGGTGGCACTAACTTATTCAAGAGAGATTTCTTACTTCTAGATTTGCATTTACTCTAGGCATACAGTGCAAAACATTAATTTTAATTTCTAGAAGAGAAAAGAGAATACGTAATTGTAATTGGCTTTCAATGTATTTTCCTTTTAGCTTAGTGAAAGGAAAGAAAGACAAGATGACACCGAGCTAAGGGAAGGTGGACACAATCACATGTTAGTTCTGAGAAACTTGTTAGGTGTATCTTCAGGGAAATCGCAGATGATAGGCACTTCATAACGTCTCAGTAAAACTAGGAGAGTATCTGTTCCTCCATGGCGGCAAGGCAGATGCCGCAGATAGCTGATGGAACCAACGCCCAAGAGCTTCCAGCTCACGTAGGAAAACAAGCTGAGAGGAGGTTGCCAGAGTGACCAGTTTTAAGCCTCTTTGAAAAGAGCAGGACAGGGATGCTTTTGGAGAATTGAAATCACTCCTCCAGCTACATTTTTAATGGAAACTATTAACACATATCTAATAGAAAATGGCATCATTTCTTGGAAAACTTTTTGCCAATCTTCATATT
The DNA here is from genome assembly GCF_048565385.1 of Saimiri boliviensis. Lineage (NCBI taxonomy): Eukaryota > Metazoa > Chordata > Mammalia > Primates > Cebidae > Saimiri > Saimiri boliviensis. The sequence continues at coordinate 98,555,626 of NC_133470.1, forward strand.
ATCTGAATAAAGTAACCTCATGAGGCAAACACTTCCGTTGAAATGCTTTGCACTTTCTTTATCAGTGAACCTGAAAGGATTCCGGAGAACTCTAACCTTGCTAAATGTTTTATTTTGCTAGAACATTTTGTCCAGATGAATAATTATTCATGGTGACTTTTTGTTTTCTTACAATCCTTCCTTCTGTCCTGAAACTGCCGAGTAGCATGTGTTTATTCATGTAATTAACTGGGATTAATAGGCTTTCTCTTCTGAGTACTTCACAGGATCTCCTGAGTTATTTGGAGCTGTCCTAGAGCATTCCCAAATGAAGATTCAGATTGATCTGTCATGTTTCATGGGCATTGTTTATCTGGTTTCCCCATAAAAATGAGCCAAAAAAAAAAAGGCTTATTTGAAAGATTAGTACATCAAGGGCAGTATTAGTGATGAAAATAATTATAGAATTTGTGAGGTTGGTTCAGTATTTAATTTTCTGATTATTTCCACAACTCATGTCTCTAAGAAACCCATTAGAGTTTTCACCTTCCAGATAGGGGACAACTTATAGTCATCATTAAAGAAAGGAACTACAGACTATATGCCCCTTAGCTCAGGGTACAGTTTATGTGGCTGGGGCAACTACACTCATCACTCTGCTTGTAAAGTATTTGAGTGACACATGCCTATTAATTCTTTGCTAAGAAAGATCTGTGACACAGGAAATTCTCACCAATTATTTTATTGACACGTAAGTCTATGAATTGGAAACTGTCAAAATGCCATCTAAGTTGTTTGGTTAGATTCAAGCCCAGACTAACTTTATGCTTACAATAGACTTCTAGGTTGATTGATGAAATGTTGTAAATAGATATGTCCATTTCTAATAAACGTATGTTTGTGCGAAACTGAGCCCCTTCGCAGAAATGAATGCAAACTATAGGACAGAGTGCTAGTGACTGAAAATGTTGCAGTTATTCCTCTGAAAGAAATATTAAAAGTATCTGATATAGCATAGGCTCTGAGTTCATAGTAGAACAATGCAAATGAGATCAGGAGAAAGGATTACGCAGGATGTCAAGTTGCAAGAAAGGTCAGGCAGTTTATCTCTTAGCCTTCATATGGAAAACACTTCAACCCCTGTACACAGATGAGACTGTCCCAGCCACCGCATCCACAAGATCTTGGAAGAACTCATTCCAACAGCTCTCAAGGCAAGAACATCTACCCTAAGTTCCACATTGCTGGTTAAGTCAGCTACCTCTCATTTGATCCTCAGGGAAGCTAAAGAACAGACAGCAGCTATGCTCTGTGTAACCCTTCCCAGACCAGAAGCCCTCATAATTATGCTTATTTAAGTTAAGGAGCACTAGTTTCTTTAGTCTACCTTTTCAATCCTGTTTATAACCTACCTTATTTTAGCCTGCCCATTTATTTCTCTGAATGTTTTTGTCGTTGTTGTGGTCCCCTCTGCTTATCCACAAACTACTTCTTCAGCCTTTTAAGGTCCTTTCATGTTCTTTTCTCTAAGTAATTATGAGATTTTTTGATTCACTGGCTATTAGTATACCTGCCTAGTACTCCATGTATCATATTGACTTAGAGTTTCTCAAATAGCAGAAGAAGACAGATTTTCTTCTCTCAGGGAGGAAAACAATATATTCACATATATATGTATATATATATGTAACAATATATTTGTTAATCGTTTCCTTAGGTATAGGCACTTGGGAAACAATATATTTCCTAATTGTTTTATCAACAATCCCTTGTCCATTTTTCAGGGGTTGCAAATGTGTACTTTCAGCTGTTGTATAGATCACTCATTCCAAACATTGAGGCCATTATCACCTGGGCAGTGCCTCAAAGTGCTTTCTCATGATATGCAGTTGGAACTGCCTGGTCCTGGGCTTGTGCTTAGCAGATACTCAGTGTTTGTCGAGTAACTGTCTGTATCCAAAATGACTGAATACCACTAGAAAATATTTCTATATGTTTTCTTTGGGAAAATGATTAAACAATCTAAGCTGATCTTATAAAATAAAGCAAAAGCAATCATTTTCAATTTGGATTTTTAGAATTTATAGTGGTAGTCTATACTTGCCTTTTGCCATTTGCCTTAGAAACTGGAGGCTTTGGAACTGAGGAAACTATTGGAAGTGAAGAAGTCCAGGGTGGTAGAAAAATTCGACCCAGCAGCTAAGCTCTTGAGAAGGAAGGATACTATTGAAAAGGAAGCGAGTACCTTCTGAGTAAAAAGAGTTCTGTAAGTTCCCCTTGGGATACCAGTCTCATGGGAGAAAAATTACTGTGCCATAACTTTTCTTTTAATTCCAGCAGTGCCCCTGAGTATGGCCTAATAGTTTAGGCATATCTCAACTGACAGTATAAGTTTGTCTTCTTTTATAAAATAAAATTGTTGCCAGAAAATTATATGTAAATCCAATCCCACTTGAAATCCACATGGGACGCACAGTAAAGAAAGGAGCCTTTTTGTGAGTGTTGCTATAAAGTGAAGACTTATTTTATAATAGACATTAGAAGGATTCCTCTTTAATTTATCCATTCAAAAGCCTGAGTTCTAAAATATTACAATGAAAACAAGATATCTGCATTCTATTCAGAAGGAATTATTTGACAAAGATCGGCTAAGCTTATGTATGCTTTAATGTAATAATGCTTCATTTGTGAGAATGTTAAAAACAGTTACATTTAAATCTGCTTCCTTTATTTGGAAGTTTCTGAATAGCATGTTGGTGTTTCTTACTATTTAGCAGCTTTATCTGATATGACATTATATTATTGCCTTCTAAAATAGAATTTTTAAAAACTTTATCCAAATGAGCTGTGAATAACTAGCGTGGCCACTTACTTATGTAAATAGGGTATACACATTATCTCCCGGACCCAAAACTCTAATCTGTTACCATGCCAATTCCCTATATTTGGTTCAACATGCTGCTGGAATGTCCAAATATTGGCTCTTTCCCAATGTACTCCATCCTTTACTCTGTTCTTAGAGAATGAAGAGTTATGATACAGGAACCTTGCCTTGCATGACAGAGTAGGTGTTATTTAGGCAAATTCTAGGGCTCCAGAGCAGTCAGCATTGGAGATGTTTACTAGAACACTTCCTTTGGTTGGTTATGTGCATGTGTCTCTGTGTAAATACAAAATATATGTGTTCTTTATAATACTCATTGTTCCACTAATGCTTAACTGCATAGCTGAATAAGAGAAGATGTTTTTCCAGCTCTAATACTAGCTAATATGATAAAATCTAAATGAAGACTCTAAATACTACATTCATTATGTCCCTTTCTTACATAAAAACGTTCACTGGGTTCACTTTGAATGCCAACTAGTTGGAGACAGTGTTTGATATTATTCTATAAGCAAAGCCCACAATAGTCTGCCTCAACATACCTTTCTAGTCTTGTGTCCTTCTTTTCCTACAAAAACTACTTCAGCGGATCCAATTGCCTCCTAGAGGAATTTGCCCAGTTCATTAATGTATAATCTATGCAGTGCTCTCTCTGTGATGTGCTAGACACCGAGGAAGGTGCCAAGATGAAAGAATCATAGACTGTGCCTTCCATGAAGGCACCGTCTGGCTGCCCAGCTACCTTATATCAGATACTCTATGATGAGTGCGATAACCCCAATAACAAAAAAGCAGCAGAGGACTAGAACTAGGAAAGATGCCTTCTGCTGGCTGGATTTGGGATAGCCTCATTGAGGAGGTGTGAATTAACCAGAAACTTAAAGGTATGTGAAAATTTGATTTGTGTCCTCTAAGATGCCTTTCCTCTCCTGTCAACCAAATGAGATTTCTTCCCCTCTAGAACTTTCATAGTACTTAGTGGCTAAACCAATCATATGACACTCATCCTACCCTTTCTTATATTGTTTTTACCTTTCTGCTCATTTCCCCCTCTGGATTATTAAATTCCTAAGAGGGAAGGCCCATATTAAATTCCTAAGAGGGAAGGCCCACTTTATTTCCCTAACTGATAGCACAGAACTACTAATGATAGTAACTACACATGTCCTTTATGTGAAAAAAAAACTTGGTTGGGTTCTGAGAACTCCTTGACTTAGTTAACCCCTGCTATATAGTAGTATACCAAGATAAGACGACAGATGACAAAACAACTCACTACTACTGGCTGGGAGTTTCATTCCAAACCTTAATCTAGTCTCTTGCTGAACTGCACTGGATTGCATACAAGCTATGAAGCCTCATTTTGCCTTCTTTCATTCACTCAACAAATATGCACTGAGAACCTACAATAATCCAGGCACTGTGCTAGCTTCTAGGTATGCAGTACTGAATAGAACATGGAATATATAGTTTAGAAGCAGCTCAAATAGCCTTTTGGTCCTTTTCCCCCAAGTCACATCATAACCCTGTCCTATATAGCTTTTCTAAATTTTTTTGGTCCCTTTGTGCTGAGCTTCTATCCTATATATCTTAGTACTCCAAAGGAAAATGGAGTCCGAAGAAAAAACGTCCATTTTTCATTTTTTTCCTATCCATATCATTTCATTCCTTGAGTATGTGATCCACTTGAACCTTGTTCAACAGTTTCTTGGCTCCTCTTCATTAATTAAAGGAGTCTTAAATAACCACCCTCATGGTTAGACTGTGTGATCTAAAAATTCACAAAAAATAAAATCTACCATTTGTTAAGTGTCCACCAGAGCCCCTTCCCCAGCTTATACTCTGCAATGCAGGTTATTATTTTCCTCATTTTAACACTGAGGGAATGGAGGCTCAGAGATGTTAAATAATATGACTCAGATTTCTGATTAATGAACACTAGAGCCAGTCTTTGATTCATGTAATGCCATTCTATCCCAGATACAGTAGATTTTCAGCAAGTTTTAGTTTGTTCATTGGTCGATTGCTACCATTCTGATTGAAAGATCTTTATATATTTAAAATTTAAGTGTAAGAGATTGTTACCTTTGATAGCTATTAATCCCAGGCATGTGTGTTTATTTTCCTAATAAGAATGACAGAATGCTTTATGCTTAATAGAAACAAAGCTATTATTTTGATACTTAAACCTTCCTTAAGCATTTTTATATGAATACATATTGACAATTCATGTGTAAATAACACAAAAATATTTAGAATCCCAGTTATACTTTCTGTCAGATGCCCAAAGTTTCAAAGATCCAACTAAAAATTAGTGTCAGTTCATTTCAATAAAATAAAATAATCTGATTTTATAGGCATATGAAAGCTGACCCATAACACTTATAACTCATGAAAATATCCAGAATCACATTTTGAGCATTAGCTTCAATGTTGTCTAACTACATTATTTCTATATGTGAAAATTCTAAATTCTGGGCTGAAATTTCTGCAACCCAGCTGTTCCCAAACTTTAGTGTGTCTCATCAATATCCTCCGTGAAACTGACTAAAATTGAAGATTTCAAGCTGAGTTGGTTGGAACCCAAGAATGTACATTTTAATAAGCACTCCATGTGATTCTGATACAGGAAGACCATGCACATCTCACTTCTGTAGGTATTCTTCTAGGCCAGTACCTCACTAGTCTTCTTTGTTGTCCTCCCCTCACCAATCCGTACACAAGAAGTTTTGTATTGCCTTTTAAAGTTTCTTTTCTTCAAGTTAAATGTAATTTATGTAAAATAAAGTGCTCCAATGTTAAGTAGTTTTATCAGTTTTTCAAAATACACACTTACGCAATTTATTACTCTTTCAACATCTAGAAAATTTTCATCACCCCAAAAAGCTACCCCATGCCCCTTCCTAGTTAACATCTCTCTGCCACCAGAAGCAACCACTTAACTTACTTATGTCATCACAGGTTTGTTTTTCCTATTTTAGAACTTCATAGAAATGGAAACGTTACACCATGTGCTTTTTTGTGTGTCTGGCTACTTTCACCCAGAATAATGCTTGTGAAATTCACCTATTTTTCTGTGCATGTCAGTAAGTCACTACATTTTATTGCTGACTAGTATCTACTGCATGAATATGCCCGTTTGTGTATCTGTTCTCTCATTCAGAGATACTTGGACTGTTTCCAGCTTTTAGCTTAAATGAGTAAAGCTGCTATAAACCTTTTTTTTTAACAAATCTTTTTGTGGACAAATGCTTTTATTTCTTTTGGACAAAAATCTAGCAATGAAATTATTGGGTCATAAGGTTGATATAAGTTTAACTTTTTGAGCTACTGCCTAAGAATTTTCCATGGCTGTACCATTTTATATTCCCACCAGTGATGGATGAGAGTTCTGATTGTTTTACATAATCACCAGCTTTTAGGGTTGTCGATTATTTTCATTCTATTCATTCTTGCATGTATATGATAGCATTGCATTTTGGTAATAATTTGCATTTGCCTGATGACTAACAATGCTGCGTACTTTTTCATGTGCTTACTGGTAATTTGTACATCTTCTTTAATGAAGTATTTTTTCAAGTCTTTTGCCAATCTTTATTTTCTTATCTTATTGAGTTGTTCACAACAGCTCTTTATTATCTTTTTAATGTCTGTAGCATCTCTAGTGATATCTCCACTTCTATTAATTATATTAATGATTCATTTTTTTCTCTCTTTTTCTTGGTCTGTCTTGTTAGTGGTTTAAAATTGTATTTCTCTTTGCAAAGAGCCAACTTTTGCCTTTGATGATTATCTCCATTTCTTTTCTGTAATTGATTTCTTTTCTCATTTTTATTACTTCTTTCTTCCTACTTATTTGGGGTTGAATTAGTTTTTGGTTGTTTTGGTTTTTTTTTTTTTTTTTTTTAGTTTTTTAAGGTGAAAACATAAATCACTTATTTTCTGATTTTCTTCTTTTTGGGTGATGGCACTTAAAGCTACAAATTTTCCTATAAGAACTGCTTTACATTAACTTCATTGTTTTGATTTATCATACTTCATCATTCAATTCAAATTATGTTCTTTCTTTTTGAATTTTTTTAACTCATGATGTACTTAGATATATAATGTTTGATTTTTTTTATTGAGGGAGTGGTCTATGTACATTCTGGATGTTAATTTCAAATGATATTTTGCAGTTAGATAACATATTCTGTTTGATTTCTTATGAATGTAGTTAAATTTGTATTATGGCTCAGCTTATGCTTTACTTGGTGAATATTTCATGTGAATTAATGTGTTATTTGCTGTTGATAAGTTCTATAAATTTATATCAGGTCAAATTGATTGGTAGTGTTGTTCAATTCTTCTATATTCTGACTGTTTGTATACAATTTCTGCCAATTGTTGAAAGATGAATATTGCAACTTCCAACTATGATTATGGATTTACCTATGTTTCCTTTTAGTGTTATCAATTTTTGCTTCAAGTATGTAGTGCCTTTGTTAGTAGATACACACACATATAGGAATTTGCATATTATTGATTAATTGACCATTTTATAATTATGAAATTTCTCCGATAATATTCTTCACCATGAAGTCCACCTTATCTGATAGTTATGCAGCCATACCATCTTTGTTAGGATTAGTGTTTGCAATGTGTATATTTTTTATCTTTTGACTGTTATCTTTTATGTGCCTTTACGTTCAAAGTCTGTTTCTTGTAAGCAATATGTAATTGAGTCTGTCTTCCTCTAGCTCCCAAATTCTGACTTTTATTTCCTTTTATAGTCAATTTTATTGTAATTGTTGATGTGTTTGGGTATAAACCTTCCATTCTAGTATTTGAGTTCTATTTGTCCCATCTTCTCTGTGACCCTCTGTTTTACTTTCTCAATGTTTTGAGGGTGAATCAAATAACTTTTATATTATATTATTTTTAGCAGTTTCTCAAGATTATAATACGTATCTTTATATTATCTCTGCTACTTTCAAAACATATTCTATTACTTCACAAACAAGGTAAGATATTTACAGCATTATTATTCCAATTTTCTTACGAACTTCATGATTGTTTTGTCATACATTTCGCTCTGTATGTGCTATAAACCTTTTGTTACATTTTATTTTTTAATAATCAATACTCACTGATGTAATTTCTATATACATGCAAACATTATTTTTAAAATAAAGATCTTTTATATTTTACCGATTTATTTACTCTTGGTGTTTTTCATTTCTTCCTGCAGAATTGGATTTTTATGTGATTAATTTTCCTTCATTATAAAGAACATTTTTTGTTCATTTATTTTAGTGTATATCTGCTGGAGAAAAATTCTTTGTTTCTTTTTCTGAAAACTTATTTATTTTACCTTTATCTTTGAAGAATATTTTTGCTGGATAGGTAATTCAAGTTTTGCCAATTTTATTTTTCTTTTGGCACTTTAAAGATGAGATGTTCCATTGACTTCTGTCCCTCATTATTTTGGTCAGAAGTTATATATCTCACTTACTGTTGTCCCAATGTAGGTAGTGTTTCTGTATTCTCTGTCTGCTTCCAAGATTTTCGCATTATCTTTGGTTTTTAGCAATTTGACTATGATATGCTTCGCTGTTTTGTTTGTCTTGTTAGTCTTGTTTGATATTCTCTGGGAGTCTTAGATACATAAGATGTTGTCTTTAATTAATTTTGAAAAAGTATTGGCCATTATCCCCTCAGATACTTCTTCTGCTTGATTCTCTCTTTCTTCTCCTGAAACTCCAAATTATTCACATGTCAGATGATTTGCTGTTGTCCCACAGATACCACATAATGTTCCAGTTTTCTAAACTGTTTTATTTCTTTCTGTTGTATTAAGATAGTTTGTTTTTCGTTTTTTCTTTTTTTTAATTGCATTTTAGGTTTTGGGGTACATGTGAAGAACATGCAACATTGTTGCATAGGTACACACATGGCAGTATGATTTGCTGCATTCCTCCCCTTCACCTATATCTGACATTTCTCCGCATCCTATCTCTCCCCACCTCCCCACCCCCGTCCCTCCCCCATTTCCCCCCAGCAGACCCCAGTGTGTAGTGCTCCCCTCCCTGTGTCCATGTGTTCTCATTGTTCAACACCCGCCTATGAGTGAGAAAATGCGGTGTTTGATTTTCTGCTCTTCTGTCAGTTTGCTGAGAATGATGGTTTCCAGGTTCATCAATGTCCCTACAAAGGACACGAACTCATCATTTTTGATGGCTGCATAATATTCCATGGCGTATATGTACCACATTTTCCCTGTCCAGTCTGTCATCGATGGGCACTTGGGTTGGTTCCAGGTCTTTGCTATTGTAAACAGTGCTGCTGTGAACAGTCGTGTGCATGTGTCCTTATAGTAGAATGATTTATAATCCTTTGGATATATACCCAGTAATGAGATTGCTGGGTCAAATGGAATTTCTCTTTCTAGGTCCTTGAGGAATCACCACACTGTCTTCCACAATGGTTGCACTAATTTACACTCCCACCAACAGTGTAAGAGTGTTCCTATTTCTCCACATCCTCTCTAGCATTTGTTGTCTCCAGATTTTTCAATGATCGCCATTCTAACTGGTGTGAGATGGTATCTCAAGGTAGTTTTGATTTGCATTTGCCTAATGACCAGTGATGATGAGCATTTTTTCATATGTTTGTTGGCCTCATGTATGTCTTTTGTAAAGTGTCTGTTCATATCCTTCGCCCACTTTTGAATGGCCTTGTTTTTTTTTTTTTTTTTTTCTTGTAGATCTGTTTTAGTTCTTTGTAAATTCTGGATATCAGCCCTTTGTCAGATGGGTTGACTGCAAAAATTTTTTCCCATTCTGTTGGTTGCCAATTCACTCTAATGACTGTTTCTTTTGCCATGCAGAAGCTGTGGAGTTTGATTAGGTCCCATTTGTCTATTTTGGCTTTTGTTGCCAATGCTTTTGGTGTTTTGGTCATGAAGTCCTTGCCTACGCCTATGTCCTGAATGGTTTTGCCTAGATTTTCTTCTAGGGTTTTTATGGTGTTAGGTCTGATGTTTAAGTCTTTAATCCATCTGGAGTTAATTTTAGTGTAAGGTGTCAGGAAGGGGTCCAGTTTCTGCTTTCTGCACATGGCTAGGCAGTTTTCCCAACGCCATTTATTAAACAGGGAATCCTTTCCCCATTGCTTGTTTTTGTCAGGTTTGTCAAAGATCGGATGGTTGTAGATATGTTATGTTGCCTCTGAGGCCTCTGTTCTGTTCCATTGGTCTATATCTCTGTTTTGGTACCAGTACCATGCTGTTTTGATTACTGTAGCCTTGTAGTATAGTTTGAAGTCCAGTAGTATGATGCCTCCTGCTTTGTTCTTATTGCTTAGGATTGACTTGGCTGTGTGGGCTCTCTTTTGGTTCCGTATGAAGTTTAAGGTGTTTTTTTTTCCAGTTATGTGAAGAAGGTCATTGGTAACTTGATGGGAATAGTGTTGAATCTGTAAATTGCTTTGGATAGCATGGCCATTTTCACTATATTGATTCTTCCTAACCATGAACATGGAATGTTTCTCCATCTGTTTGTGTCCTCTCTTATTTCATTGAGCAGTGTCTTGTGGTTCTCCTTGGAGAGGTCCTTTACATTCCTTGTTAGCTGTATTCCTAGGTGTTTTATTCTCTTTGTGGCAATTGTGAATGGAAGTTTGTTCTTGATTTGGCTCTCTTTAAGTCTGTTGTTGGTGTATAGGAATGCTTGTGATTTTTGCACATTGATTTCGTATCCTGAGACTTTGCTGCAGTTGCTTATCAGTTTCTGGAGATTTGGGGCTGAGATGATGGGGTGTTCTAGATATACAATCTTGTCGTCTGCAAAGAGAGACAATTTGACTTCCTCCTTTCCTACTTGAATACCCTTTATTTCTTTTTCTTGCCTGATTGCTCTGGCTAGAACTTCCAGTACTATATTCAATCAGAGTGGTGAGAGAGGGCATCCTTGTCTAGTGCCAGATTTCAAAGGGAATGCTTCCAGTTTTTCCCCATTCAGTATGATATTGGCTGTTGGTTTGTCGTAAATAGCTTTTATTATTTTGAGATATGTTCCGTCAATATCTAGTTTATTGAGGGTTTTCAGCATAAATTGCTGTTGAATTTTGTCAAAGGCCTTCTCTGCATCAGTTGAGATAATTATGTGGTTTTTGTCTTTGATTATGTTTATGCGGTGAATTACGTTTATAGACTTGCGTATGTTGAACCAGCCTTGCATCCCTGGGATGAAGCCTAGTTGATCGTGGTGGATAAGCTTTTTGATGTGCTGTTGCATTCGGCTTGCCAGTATTTTATTGAAGATTTTTGCATCTATGTTCATCATGGATATTGGCCTGAAGTTTTCTTTTCTTGGTGAGTCTCTGCCGGATTTGGTATCAGGATGATGTTTGTCTTATAAAATGATTTGGGATGGATTCCCTCTTTTTGGATTATTTGAAATAGTTTCAGAAGGAATGGTACCAGGTCCTCTTTGTATGTCTGGTAGAATTCGGCTGTGAACCCATCTGGGCCTCGGCTTTTTTTGGGTGGAAGGCTCTTAATTGCTACCTCAACTTCAGACCTTGTTATTGGTCTATTCAGGGTTTCAGATTCTTCCTGGTTTAGGATTGGGAGGATGCAAGTGTCCAGGAGTTTATCCATTTCTTCCAGGTTTACTAGTTTATGTGCATAGAGTTGTTTGTAATAATCTCTGATGATGGTTTGGATTTCTGTGGAATCTGTGGTGATATCCCCTTTATCGTTTTTTTATTGCATCAATTTGGTTATTCTCTCTTTTCCTTTTTATTAATCTGGCCAGTGGTCTGTCTATTTTCTTGATCTTTTCAAAAAACCTGCTCCTGGATTTATTGATTTTTTGAAGGGTTTTTTGTGTCTCTATCTCCCTCAGTTCTGCTCTGATCTTAGTTATTTCTTGTCTTCTGCTAGGTTTTGAGTTTTTTTTATCTTGCTCCTCTAGCTCTTTCAATTTTGATGCTAGGGTTTCAATATTAGATCTCTCATTGCTTCTCATGTGGGCACTCATTGCTATATATTTTCCTCTAGAGACTGCTTTAAATGTGTCCCAGAGATTCTGGTATGTTTTGTCTTCGTTCTCATTGGTTTCAAAGAACATCTTTAATTCTGCCTTCATTTCATTGTTTATCCAGTCGACATTCAAGAGCCAGTTGTTCAGTTTCCATGAAGCTGTGTGGTTCTGAGTTAGTTTCGGCATTCTGAGTTCTAACTCGATTGCACTGTGGTCTGAGAGACTGTTTGTTATGATTTCCATTATTTTCCATTTCCTGAGGAGTGATTTATTGCCAATTATGTGGTCAGTTTTAGAGTAGGTGTGATGTGGTGCTGAGAAGAATGTATATTCTATGGATTTGGGATGGAGAGGTCTGTAAATATCTATTAGGTTTGCTTGTTCCAGGTCTGAGTTTAAGTCCTGGATATCCTTGTTGATTTTCTGTCTGGTTGATCTGTCTAATATTGACAATGGAGTGTTAAAGTCTCCCACTATTATTGTGTGGGAGTCTAAGTCTCTTTGTAAGTCATTAAGAACTTGCCTTATGTATCTGGGTGCTCCTGTATTGGGTGTGTATATATTTAGGATCGTTAGCTCTTCTTGTTGCAGTGATCCTTTTGCCATTATGTAATGTCCTTCTTTGTCTCTTTTGATCTTTGTTGCTTTAAAATCTATTTTATCAGAGATGAGAATGGCAACTCCTGCTTGGTAAATCTTCCTTCATCCCTTTATTTTGAGCCTTTATGTATCCTTGCATGTGAGATGGGTTTCCTGGATACAGCACACTGATGGGTTTTGGCTTTTTATTCCATTTGCCAGTCTGTGTCTTTTGATTGGGGCATTTAGTCCATTTACATTTAGGGATAATATTGTCATGTGTGAATTTGATCCTGCCATTTTGATGCTAGCTGGCTGTTTTGTTCATTAGTTGATGCAGATTCTTGATTGTGTTGATGCTCTTTACCATTTGTTATGTATTTGGAGTGGCTGGTACTGGTTGTTCCTTTATATGTGTAGAGCCTCTTTCAGGAGTTCTTGTAAAGCAGGTCTCGTAGTGATGAAATCTCTGAGTGCTTGCTTTTTCACAAAGGATTTTATTTTTCTTTCACTTATGAAGCTTAGTTTGGCTGGATAGGAGATTCTGGGTTGAAAGTTCTTTTATTTAAGGATGTTGAATATTGGCCCCCACTCTCTTCTGGCTTGTAGGGTTTCTGCAGAGAGATCTGCTGTGAGTCTGATCGGCTACCCTTTGTGGGTAACCCGTCCTTTCTCTCTGGCTGCCCTTAGCATTTTCTCCTTCATTTCAAACCTGGTGAATCTGATGATTATGTGCCTTGGGGTTGCTCTTCTTGAGGAATAACTTTGTGGTGTTCTTTGTATTTCCTGGACTTGAATATTGGCCTGATTTGCTAGGTTGGGGAAGTTTTCCTGAATAATATCCTGAAGAGTATTTTCCAGCTTGGATTCATTCTCTTCCTCACATTCAGGTACACCTATCAAACGTAGATTGGGTCTTTTCACATAGTCCCACATTTCTTGGAGATTTGTTCATTCCTTTTTACCCTTTTTTCTCTATTCTTCCCTTCTCATTTTATTTCATTGAGTTGATCTTCGACCTCTGATATCCTTTCTTCTGCTTAATCAATTTGGCTGTTGAAACCTGAGCATGCTTCGCGGAGTTCTCGTGTTGTGTTTTTCAGCTCCATCAATTCACTTATATTCCTCTCTATGTTGCCCGTTCTCATTAGCATTTTGTCAAATCTTTTTTCAAGGTTCTTAGCTTCTTTGCGGTGGGTTAGAACATGTTCTTTTAGCTCACTGTAGTTTCTTATTACCCACCTTCTAAAGTCTGATTCTGTCATTTCATCACACTCATTCTCCATCCAGCCTTGTTCCCTTGCTGGTGAGGAGTTGTGATCCCTTTTAGGAGGAGAGGTGTTCTGCTTTTAGGAGTTTTCATCCTTTTTGTGCTGGTTTCTTCTCATCTTTGTGGGTTTATCCACCTGTTGTCTTTGTAGTTACTGACTTTCAGATTGGGTCTCTGAGTGAACTTCCAGTTTGTGTATGCTGAAGTTAGTTCTTTTTCTTGGGTTTCGTTCTAACAGTCTGGCCCCTCTGCTGTGAGACTGCTGAGGTCCACTCCAGACCCTGCTTGCTGGGGGATCACCTGCAGCAGCTGCAGAACAATAAAGGTTGCTACCAGTTTCCCCTTCTGCTATCTTTGTCCCAGAAGGATGCCTGCCAAATGTCAGTCTGTTCTCTTCTTTATGAGGTGACTCTTTGGATATACGGTGTCAGGAAGCTGCTTGGGGAGACAGTCTGTCCTTTATTGGGGCTCAAGTGCTGAGCTGTGAGCTCTGTTGTTCATTCAGAGTTGCTGGGCAGGTACGTTTAGGTCTGCTGCAGCAGAACTCATAAAATCCCCCCTTTTTTCCCCCCAGGTGCTCTGTCCCAGGGAGTTAGGGCTTTACTTATGAGTTTCCGTTGTGCTGCTGTCTTTTTTTTTTCTTTCAGGGCTACCCTGCCCAGCAAGGAGGCAACCTAGTCCCTGTCTGCCTGAAGAGGCTTTGCTGAGCTGCTGTGGGCTACTCCCAGCTGCCGTGTGAACTTCCTTGCAGTCCTGTTTATATGGGTGTAGTTAGAACTGCCTGGGCTATGGTGGCCAGCCTCTGTTATGACGGACTCTCTCTGTAGTGGCAGGTTGCCTCGGCAATGGCGGGTTGCCTCGGCAATGGCGGGTTGCCTCAGCAATGGCAGGCTGCCTCCATAGTCGTGGAGTGTCTCAGTAATGGCGGACACCAGTACCCCACAGAGCCCGACCATCCCGGGTTCAGCTGTGCTTGCTGTGTGAATCTCTCAACCCAGAGCATTTTCAATTACTGTTTGTTTTTTTTTTTGGGGGGGGGATGGGGGTGGGACCAGCCGAGCCTGATCACCTGGCTCCCTGATTCAGAGTCTTTTGTTGTTGTTGTTGTTGAACAGTTGACTCTCTCCCAGAATTCCAGTCGCCTGTTGAAAAGGCGCTGGGATCTCCTGTGCCGTGACCCACTGAGCTGGCTGAAACAGCAGTGCTGAGATTCCTGGCGGTTTTCTTGCCTAGGAATCTCCTGGCCTGGCTCGCTATTTCAGATGAATGGGCGACTCTGCCATCTCAGGGCTCCAATCACCAGCTGAGAGGGCACCTGGACCAGTGTCTTTTGTATGGAGAACCTCTGTGCCAGGGTGCGGGCAAAGCAGCTGCATGGGTTAAAACAGCCAGGCTGGCTGAAAGAGCCGCCCCAGCCGAAACAGCCATGCCAGCTGAAACAGCCATTCTGGCGACCCATGGGGCTCTTCCACCTGGGAATCTCCTGGTCTGTGGACAATAAAAATCCGTCTGGAAATGCAGCGTCCACTCACCCTCAGCACTTTCACTGGGAGCTGCAATCCTGAGCTGTTCCTAGTCAGCCATCTTTCCCTGATCCTGATACTTTGTTTTTACATGTATCCAAGTCACAAATTCCTTTCTCTACTGTATTCAGTCAACTGAATAGCCCTTAAAAATAATTCATCTCTGACATTCTAGGTTTTATTTCTAGCTTTTCAATTTTTCTCTATTTGTACTTTCCATCTCAATATTGAAATTATACATTTATTCATGCATGTTATTTGCTTTTCTCACTACACCTTTCAAAATATACATCATAGTTATTTTAAGGTCCCTGTTTGATAATCCCATAATCTGGGCCATCTCTGAGACTCTGATCTATCACTTGAATATTTTTAATATATTCTTCCTTTTTTTTTGCGAGTCTTTTCTTGTTGTTTACCTAATTTCTATTTGAAGGCAAGTTATTACATGTAAAGGAACAGAAACTGAGGTAACCTTTTCTTCTATTAGGCCATTAGTATGTTGTTTGGGATCAATATACTCTTAGATTGATCTGGATCTGAGCTTTGTTATTGCTTCAGTGACATTCAGTTCACCACAGACTTTATTTTATTTAAGAGCAGGATCAACACCTTATCTACAGCAAGGCTTTAGCTATGAGTACCTGGATGGCTTTTCTCTGTTGTCTTAATGCCATACTTCTGCAAGCTCTGCATTCCATAACACAGACAGAAGGGTGTGTTCTCTCTTATATTTTTTTACCCCTCACAATATTAGAGTGTCCATGGATGGTAACCAGTGTACTGAAGTTACTCAATGCCCATGGGGTATTATCTCTCAGATATTATTTCTAGCCTTCCTGTACTATGCACCTAGGACTGGGAGAGTAGGTCTCTCTCAGCCCTCTTTCCCCTCTCCCAATAGTAGATGGTCACTATTTCCTACTTATTGTAAATCCTAGAATGTGGGAGGGATTTAACTCATAATTTCTGAAATTTGTTTACTAGCATATATTAGACTTGTGCCTGAGTACCATTATTGTGGAAGTAAGCGAACTCAATATAATGTAAATAAAATATCTACTAGCCACATAGTATGCCAAAACTCTGTGCATACTTGACTAAGCCATAATTACTCATATTGCCTGGTTAAACCCGTCTCCAATTTGGATACCAGAGTTTGTTCTTGGTAAATTTTTAATAAAAATAGTCTTTCTTTTTTTTTCAAAGGCTTTCTGCGCTTTATTCACCACTGTCTCCTCCACACTGGGATGGTGCCTGGCATGTAGTAGGCACTCAGTATGATACTGATCAAAAGAAAGTTGATTCCATATCTTGGTTATTGTGAATACTGCTATAATAAACATGGGAGTGTGGATAGCTCTTTGATATATTGATTCCTGTTTTTTTGGCTGTATACCCAATAGCAGAATTGCTGGATCATATGGTAGTTCTATGTTTAGTTTTTGAGGAATCTCTATATTCTTTCCTGTAGTGGCTATACTAATTTACATTACCACCAACAGTGTGCAAGCAAGCATCCCCCTTTCTCTGCATCCTTGGCAGCATTGAAAATAGTCTTTAAAGACTCAAGGGACAATGGCTCAAGGGATGGAGTATTTGGGAATTGGAGATACTCCCCATTTAAATGCTAGATAAGAGATGGATTCCACTCTGAAACTTTGGAGAACCAGGAGTTATAACCCACAGCACCATAACAGGAAAGCTGCAAAAATTATATTACTTACAGTGGAATATTAGCAAATAAGCCATTCCTTGATGGATTATGATTCATAAAAGGTTTTGATTTAATATAAATGTGTTTATATTTTACTTCATATAATGATCCTCATCAGAGTATTACATCATGCATTTTTCTTTATTTTTTGCTAAGTTTGACTTTGGAAAGGATAGTACATTAAAATACTGGGCGAATAAAAGTCACTGTTCACATATAAGATTTCCCATCTGTCTTCTTTTTCATGTTTATTGTTATGACCTTTTTGAACTTGGGAGACATTTTTTTCCCACAAAATCGAAATAAGGAGCTACATGAAAGTAATGTCCAAAGATGAAAGCATAAAATTGCAGAACTTTTATGTTTTTCTAACTTTATTGTTCATATTCACTATAATACTTTGGAGAGCATTCTTTATGGGCTATACTTTCAAACATCTAATTTAAAGACAAGAAAATATTAATCATTAGCCTAGTTCCACATTTTTCCTAGGTACATTTTCTTAGTAGATTACAAAGAATGTATTACCCTCACATTGATATCCTATGTATTTCTAGGGTAAATCTATAACTGTTCTCCCATATAATTAAATAGGGTTGATTTGTTCTACAGTCATTTTCTCTATGCGTCTCATTGTATTTCATCGTGTAGAAAGTGATGTGATTATCAGCTTTAGTCAGAATGTTATTTTGTTCACTTAAGATTCATTCTCAGGAAGGTTGAACAAATTTGAATTTCATATGATAGCTTTCTTTATGTGCTTCAGTAACTCTCTCCCTTTATATAAGAGAAAATATTCTTGTTGAAGAGATATACATCTCTCTCCATTGCTTGTGGCGGGGAGTGTGGGGGGCCTGAACTAGCAGCAGGGGGCCTCAATGAAAGCTACTGCTTCCTGTGCCTCATTAATAGTGCTATGTACATTTCCCAGAGAGAATTTGGTGTTTCTGTGTTACAGTTACAAACCCTTCTAAATATTTGATACTGAGTAAAATTTGCCTTATTTCCTAAAGCCTCTGAGTTAAAACAAACAAACAAAAAAGAATCATTTATTTTTGTTCTGTGATGTCAGGCAGTTACTTAGTCTTTCTGAATGTCACTTTCCACATCACAAAACACTGAGATACACATAATACCTACTTTGCAGGATTATTGCAATGATTACAGATATGGTTTATAATGAGCTTCGTACTTGGTAGGCACTTACCAAATATGAGCCATCATTATAGCAACAGAGTAAAGTGTTAAAAGCAGGGACTCCAGAGCCAGACTGCTCATGACCAAATCCTGGTTCTGATATATACTAGCTGCCATTTGGGCAAATTGCTTAACCTCCCTACATCTCAGTTTTATCATCCAAAAGTTAAGGGTAATAACATTACCTACCTCATCAGTAGGATTATATAAATTAATACATGCATAAGACCAGTGTTTGGTTCATTGGGTAAGTGCAATATAAGTATTTGTTATTATTCTTTTCCATTTCAGACAGCCCATACCAGGGTAAGCTGAGGAGATGGAAAACCACTGGAAGTCAACTATTAGTCATCTCAATTGGTCTACAGTAGATGAGAGGTTATGACTTTTTGTCAAGATATGTGTGCAGATAAAGCTGACTTTAATAGTGTATATCAACAAGAAGAATAACAAAAGCAGCAACTTACAATTTCTTGAGTGTGTACTACATGCCAAGTACATGCTGAGCACTTTAAAATATTAACCATTTAGTTCTCGCAATTACCTTATGAGTTTGACACTACAGTTATTTAAATTTCACAATAGAAAAAAGTTGAAGATCAGAAAGGTTGAATAGCATTCTAAGGTCACATATCTAATGTGCTACTGGATCAAGATTCACAATTAAGTTTCCTAGTTATGAAGCCCATGCTCTTAACCACTCTGCCATATAGTCCACTGTCTTCTGCACTATTTGGGAAGCCTACCCAAGGGCTTCAGGATTCCTGTGCTACATGATTTTTTTTTTTTTAATTTGATGTAGAAACTGAAAACCCTCATAACTATTATCTTTTTGATCAGTGGTAGACTAATTAAATTTGAAGAATTTTCATGTTCATAGGCCTTGGAAGTCATATAATTTAGGTCTGTCATTTTATCAGTGTGGAAATAGATGCCCAGAGTGTAGATGGAACTTTCCTGAAGTTTAAGACTCGTTAGGAAAACTGGTCCTCAAACCTCAGGATGCTTGTTTCCCTCATTCCACCAAGCATTCACTTTGAAAAATGGCAATGGCAATGCAACTTTTACACAACTCAATACTGTTTCCAGTTATGTGCAAACCTATAACAAATGTTGCCTTGTTATAATGCCTAGTCCTTTCTTTTGCAAATGCAAAGTCATGCTTTGTCCATTACCAATAATATCAATATTTTTGCAGAAGGGTGGGGGGCAACTTCAAGTTTCCTGAGCCTGAGCACCTGAAAGTGAATATCAGCAGAAATACATGTCAAATACCGTTAGTTAGGAAAAAAAGGCATTATATTATCAATATTCTTTGCCGTAAATGACACTTTTCTACTGCATTCATGAACACCATCTGCAGCCAGCTTCCCTGAAGAAGTGCAGACTAGAATTTTGTAATGTCTGGCGCTGGCACTCTTAATGCTGAAAAATCTTACCGTACTGCTTAGGAAGAACAAGTGTGCAGTTTCTGATTCAATTAGACATAAAGGAGCTGTTCTTGACCCATTTTGACTTCTATGCACTGGTTCTTAGATCCAGGGAGTTGTATCCCCTGGGTAAAAAATCATATTATGTCCTTCAGTAGTCTTTACTTGTTGCTTTTCTGTTAGCAGGGACGAAGGATGTGCATGCCTCTTCCTATAGACCTGTTGGTGCAGTATTATTTGTGTACTCAAGATGGTACTCTTAACTCCAGAAACTATAAAGTTAAAAAAAAAAAAGAATGAGTGAAAAATAGGCCTTATTTTAGATACATCTTGTCCAGCCGCATAAAATCACATTACTTAGTTCCTCATATTTCAAATTAAGTAGAAACTCTGTTCAGACCAAATGGTCTCTGAGGTGGTTTCCAGATCAAGGTAAGAAATGAAACAAACCATAAGTTGTGAAACACATTGAACCACAGCTCACAAAATAGATAACTTGAAGCCGACTATGATGTGTAAGATAAAAGAAACTCCAAATATTTTTAATAAACTTATAAAAGTATTTTGAATAATTTTAGGTTTACAGAAAAGTTGCAAATATAGTAAGTACAGAGAATTTCTACATACCCTTCATCCAGGTTTTCCTAAAGTTAACATACTATTATGGTACATCAGTAAAAACTAAGAAATCAGCACTGGTGCAGTATTACAACTAAACCCCAAACTTTATTAGGATTTCACAAGATTTTCCTCTAAGACCCTTTTTCTGTTCCAGGATTCAATCTAGGATAGCACAGTGCATTTAGTCATTATGTCTTCTCAGTCTCCTCTGGTTTGTGAGAGTGTGTTTTTTATTGGTTTTTAGCTCAGATTGTTTTAATAGCAATTCGATATGGCTTATGTGTCCTAAAGATAAGACCAGTGACTATTCCAGCAACTTGCCTAATTTACAAATTTTAAACTGAATTTGTCAGCACTATCCTTAAAAACTTCTCTCCTAAAGTGAATTACCTTTGACTAACGCCAGCCTTGAAAACCCTTTAAGTACTTTTTGCTAACTCCCCCTTTTTAAGCTATGACTGAGACTCTGTCAAGGGGGACTCTCTCTTGCTTTGTCTGTTTCACATACCCAGCTTTGTATGATCAGCATGTTTCTCTGGTAGTCTTTGTGAGGGCTTTGACAAATGGGTCTATGGTGATACTATTCAATCATCTACTAAATGCAAGAATCGTTTCCACCACATGTGATTGGTATTGGAACAGGTCTATGTGAACCCATAGCCCCTCTATGAACATTGCCAGTGACAGGACATTGATCAACTTTCAAGCTAGTCCATGCTATCTAATTTTAGACAATCCCTATTTTTAGAAATGTCTTCATCAAAATGAGCCCTTATCTATTTCCTTGTAGCTTCTCTTCATTTGCCCTATTTCTGTCTTCCAGAAAATCAAAATACTGGATGGAAAGTAAGCTCTGTGCACAGTTCCACTCAAGTGGTATGCAAGGAGTCGGACACAGTTGGGTGGTCCTAGCTTTGTTCACATAGTGTCACTTGTTAGTTGAGTGAATTTGGGCTAATGACTCAAGTTCTCTGGGCCTTAATTTTCTTACCTGAAAAAAAAAAAACAAAACAAATAAAAAACACCTACCTCATAGGAGTGTTGTGAAAATGAAAGCAATAACACAAGTTGAAGCACCTAGCACGCTGACAAGCTCAGAGAATTCTCTTATAAATGATAGTTACCTTTTGGCCAGATGATCACCTCCTGAGTACCCAAGATGAAATGTACCATTTGTGTTATACTGCATTATTGTATTATTAGTTCTGCTTGACAACAGTGAATTCTAACTTTCCCTTCTTGTTAACTAATTTCTTAAAAGGTTTAATTTTATTTTTCTGTTGACTATTTTTTCCCTCGAGGTTTAATTAAGCTGTTACTGAACAGAACGGAAGTGTTAAATAACCTAAAACGATGGGTTTCTAGCATTCATGAATCCCATGCATTGCCAGCTGGTGAGATTAGTCATGGTAGTGGATGGGAGAGCTTGGCAGGGATTAGCAAATACTTCTGTTAATCAGCAGAATGTGCAAATCAGGCCCTGGCTCATGGCATTGGTATAAATCTCCATGACAACACTAGCTGTTTACATGTGAAGAAGTGATTTTAAAGCTGCAAAGGATGATCGAAATTACTGCAATGATCATAAATGGGAAAAACCTGAGGAAAGGAGAAGTATTCCCACTTCTTAAAGAAATTCATACAACTTTCTATAAATTTAGTAGTAGTTTTACCTTCTCTGAGCCTCTACTACTGGCAAGTTAATTGACAATGATATAAACAGAAAGAAAGTAAGAGGGAGTAGAAGAGGGCCTGAAATCATTCCTAAAGTATACAATCCATCCCTCTGACCAAATAACTATAAATAGGATTATTTGCATATCTGTGTGTATCAGGATTGTCTGAACTAGTATCCTAGTTCCAGCATTCATTAGGTGTGTGACTTTAGGCAAAATTTTTAATCTCATTGTATCTTTTCTCCTCACCTATAACATGATGCTAATAATAGTTCCTGTCTCAGAAAGTTGTTACGAGATTTGGATAAGTTAATATATGTAAAGTATTTGGAACAATGCCTGGCCCAGAGTAAATGCTTGGGAAAATGTTAGCTGCTATTATTATTATCACTGTTCTTATTATTCCTGCTAGTTGGCCATGATTCTTGAATAAGGACTACCTTTCAATTTTATACCCTGTAAAGAAACTACAGAGCAGGAAAGGTTATATTTTTCATTTTCTAATTTTGTTTGTGCTGGAAAAAAAGACTTGGAAATGTCAGTACTAGAGAGGTTTTATAGGTATTATCATTTTCAATTTCAGTACAACACTTAAGAAAATGACAGCTGTGATACTAGTTGAAGCATAGAATACAAGTAAGGCCACTTCATTATTTAAACTCCCATCAAAATCTGGAAGCAGGTGGGTATCTATAAAATGTGATGTGACCAAAATTGAATTAGTTTACCTCAGAAACAGAGTGACCTTTTTAAACATATATGTAGCTCTGAAAATTAAACCCAGGTCCCTGTCCTCTCATGAACCAATTTTCTCTGTGGTCTCAGCTCATTTCACCTTACTTGTTTCTGTTAGTTGATTAGGCTTTGAATGCAAGCAGGATAATTGCCATAATTCAAGTTTGGATTTAATTTTCAGTGCTTACATTTGATGGAAGATTATTCAAATAGATACTGGGCTATTTGCTTTGTGAGGTCAAAATTGTTGCTACTTTTTTATTAATGCCAACAAATCTCCTGCCAGTCACCACCCACTGGTTCAAAAGCTTTTGGAGGCAGCTTAGTGGAGCTGAAAGGGAGTGAGACTAGGAGTTAGAAACCTTGGTTGGAAACCCTGCTGACCTCCTCTACTATCTGACTGTTTGCTTCATTCTGATGTTTCTTTATTTGTGTTTTGATTTTATTTTCTTGTGCACCTTTTTGTAAGCCACTTCAATTCTTCTTTGGAATGAGGTAGGTCTTATACAGATTAATTAATAAATTTGCGGTGTGCTGTTAAGCAAACCATGACCTCTTGGTGGGACACAATTTTCCTGTTTATATTAAGAGCCAGTTGAAACCTACTCTGCCTACTTCACCAGTTCTCATGCAGACTGAATAAGATAGCGGTTATGAAAGAATTTTGTGAGACAAACTATTGTGTAATTTTATACTTGTAAAAGAGTATTTTACTATTGGAATATGGCTAAAATATGGACCAACATTATTACTAATCTGATTTAACTTTCCCTTTAACAAGAAGCAAATAGTCCTCTGCTTATACTTTAATGCCGGAACATTGCTTCTGTTTGTTAT
Organism: Saimiri boliviensis; assembly: GCF_048565385.1. NCBI lineage: Eukaryota > Metazoa > Chordata > Mammalia > Primates > Cebidae > Saimiri > Saimiri boliviensis. The sequence continues at coordinate 98,579,100 of NC_133470.1, forward strand.
TAAAACATGGCCTAAGTCCTACATGCTCTAACATTTATTGCATATGAACCCATTCACCAAAATGGACCTGTCTTGCATTTTATTGCTTCAGATGCCTCCTCTGTGATTTCCAAAAGGAGAAAAAGAGAGTTAGCTAATTCATTTATTCATAAAACTACAATTTATTGAGCACCTACTCTGTCGAGATGTGGACATCCAGAGATGCAGTCCTAATACCTGCCTTAGCAAGCTCACTGTTTAGTGGGAAAGAAAGACAAGTAGAAAGAAATTAATCTTATAGTTGTCATTAAGTAGCTATATGTATAGGGGCTATGGAGCAGAAAAGATTTTACATGGGAGTTTTTGAGGAAAGTGTCCCAGAAGAGATAATTCCTGAGATCAGTCATAAAGACTTTGCTAGGTTAAAGGGAGTAGAATTTTCAAGGGTATATCAGTTGGAGTGGCTAAAATGTATGAGGGGGTTATTTTGAAGAAGGGAAAAACTTTTGTATGCCTGAAATACAGTGTGTCAGAGAGTGGCAGAAAGTAAGTGTGACAAAGAAATCTGGGTCCAGATAATGGAAGGTTTGTGTGTAATGAAGAGCCACTGAATACCTATTAGCAAAGCATAACATGATCAGATATATAGGTTAGAATTGTAGCAGTGAGCAGAGCAGTTTGATCACAGGCAAGAGAAGAGGCAGAGGAAAGCAGTTAGGAGACTATGATGAAACTGAGGAAAGAAATGAAACAAGAATAGATGAATGTCTTAACAATCGGAATTTAGAAGCATTATGAAGAAGGTAGAGCCATAATATTTGGTTATCCCTTGGATGTAGTGTGGGAGGAAAGAGAAGAGTTGAGAATAATGCCCAGGTTTCTGGTTTGGTTAAAATAGAGAGTGTATCCAGACAGGGTTGAGATAAAAGAAACACCATTGATCAATATATAGATAAGAGAAGAGGGATCAGTATTGGGTGATAAGTTCAATTTTGGATTTGTTTAATTTGAGGTCCTGAGGGTCATTTGGGTATAACTGTCCTTATATGGAGCTCAGAACTGAAGTGATGAAAGCAGTGGAGACCACTGGAATTGTCGTAGTATAAATGGTACTTCTTTCCTGCACTATTCATGTGGCTGGGTCCATATTATATTTCCAGAGTCAGCAAAATGTTATCTCCTTTGAGAGGCCTTCTCTGACCTTCCAATTTCAGTTAGGTTCTTCTGCATTACTCTTGAATGACATTATATTTTTAGAGCAGTAATCACAATTTATAACTACATATTTATGTTGTTTATAATCTGACTCCTAATTAGACTATAATTTTCACATGGTCAAGATATCTGCTTTGATCACCACTGAATACCTACAACTCAGCCTGACACATAGTAGATGCTCAAAGAACATTCATAGGATGGATGGATAAAGTCAACAGAGCAAATACCTAGAAAGAAAAGATTGAGAGAGAAAATTAGAGGATATAGGACAGAATCCTAAAGCACTCAAATGGTTAATAAGAGGAAATAGGAACCAGAAAATGAGACAAAGTAGGAATAGTCAAATACAGATATGAGGAAAACTAGGAGAGCATAGTGTTGGACAAGCCAAAAGGAGACAACTGATGTGTTACAAAAAGAATGGTCAATAGCATCAAATGCTGCTGAAAGGTTGTATAAAGTAATGACTGAGACAAGGCATTGGATATGACAATTAGAAGGTTACTGATCACCTTAGTAACAGTAGTTTTAGTGGTGTGGTTAAGGCAAAGAATGAATGAGGACTTCTAGTAAATATGTTGAACTAAGGTATTGCTTGTGACTACCTATTCTACAAAAACACAGAAATAGTGAATAAATGAAATATTACCGAAGTCTTTGACAATACGCAAGATAATTCAAAGGCAAAAAAATAAAAAAATAAAAAAAAAAGGAAACTCTGTAAGTGATAGAAATGAAGGAACAATTCAAAGCCAAAGCAAATCACAGCAGTTGAAGCTAAATGGCTATCAAGAGTAGCAGAGGTAGGTATATACCCTGGGACTAAAGTTGAAGCCACAGCCCTGATACAGAGCCCTGAGTTAACTGCACAATCCCGGGAGCCAAGGAGTCCAATCCAGTTCATGACAAATCAGGGCCCAAGGCCTGGAGACATAGAATGTAAGTGAGATTTCCATTCTGGGCTGAGAATATGAGATATTGGAACCTGCATCTGAACTCATACTATCAATTTGTACTGGGAAATTAAAATAAAAATGGATCTATAATCAGTGAAACCCTTAAAGTGCTAGCAGAGATAAAACACAAAACCATAGAGGCAGATAACTCTACTATCCAGGATTCATGTGCTATTTTACAGAAAACAACACTGCTGTTGAATGTCAAATTTACAGAGCAAGAAGAGGAATAAAACACCATGGAAGAGTCAGCAGTGACATAACCGGGGTAATTCATATTCCAGAAATATGGCAATATGGAAGAGACTTTAACCTAAGTGCTAAGTGTCATCAAAATGTTCAGTAAGATAAAGAAAGGAATACAATTCATTAGGTATGAGCAGGACATCATGAAAAAACAGCAGACATATTATCAAACACCAAACAGAAATTTTAAATATGTATATGTATATATATATATATATAGTATTTAATATATATGTGTATATATATTTTATGTATAATATTTGTGTATATGTATATATAATTTTATATGCCATTCATACAATATTATTGTATAATACATAGCATAGTATTTCTACCAATGAAATAAAATCAACAGATAAATCCAACTAAAGAGGGGATCAGTGAAGCACCCAGATTTTGCAAAGAATGATAAAGAGATGGAACTAGGAAAGAGACGTAAGGAATCATGAGGGAGACACTAAACAAAATGAATATTTTATCCATTATATCTGTGTTTTGTGGATGAATAGATAGGATGCACCTCATGGAAGTTGCAGTAGAACAATGAGATTTAAAGAGAGGCAATAGATACAGTTGATAGCTAAATTTCCAGAATTGAAGCACAGTAACTGAACAACTGATTAAGCACAATTGAAGAGGAATACAGGGGTAGGGAACTTTTCAAAATGTTTTCAATATATTCAAATACCAACCAAATCCTAGTTGTCCCTCTCTTGTAGGAATACTGAAATCTATATAGACGAATTACTGGCATTACCTGGTTTGGACAATCATTTTCACACAATCTTTAATTTGTTAGCTTAAAGTTTTGTGATCATAAAAATTATTTATTGACTTCTCATGTGAAAAATCTCTGGTCTCCAACCTTACTCCAGTTATATCAAAAGAATGGCTGACTTACCATAGCATACATGCCAATATAATTTTCATTTTGAGTGGCATCTTTCTAGATGGATTACTTCTACTAAACCCACTGCTGTTGCCGGCCGAAATCAATAACAACTGTATGCTTGAACATCAGTTTTGACAATATGTGCTAAATGCGATCAGTAGGAAAGGAAAGACAATCTGTTTATATATAAGCAAGGGGAAAAAAAAAAAACTTACAAATGTCCATCAGGATATCCACATAGCACAGCTGATTTCTCCAAATCCCCAATGGTTGATGTTCAAAGTGTAGGGATATAAAAATACAAGGTTTTGCAAGTTATTTCAGCTGAGGGAAAGTGTTATGCCCTAGTAAGAAGAATCCAGTACAAGGAGTCAGTTGAAATCCAGGTTTGAAGTCTAGCTTTATGTAATTTCGTTCCCCACTTCTGACTTTCTTCCCATCCTCCCACATTCACCTTCAGTGACAGGTTTTGTTTTCTGAAGCTGGACTCAATTCCTGCCCTCCTGCCCTCCTGCCCACAAAGTTAGCTGTGCCCTCTTTGGGCTCTGAAGACACTGGATATTTAGTATCATTCTTAAAGTGCTTATCACATTTGTGTTTTAATTATTTATTTATCTTTCTCCTTCACTTGAGGGAGGCAGTAGAGTCATTTTTTAAAACATGGGATATAAAGTCAGTGTGCATAGATTCAAATATTGACTCCACCACTCCCTACACGAATGCATTACCCTTTCTTCATCTCAGTTTCTACATCTGTAAAATGGGGATAAGTTCATAAGGTTAATTATAAGTAAAGGGTCAACAAAGATAAAGTACAATAAGTCCTTGCTTAAATGTCATAAATAGGTTCTTGGAAACTGCAATTTTTAAGTGAAATGACATACAGCAGGTCCTCAGATAATGTCATTTTCTTCAATATTGTTTTTCCTTATAATGTTGACAAGAAAAAAAATTGGTTTGTTATGTCATTTGGCTTAAAATTGCAGTTTCCAAGAACATATCAATGACACTAAGTAATGATTTATTGTACTTTGAATAGTGCCTGGAGTAGAGTTGGTTCTCAATACATTAGAGCTATTAGTGTTAGTGTCTTAGCTCAGTACTTGGCAAATAGTTCTCAGTAAATTTTGAATGAAGAAATTAATGAATGAACAAATAAACAAATGATGGCCCAAGCCAAATGTATTTAACTTCTCTTGCCTCAGATCCCTTCTCTAAAACGAAATTGTTAGGTGAGCATCAAGGCTTTAGAAATTTAGAAATCAGTTTCTAAAACTGCTTGAGGCGTTCAGCGGTGGCTCGAAAAGTTACTAAGTAAGTTTAATTAGTTGACTGTACTTTTAACTGTCAGAAGGGAAAAGTTGGAGCAAATTAGTTAGAATAAATATTGGAGAAACGCCTGATTGCAAAAGGATAGTCATGGGCTTCCGAGTATGGAAGTGAATACACTGTGTATAATATTTTTCTCTCTTTTGGCTGAACTCAAGCTTCCTGTAGCTAAAAACAGATGGCACAAAAAAGCTTACAGCATGGAAAGCCAGTTTTTCCTATATGAAAAGAACTGAGTGTTTGGAGTGCTTTAACTTCTTGTCTCTGCTAGGTAGTGATGGAGAGAAAGGCCAGAAAGTGTCCTTTGGGTCTCATAGCATTCCAAAGTCCCAGAATACTTGAGCGAAAACAGGTTCTAATGTTAAACTATTTCTTGGGCTAGGAAACCTAGAATAACATTAAGTAGTGATTTATATTCATATAATTTTCATGAGAAAGTTAGCAATGTTTTCTTTAAATATTGCTGTAAGAAGTTAGTGAATATTGGGAACTGTGCCTATAACTAGGCATAGATCATATGTATTATTTTTATTCCATAATTCACTTTTGTTGAAGAAAAAAACAAAACTGATTAGAAAATCATGCTATATTTCATCTTGTTCAGTCCCCCAAGCCACAAGATACACATCCAGGCACTACTATCGAGCAACCCAAATTCCAGACCCACTCCCAATGAAGAAAGAAGTAGTATTTAAAGGGCTGGCCTTGTACACATAAATTGTACTTTTTTTTTTTTTTTTTTTTTTTGTCTGAGGATACTTAGTTTAAATACTTTCACTTCCACTTATATACTAGCTAGGAAACCAGTAGTTGTATCACTTAGTCTTTCTAGGCTTCACTTTCCTCACTTTTGCAATGGCAATAATGATAATACCTACCTTCCAAGTTGTTGTAAGGATTACAGGGAATAAGGTTATAGCACTTAACAAGTTGCTTGTCCAATTATAACCATAGTATTTATTGAGTGTTATCACCATTTCCAACCCCAGTTTTGGGAAAAACAAATCTAAAGCAGAGTGGAAAGCTTAAAAATCATCTAGAGCATCTTCACAGTTCTCAGATGGGTTATCAACCTGTCTTTCATCTCCTCCTTAGAATATGGAGGATAGTATTTTTTCTGAATTTACCAGGTTCTTCTGCCCAAATCTTGGTCAGTGTCTGAAAAGAGATGTGTTAAGACTCTTAATCCTAAGGGAACACCAAATTATTTTCCCATTACATCTCTGTTGCTTTAAAAAATAGAAATTCTTGATAGGAAATTGGGGAAAACAGTGCCATTGGCAAGTAGGAAATCCATCCAGTGTTCCTTATGCTGGTTGTGAATCTTGCCTCCACATGCTAAAAATAACAGACGCTAGGTCATTTGTCCACATTGAATTCTCTTCCTCAAATCCTGAGTTTAGGTCACCCTCCAGTAACATTATTTCTTGAATTGGTTTAGATCCAGAAAAATCAGGCTGTCAGCCTTTGCCTCAAATCCTCCATCATTTTTTCCCCTAGTTTTTCATTTAGATTACCTAGTTCACTGGGCATGAAATGAACCCAGTGTTACAGATACTTTGTCTCTGGTTCTTGTATATTTTTAGTCTGCCATAAATGTCTTATCGTAGAAACACCTCATTTATGTTTGGTAGCCATCACTTAGTTCATAAAATAGAAATTGTTCCTTCAAGATCTTCAAATATTATTGAGTAAAGCAGAATCAAATTCACTTAGAGAACCTGATGCTTTTCTTGGCTCTAGACACTCTGTCACCACTAAAGCAACCCATTTGATGAATTATACATTTATTGTGCCTACAAAGAGTTTTCTGCAAGTTGGATGAGAGAAAATTTAGGAAATAAATGTGACTTCCTTGATCCACATGCTCCAAGTTTATCCAGTATGATCTTCCAAAGGCAATCATCTTGATGCTTTGGCTCACACCTGTAATTTTCAGGACTTTGGGAGGCCAAGGCAGAAGGATCACTTGAAACCAAGAGATAGATAGAGACAAGCCTGGGCAACAGAGAGAGAACTTGGCCTTACAATAGATTTTTTTAAAAAAATTAGTCAAATGTGGTGGCACGTGCCCATAGTCCCAGCTACTTAGGAGGTTGAGGTGGGAGATGGCTTGAGCCCAGCAGTTGGAGGTTACATTGAGCTGATCACACACCACTGCACTCTTGCCTGGGTGACAGAGGGACCCAGTCTCAAAAAACAAACAAACAAACAAACAACAAAAACCACTAACAATCCCCATGACCCATCAGAGGAGACCTTTGCCTTCTCATAATGGTGTTACTGTCCCTTTCCACATTCCCTGCAATTACTTCTTGGTGGCAGGTCATGGTTACATAAATAGTGGTGTCATTTTAATGACAGAATGATAGTCTTAATGGAAATCAACCCACATACACACCTAGATACAGTTTTTGTTGTATTCATAAAAGCTTTTATAGAAGATAATTCAGAAATCAATTATAGTATTTAACAACCTTCACTGAAAAGAATGTTTTCTTTGTACAGAAGTTAAATCCCCAAATATTAAAGCTTAAGCTCATTTCCTTGTGTTTTCTCCTCAAGATCAAGAAACCTCCACCCCAGAAGGCTGCTATTTCTCTCCAGGTTTTCTTGATTAAATGGCCAAGCAGGTAATCAGAGGCCTTGAACTCTTGATGTTGCAGTTGCTGTGGCTAATTAAATGGTGAAGAGCTGAATTCATGGACATGATTAATACCATCAGGGTGTTTTATGGCTTTAATGTTCATAAATTATGACTGAACAATGAAATTTTTATGTGGGTTACAGGATTTTTCTTAAGGATCAGAATTAATCACTGTTTCCTCAATTGATTTTAAATATAAATCAGAGGTAGCTTCAGTAAATTCTATAGCTTAAGTATTTAGACAATGATCTCAGAGACAGGACGTAATGAAAACCAAGCCACCATCATAGTGTGATGCAAGGGTAAAGTCTTTTGAATTTTCATTGTAAATGCAATTCAGAAGAGCCAGACAGTTCCTAAAAGGATAGTCCTGGAGACCTTTGTTTCTGAAGTATAACTCCCCTATATGATGCGATCTTTGCCAGCTAATATATGTGTCAGGGTATGGAACAGGATACAGTAGTCACTCTTTCTTTACCTGGAATTCTAGTGCGACAGAAACAAGATTTCCTTAAATTGCGTTTTTCCTCCTGTAGTTAAGAGTTAAGAGTCTATATCCTTCCCTTCCCCTTCCCTTTCCTTCTTTCCTTCCTTCCCTCCCTTCTTCCTTCATTTCTTCCTTCCTCCCTTCCTTTCTTCCTTCCCCCTTCCTTCCTTCCTTCCCTACTTCCTTCCTTCCTTCCTTCCCTCCTTCCTTCATTCCTTCCTTCCCTCCCTCCCTCCCTCCTTCCTCTCTCTCTCTCTCTCTCTCTCTCTCTGTCTCTCTCTCACTTGCTTTTCTTCTTTGCGGGGTCTTACTCTGTCACCCAGGCTGGACTGAAGTGGTGGGATCATAGCTTGCTGCAGCCTGAAACTCCTGGGCTCAAGGTATCTTTCTGCCTCAGCTTCCCAAAATGCTGGGATCACAGGTGTGAGCCACTGTGCCTGGCTGGCAGCTGGCTGTCAAGAGCCTACTCTGTTAGCTTTTCTCTTTTCTCCTCATTTGTATTTCTATCCAGTGTTTTCTCTGAGACTTTGTACATAATTAGATAAACCACAAAAGGTGGAACTTGGCTACCTCATCTGGTAAACACTTCTCTGCTGCCTTAGTTAGTGAATGGTGAGATCCCAGTGTGACTCGACCTTGGTGCATTTGAATGTGCCAACGTTTCCTCTCTTTGAGCTCATCATTAGTCCTTGACCTGGTATTTTGCCACTCAGACATTTTGGTGAACTGTTAGTATAGAAGGAGAACAAACTGGCAAGTGATTCTGAGTGAGCTTATCTTCATGGAGGAAGGGTGTTTGAAATCTTTCATTTTCAGAGTTTCAGAAAGACAGCTAATTCCTTTCTTCTCTGAAGGGACTGAGGCTGCTCCCAATTAGGCTGTCAGAGTCCTCTCATTTTTAGTCATCACCATCACATCTGTTTGGGTTTCTGTCTGTCTCTCGGAGATGCCTCTTGAGAGCAAGTCCCCTCAGCTTCCTTACAGCTCCTCTGAGGCCTGCCAAAAGAGATTGGCAGAGAACGATCAGCATTCTATGCCCTGATAACTCACATAACTCTCTCTGAAAAGAATAATGAAACCTAGTTCTCAAGTGAACCCATGAAGAGTGGAATCAAAGGGACTTTTGCACTTTTCCTTGGAATCCAATTTAGAATTTATGTTCTCATGGGGTGGGAAGAGAACAGAGAGATGGGAAGAATGAGGAAGGGAAGATAAAGAAGTAGGAACAGGGACACATGGGAAAAATAATCATAGGCTCTCAGAGCCAAAAGGACTTTAAGGAACATGTCATCTGGAGGTTTCCAAACATTTTGTTTTTAGTACCAGAATCTTTTCATTTTTATTTTTTACATAATAAATCATACAATGAGCTCCACTATATAAAACAGATGAAAACAGAAATTGAAGTAAACACTCGAATGAAAAGAATTAAAATAGATTAAATCTACTGTTGAAACATTGGCAAGGGAACTTTTAATACTTTTCATTACTTTTAGAGTACTGAAGAATACAAAGTGAAGACTGCCAATCTTGTCTGAGCATTACTTTAAACATGGGAAAACTGAAGTCTGTAATATAGAGACATGACGTACTCAAGATAACACAGTCAGTTAGTGGCTGAGATAGGACTAAAACATGTGTTTCCAGCTTGTCAGGCTAGAACTCTTCAGGAGTTGAGTTAGAAAAAGAAGCTAAGAATGCTTTCTTTCTGAACATGGTCAAAAAGAGAGGTTGGTGGACAATGCAATGGGAGAGAGAAGTACTGGGAGAAACAAAGGAAAACAGGCCCACCCGGCATAGAAGAGTTTGAACCACCAGGGCTAGCTAAGCAGAGATAATTGAAATTTACAAATATGTAGGACATCCAGGAAGTTCCATAGTAAGGGCACAATGTGAACTGCTAGGAACAAATCAAAACAGGAGAAAAAGGGATTTGGAAATAGGTGACAAAAGAGAGTTCTTTAATACTTCCCCTACACAAATGTCATACTATTAGTCCAAGATGGCAGGGGGCAGCAAAGAAAACAAAAATATGCTTCTCTAGAATTGGCTGCAATTCTGTCTTTCATTATACCTTCTCGAGATGTATGCGACTTTGGCACAGTTTTCTGTTAGAGATTTGAAAGTAATATTCACACTTCTGTCTGAATTTTTAAGCACCTAGGAAAAACACATGAGAATTAGGAAAACACGAACATATCTGCATTATTTTTTTCTTTTCTGGGTTTTTTTTAGATGGACTTTCACTCTTGATGCCCAGGCTGGAGTGTGGTGGCATGATCTCAATTCACTGCAACCTCTTCCTCCCAGGTTAAAATGATTCTTCTGCCTTAGCCTCCTGAGTAGCTGGGACTACAGGCAACCATGCCTGGCTAACTTTCTGGTTTTAGTAGAGACAGGGTTTCACAATGATGGCCAGGCTGGTCTTGAATTCCTGACCTCAGGTGATCCACCCGCCTCAGCCTCCTAAAGGTCTGGTATTACAGGTGTGAGCTGCCACAGACGGTCGATATCTGCTTTATTAATGGTTAATTTCATTGAACAATGTGATTTGGACCCAATTTCAAAATGGTTTTCTTTCACTTTCTGTCCCAGATTGAATTTACCCTCTGGTCACAGGACTTCGTGAGTTCTCTTAGTGGAAGACAGAGGAGAAGGAATGAGGTCTATAGGCAGACAGATGACAGAGAGATGCCCCCTTCTCCAGTGTTATTAATAATGTGCCGTGCATTTTCCTGTTCATGAAGACAAAAGATTCAAGGGGGGCAGGGTATAAAAAGGTAGAAATACCTTTTGTGGGTTGGCAGGAATGGGTGATAGAAGGAGAGTCTGGTCCCCCATACCCTTCGTTTTTCCATATTATACAATTTCATCAGGGAGAGAAGGATTAGAGCAAGAAAGACATCTATAAACACGTGTAGAATCATGTGGTTATCAGCTTTGGCTCAATGGTTCCATGAGCTCAGGTGGGTGCTAGACAGGAGCTAGAAACAAAAGGACGTATTTACAGTTTGTGTTTGCAACTTTGTAATAAGTGCCCCTGCCATTGCTATTACCTATTCCTGAAGTGTTCTCTGAGTCTGTTTACCTCTAATATCTACCAGAGAGTGGCCACATCAATAATTCTACAGGCATCCTGAAAATACCTTATGAATGGTGTTTGCCGAAGCAAACAGTGAGAGCTATCTGAGAGAAGTGGAGGAAAAAGGGTGTAGGAAAGTCTTGATTTTCTCAATACCATCTATCCTTCTAAGGTCTATCCCCTTCCTGACTCAGAACTTCATCTTTCTTTAGCTTTTGTATGCCTGCTCTGGGTCAGTGTCCCAAGAGAGAAACAAGAGTAGGAACAAAAGGCCCTTGGGGTTGGTGCTCAGTAGAAGGTAAAAGCATACAGAGAGTAAGTGGAGACCTTGTACCTGTTCATCACCCACCCCAAATATTTGGTCCTGATCAAAGCTTCTCCTGACCCGTCCTTATGCAAGATATTTTACTTCAATGGTTATCTGTAAATCAAACAACAATCACATACATTCTGAACTGAGAAATAGCCTCCTACTCTTCAGAATCAATACGAATCAGTCATTCATCAGGGATTTATTTTTCCCCATGAATAAAAGTTTAAAGAAGTGGATGCTTGAATAGGCTTGAGGTGCTAAAACACTCGTCTACCTTGTCCTCCCTTTTCATTTGGGAAAGCCTAAAGTACAAAAGAGTAGGTAGAAAATGTCAGACCCTTTGGCATCATTCTCCTGTATCTATCAGTCTCAACTCACTGCAACTTTTACCCCAGTCTGCCTTGCAGACACACCGTGGTGCTGCTCATGGAGCAAGAGGCATTTCAAGATTGGGGAGAAGTGGAAGGAGGGATAGCCACAGTTTCACCTGTGAAGCAATGGAATCTACAGAAGGGTCAGGTGATTCAGCTCTTAGGACTAAGAAGCCTGAAAGTATTTCAGTGTTGCTGAGTCCCAGCTTGTTTGTTGGGTGGTCAAGCAAGAAAAAAAGGGCTGGAGTCTGGGGATAAGCTGAGCATCTGGTTTTGCGTTTACATCAGTTCTGAAAAGAGGTGATAAGGGTGCCACGTAGCAGTCCAGTAAAGATGGTGTAGGGCTTCCAAGTAGTAGACCTGCTCTAGTTTGCTTCCTAGTTGGCCTCAGAAATCAAGTAAAATAGTCAAAAAATTGTGTCTATTTGAAGGCAGGGATGTAGATAGATCATTTCTCTTTGCTGCATTTCTGGCCTCAAAAACTCTTCTTTCTTTTCCTCCAGAGTAACATATAACACAGGGAGAGGACAGAACTTATTAATAAAGTGAGGCCAGCAAAAAGCCAGACTGGTTCCTCTGGAGGGAGGGAGACTGTCTGACTTTGGAGGAGAAAAAAATAAGTTCGGAGATTAGAGGTGGGCCACAGTTTAAATACAGAGGTTCGACTTCTCGTTTCCCAAATACGTAGTGTTTCTGGTAGACGACCCAAGCTCTCTGCTTGGATCCGAAATCCGAGCGAACAGATAAGGGGGAGCAGAGGAAAAACAGGTTTTGTACTCTACAAATTGGCTTGAAATGAAAAGCCAGCAAAAACCACTGGGTGGCAGCGTGGTGTGCGGGAGCAGCTCTGCAGTGCCGGTTTCTGCTGCTATCGCTGGGGCTGAACCCGTCTGGGGACTCTGGCCTCCTCTCCTGAATGGCTACAAGTGTCGCCAAGCAAAATACCTCCGCGCGGGTGTGTGAGGGTTCTGCTGGTGGTTGGTGCGTCCAAGCCGGAGGCAGGAATCTGGCGAACTTCTTAGGGGCTCCAGCCCGAGTACAATCTGGTCAGCTCAAGCACTAAGGAAACACCCCCACCGCGCCATCCCCCAATGCCGAGCGAAGCCCCACTCCGTCAGCCCAACTACCTCATCCCGGTTCCTCCCCCATCACTGTTTCCTCCCGAAGCTCCTTTCGGGAAAAGGAGGGGAGAAGGATTTGGAAGATGGGGCAGTGCGGAAGCCCCTACAGGTGTTAGCCGGAACGGCCGGCCGGGGACTTGGGGGGTGGGGGGGTGGGAGGGGCGGCCTGCGGCTCTGAGCCCGCGGACTCGGCTCTGGGAGGGAGGGGCCGCCGCGAGAGGGGGCTGCAGGGAGGCTGTCGCGCTGTTCCGGAGGGTGCCTGCGGCGGCTGAATTCCTGTGCTGCGACTGTGCCGCGCCCAGAGCAGCAGCAACAGCGAAGATGCGAGGCCATTACCTGTTTGATCCCTGTCGGAAAGCTGGCACGGGCCAACTTTTCCCGATTATCAAGCCAAGAAGTTGCAAGGACTAGTCGAAGACTCGGAGGGGCCAGGGCAGGGGCGCGCTCCCCCGCGCGCTGCCTCCTCCCGCCTCCCTCCGGCCGCCCGAGCTCCCGGCCTCTCTCCCGCCCGCGCTCACTCCCTCCGCCCGCCTCCCTCCTCTGGCCCCCTCCGCGCGGCACAGGGCGGGGGGTGCCGCGAAACTCCGACCCGAGCCACTTGGACTTGTACAGTGTCCTCGGGGCGCAGGGGCCGAGCGCACGCAGTCGCGCAGCTCTGCCTCCGCCTGCCAGTCTCGCCCGCGATCCTGGCCCGGAGCTGTGGCGTCGACTCCGACCCAGGCAGCCAGCAGCCCGCGCAGGAGCCGGACCGCCGCCGGAGGAGCTCGGACGGCATGCTGAGCCCCCACCTTGGCTGAAGCCCGAGTGCGAAGAAGCCCGGGCAAACGCCAGCTAAGGAGACCAAGGCGGCCAAGTCGCGAGACAGCGGACGAGCAGCGGAGGAGAAGGAGGGGAGGTGAACCCAGAGAGGGGCAGCAAAAGAAGCGGTGGTGGTGGGCGTCGTGGCCATGGCGGCGGCTATCGCCAGCTCGCTCATCCGTCAGAAGAGACAAGCCCGCGAACGAGAGAAATCCAATGCCTGCAAGTGTGTCAGCAGCCCCAGCAAAGGCAAGACCAGCTGCGACAAAAACAAGTTAAATGTCTTTTCCCGGGTCAAACTCTTCGGCTCCAAGAAGAGACGCAGAAGAAGACCAGGTCGGAAGGGGTTTTTGCTTTCTTTTCCCCATACTTTATTAGTGTGGTAGGGGCGATGGGGGGCAGATATGTAGCATAGGTGACTTTGTCGGTGGCCCATCTTGTGCAGAAAGAGCCACCTAGCCTGTGTGTGTGTGCGTGGGAAGGCGATGGCTTTCTTGCCTCCTTCTTAACAGTAACACGCTTGCTGCATTGCAACTGCCCTGGGACAGGCGCAGAACCTGGGTGCATATTCTGCCGTAGGAGACTTGCCTTCAGCTTTGGACGCGTCACGTGTGTGCATGCCGGGTGGGCTCTGAGCAGGCGTGACCCAGACATGGCTATGATGTGTGTGGCGTGGAAATTGCAGCCTTAGAGCTGGACAGACACCATCCTCCCGCCCCAGTAGAGCCTGGGGAATCCCTCTCTTGCCTTTATCTCTGCCTGTCAGACCCTTCCCCTTCAGCTCCCACCTCCAAGGGATGTGGGCTTCTGCTGTCTAGGCATTGCGTTTCTTTCATTACTTTTAAGCTTTTTGGGACAGACTTGACTTGTGGTGCAGCTTAGAAATGTTTGCTGGGGCGGTGGGGGGAGGGGGGATTTCTAGAACCTTGCTGCAAAGAGCTTAGAAATTTGGTTAGACTAGTACAATTGGTTACATGCTACTAAAATACGAGATTGAAGAGGGAATTTAAACTCACAGCCAGATTGTGGGTTCTTTAGAACATTTTCAGTGGTAAGAGTAGCGCGGTATTCCTATTCCGGCGACTGGATATTCAGCTCTTGGTGTCAGGTTGCGTCAAGGTAGACCTTCAAGAGAGCATGCAGTTTATTTGCTGTTCTCAACCAAATAAATCTTTTACAATCTTTTCTACCTTTTACTAGATAAATATTACACACAAGAAAAAGACTCACTGATCTGTTATTTCTCCATTTACGTGTGCTACACATCCTGGAATGGAAAAGCAGATATAACGTTTTCTGTTTGCACAAAGTTTTTAATGCATTAACTGTAAATTAGGCTTGTTTCAAAAAGGCTTAAGTGGTTGTAAAGCATGCTGATATGGCTCGAATAATCACATAAATACTATTTCAGCGCAGGTGTCTGTATTCAGTAAAAGCAAATTTTGGATAATACGGCTGTTATTGGTAAACTAGACACTTGATTAATCTATGGTGATCCATAACTGAAAATCATTTTAATTAAGAACTCATATTTTTTGTAATCATACTTCTGATAATGAAATTTCAAAATTAGTATGCAATGATTTTTTTCCTCACCACCACCAACAGCCCTGCTCTTTTCACACACATTTTCACTAATGATAATTAATATGACAGGATTTGCTAATGGTTGTTGTATCTCCCTCCTCCCTTTTTTGGTATCAAAGTCTCAGTTTTCCAAATACACTTTCCTTAATAGGGTTCCAGGTTATTTATGCATTTTCTACCTTCTTAGTATAAAGGAGATTATTTATTCAAGTTGTCATTCTGAAGGGTATCTTTGCTAGTGGGTTTTTGGTCCTTGGTTGTTTGGCAAACAACTCTGAATTATCTTTTTACTTCTCCTTTTCCTTTCGCATGAAAAGTGGTGCAATTTCAAAAGGCAGAATAGCCATTTACCAACCCTTTTCAAATACTCAATAATGTAGAGTTCCACTCTGTAAGCCATTGGTAAAGCTATTAGAAACTATAGACACTTTCAGAAGCTTTCCCAATGTTTCCATGAAGAAATAAAATGTTTCTTTAGTTTGGATATTTATATTGAAACTCGGAGTTTGTTTTCTTTCTTCCAGACACTTTAAAAGCATAGTTTGACCTTTTCCATTAAGATTTGTAAATAAAATTAGAAATTGAAATTCCCAGTCTTTTCAACTACATAGGCACAATTTATCAATTGATCCAAATCATTGTTCTCTTTGCAGAGCCTCAGCTTAAGGGTATAGTTACCAAGCTATACAGCCGACAAGGCTACCACTTGCAGCTGCAGGCGGATGGAACCATTGATGGCACCAAAGATGAGGACAGCACTTACAGTAAGTAACTGCAAAATAAATAGTATATGCCAGCATATTGTTGACATTGTATTCTTTTTATTTATTTTAAAAATAAATATGCTTTCCTAAATCCTGAATTGAATGCAAAATATAGTCACACTACATAACCCTGTTTACACAGATTAACCTAAAGGAAGTTGAATATGAATCTATCTAAGATAGTAAACTAAAGCGAATAATGTTGACACCATCTGAAGAGTAATCCAAATGTCATCTCCATGGAAATCTAGGTAGATTTATGGCTGTCCTTTGGATTTTATTACTTTTTTTCCCACAGAAAATTTACCCACCCACACACTGATCCAGAAATAGCATGTTATCTCTACTCTTAAGAACGGGTCTTAACCCAAGAGAGAGGAGTGGTTTCATACCATGAAAATTCATCATTACAGGCTTTCACTTCTGCTCCCTGCTCCACACACACACACACACACACACACACCGATAACTCTGAGACTAGTGGAATTTTAACACTGATATACTTCCACAGGTAGGTAAAGGAATTTCTTTTAGTTCTTTCTTTCTAACCATGGTTTAAGACCAAATTGGAGACTCTAATGGTGAGCCTAAAAAAGAAGCACATAAAAAATAATTAGGTTTTATTTCTAATTATTGAAGGAAGGTGATTCTAAGATGTTACGTAGCCTTTAATTACATATGTTTTATTTATTTGGAGTAATAAAAATATGAACTTACAAATAATGCAGGCTTTTCTTCAATGATAATTGATGTTTTCTTGCAATATACAGATTGCAGGAGACTTAATAAATGTTTCATAAGGCTAGAGCACTTAATTCTCACATTTTTTTCTTCCTTTTCTCCAATTTTTACTGAATTTCTCTCACACCCTTTGATAATTTCCCATTTATGCTCCCACTGTCACTGAGAAAATAGTCAAGGAAAGTAGGTCTGAATGGTAAGCAGTATACGCTGCAGCTTTTTTAGACATGTATGGCTACCACAGTGCCATTGATGAGGGTCTCAATGTTAAGTGTAAAAAGTTTCCCACCTTTTAGGAATGCTTCCTGGACTGATGGCCAAGCTATAACCTTAAGAGGAAGTCACTTTTAATTACCACTGAAGAAAGCTCTGTTGGTATAGAGGATAAAAAACCTCCATACTGAATGGTTCTTCACTGTTTTGGAAAAGTTCTGTGTCACTGTTGTGATATTAACGTTTTATATTGAATTCTAGTTGTTCTTTTATGCTTATTCCTCTATTTGAAACAATTAGGCAAGTGTAACTAGAGGGCTTTACTGTCATCAAATAACAGACATTGGTACATAGTGATCATCTGCAATCACACGTTCCCATAAATTGTTGTGCAAATTGATATTTGGGGGAGGAATTAGAGGATGTAAGCTGCTTTGCTTTCCAAAGCGCCCCAGGAAAATGGGTCTATTGAGCATTGTTGAAGGGAAGTACATGATTAGCTGCCAGTGAGCCTATCCAGTCTCTCCCCTTTTTAACATTTCTGAAAATGTTAAATCAGAGAAGAAATATTTTGGGTCTGGCGTTCACACGTGTTTCTTGAAAAGAAAGAATAAATACTAGATAATTTATGTGCTGTGCCTTATTAACAGCAATATACTAAATTCATCAAGATCTCACTCTAAGTAACCAGCTTAGGAGATACACAACACACACACATATATCAAGGTTCCATTTCTTACTGTAGAGCTTTAAATCATACAGTAGGTTTTACTCTTTAGTTCCTACGTATGTGTAGCTTCTGTCTTTGGTTGTCTTATAACTCTGACTGGTATACATGCCATTTCTGTGTACTACTGATGATATTGAAAGACCATTAAAGAACATAGCCTGATAACAGGAATCTGTATTTAGCCAGATTACAATAGAGAGGTAAGTCAAATAAAGGTAAGTATTGTCATAACATGATGCATACATGTGGAAAGTGTTTCAGTAGAAATAGCAAGTCAGTAGAGCTTGGATGTGCTTCTGATGCTGAGAGTGACCAGGAGCTAGTGAGTTAGCTTAGCTTTGCCACTGAGGATATTATGGGGCATAAGCCATCACGAAACACTAAGGTTTAATGATTAAACTGATATATCATGAAGACCAGTCATCTGAACTTATTCTTTGTTCTTTAAAACCAAGCAATTTTATTGGTATTGTTTAATTATTTTAAATGTGTAAAACAAGAATATAAGTTGTCTTTTTCAACTATCTCTCATATACATAATATTTCCTTAATATGTATTCCTGGTACTTTGTCTATATTTTTCTTTTCTTATTTTTATTAACTTTTATTATTTTCAGCATATTTTCTCATTTAGTTTAATTTGATGAAATTCAATATTTTTATTCTGACATGGTAAACAATGTCATGATAAATTAGATCACAATTATCCAGATATATCCATTTTTTGAAAACATATGTTTGATATACATTTAACCTTATGTAGATTTATTACAATGATAAATGTCGTTCAATAAAATCTCATCATGAGGAAATCAGCCATTATAAATTATGTATTTTCCCTTGAAAAGGAAAAGATGATAGACATTTCATGGCAGTAGTTTTATTATATCTGTCCTGGGTGCAAGGAAGGACATTTTAAAAGACTAGATTTCTCTTTCTCTTCAAACTTGCAGTAGCATTATCAGTTCAACATGTTGCCTTTTCAATCTACATTAATATATACTTTTATTAATTACTCTCTTTTGAGAAATTGACCTTAGCCCAATTGATGAAGAAGCATGCCTTCCGTGTTGCCTTCAGCAAACACTGAGTGCCAACTAGGTGAAGGGCTCTGAGGAAGTGCCCTTCAAAGTAGAAGGTGTTTGATTCAGAAACAACAGAGAACAAATAAGAAACAGGCCTTTCTATGTTTTAAAAGCTTCTTCAAAACTTTCACTAAAATGGAAGATTTTAGGTATTTAATGAATGTGTTTTAAATACATAAATGAAGCCAATTGTTTTCTTCTCATATTTATAATATTTTTATCCTGATCAAAATAATATCTTAAATCCATGAGGAAAGATGCCAGATATATTAGAAACAAAAGCACATAGGAAAGTATTTATTTGGTTTAAGCTCACACCTGATATAATTTCTTTGCATTTTTACTGGGCAGACTGTCCCTTTAGACATATTTTAAACCAACCCAGTTTATGATCTATCTTGAATGTTTAAAGAAATGAAAAGATCACAGTAGTATTATCAGTCAGTCTCTAGATTTGCTACTCTCATCAAGTTTTTATTTTGGGGTGGTGATTTTTGGTTTTTAATTAGGATTCATAGAAATTTATAGTACTTAATGAAAAATACATAGTACTGCTATATAGTTAATACCATTATTCAAGATTAAATAATCACAGGAATTGATTGCTGATGTTTTTGGCTTCTTTTCCTCCTTCTGTTGTCTGATGTTTGAAATTTAGACATTTCATTGCTCATTAAAACCTGAATCAGAGAGTGATTGGAGAACAAGGTGAAAATTGTCAGTTCTTTTTTAATCTCTCTTTGTTTCTTCTGCTTATTATAAGCTGCATTAAAAGAACTAAGAAAATTCAGAATATTATTAAAAAACATAAAGTTCTATAAATAATTATTCTCTGTCATTTATTACTATGACTAAACTAGGTTTCAAACATATACTAATAATATAGTTGTCAAGTGGTATGTAGTGATATGGCTTTTAGACCAACCCCATGTGGAAGTTTTGGTTTAGTTTTTTAGATCTCAGAATTTTTCAACTATGAGCTTTTATATAAATGGGATTGTGATCTCTTACTTTTAAAAAACATAGTATCATATTTTTACTATACAGATTGCTATCAATCCACAAATGGGTTTTGAACACCTGCTGTGAACAAGACATCATCAACAGAAAGGGATATGACATACACATGACATGCTCAGAGATGGCAGACTTCTTGCCTGTGCATTGCATTGTCAAATATAGCATGAGATCTTGGCTCGCAATCTGTGCAATTACTTTCCTTTACCTCACATAACAGAAGGGCACAGCTTTTAATTTGATGAGTATTGAATGAAGTGCCATCAGTGGCATGTGGTAGGAACACTTGTCTTTTGAACTGTACAATATGTCCTAGCTCCTCTTTGGTAACACCCCGGTTTTAAAGGAATGATACATTGTAGGCTTACCAAGGAATATTTAGTTCTTCATTAGTATTTCTCATCCATATTACCCCACCTACTGCAGGAGAATATATATGCACAGTGATAAGCGATCCCAGAAAAACTATTCTTACCCACAGGGTGACTCCTTTACATTCTTGTACACAGAAACCATAACAGACTGATTTATCATCCTCAATAAACTTACAAAACAAGGCAAAATCATCAACATTGCTCTACGACTCCTGAGAGAAAGGTGCACAGGCTATTTTCAAAAGATGTGTGTGGCAAGCACTACGTTTCAAAAATGTACTGTTTTATTTTTATTCAGCGTGTGGGAGGGAGTAGACAGCTGGTAGTGGGAGGACACCCACTAGTTGTCTCCAGTGAGTGGTGTGTGGTTGTGAGGAAAGCCTGGGTGTAAGTTTCACGCAGTCAGATCTTCAAATGGAGAAATGAAGTCCTCACTGGCACCAACTGGCTGCCCACTTGCAACTATTTTGCTAAAATAATAATAATAAAATAATAAAATACACCTCTTTCAGGTTCATTATTTTTATTCCTATGTCCTTTGCTCTTGGAGACTAAAAGCTAGGAGCTCTCTCAACCCTTATCTTGGAAAATGTTGGTCCTTTAAGAAATACTACTCTTAAACACAGAACTACAAAATAACATTTTCTTTTTACAAGACCTGGATTTATTTTGGAGTGTTTGTATAGGGAATAAAAAATAATTTAGATGAGGGCATTGGACTCTTCTAAAAGTCTAGGACTCTCCCCAACAGGTAGATTTTAAATATGACTGTGAGGATTTTAGCTGTTATCTTGGGGAGCAGTTTAAAACCTTAATTTGTTGAGGATGACACTATTTAATATACAGAACAATTTTGGGGACTATATCTTTCCAGAATCATCAAGATTTCCCACCTTCAACAGTGTAAAAACCATGGAATTGTGACCAAAGCCTTTGATTTTCTCCATGCTGTTAGATAATATGTAGTTACAGTTCCAGTTGTCTGGCTGCAACCATGAAATTAAATACACTAAAAGGTAGAATGAGATCCTATCTATCTGCTTGATGTGTGTGTGTGTGTGTGTGTGTGTGTGTGTGTGTGTGTGTGTAGGTATGTATTTGTATGTATGTATACATAAAGAGATGTATACGCATATCCTCACCAACTACACACTACTTTTGGAGGACCAGACAGTCCTGCTGGAAACATTGAAAAGTTACGAACTTCACAACTGTAACATCATTTTCATGTTCTTTTTTTAATTTCAGCTCTGTTTAACCTCATCCCTGTGGGTCTGCGAGTGGTGGCTATCCAAGGAGTTCAAACCAAGCTGTACTTGGCGATGAACAGTGAGGGATACTTGTACACCTCGGTAAGCCTTTTACCATGTGCACGTTTTGACTATTACACTTTTCATCTGAGATGAAAGAAAATGTGTTTCATATGTGTTATCATTACAGATTTCTGTGATGAGAGGAAGAATGTTGATGGAAATATTCAGTTGAAAGGACAGATTAACATTCTGTGAAAAATATATCTATTACTAATCAATTAGTTGAAGCAAGCATTTTAGTATATAATCAAAGATTCACTGAACATTTTTTAATACAGTGTCATTTGGGTCATTTTATGTAGCATATAATGGTCTGTCTTGCTGCTTTGCTTTGCAGCTATGGGAAGCAAAGTCATTTCTTTAACTCAGTTGAACGTATATTTATCCAGGTTTACTCCTGGAAAAAATAATGAGCTCTGTGCCTCAGATCAACTCAAGGACATGAAAATCAGTTTTAGAAGGGTTTTTCTAGAATAGAGTTCTATTTCTTATCCTCAGTTTGATTAGAACACGATTCCTGATTGCTTCTCCTTTAAATATAAGCACAATTTAACCTTTCCTTTCCTACAAATTCTTGCTTGTCTTTTTCTTGAAACTTTGGAGTGAACAGAATGAAAAATAGAACATTTTACAGGTGAATGTATAAACAATATAGACTACAATTCAGTATGTAATATGGGGCCAGATTAAACTTTAAAAATTAGCATTTAGATATAAGCAAAATGGTACAGTATTAGGCTTAGGATTTTATTTTTTATAGGTACATCTAGTTTCAGATAGGAGACTATTTGATATATGAATTTTTTTTTATGAATTTTTAATTTAATTTTTTTTTGAGATAGAGTCTTGCTCTGTTGTCCAGGCTGGAGTGCAGTGGTAACACTCCATATTTTTAGCAGAGACGGGGTTTTGCCATGTTGACCAGTCTTATCTCAAACTCCTGGTCTCAAGTGATCCACCTGCCACAACCTCCCAAAGTGCCAGGATTAGAGGTGTGAGCCACCGTGCCCAGCCTAATATATGAATATTTTTAAAATCTTTGTTTTAAATTCATGTATTTTAATAAAGGAAAATAATGTTTAAAGTGGAGAAAATTGCTTGTTGAACTTCTTACTAGCAAATCTTAAAGAAGATTTTTAGTATGACTATAGAAATCTGTTCCTCAAACTGCAAGTGAAGCACTACCTTTTACCACTCTTGCTTGCTTGTTTCCTGAATTTCTTTCAAAGCCAGGTGTGCAGGAAGATTCTTGGCAGATATGGTGGAAACCATATCATAACCCTGTTTTGCAGAGGCCAAGATAGGAAAGAGGTGGGAGAAGAGTAAGGCCACAGAGGGCCTGTTTATTTGGTAAATCAGGTAGTCTGTTTCATATTATGATAAAAATTATGAAAAAAAGATTATTATCAGCATATACCTCAATCCCTGGTCACTATCAGTATTCCTATGAGGCAATTTCATAAGTCTGATTGCTTAATAAATATGGGGGCTTTGCTCTTTTTACTAAATGAAAAATGTGATTTTATGGCAAAGTTCATGAAATATGTCACTTTATTACTAGAGTGCTATTATAAAAGATAGGAAAGGGGATTTTATTTTAGATTTGTGTACTAAGATAAGATAATTTAATAATGAAGGATTTTAAGTAATTTCCTTTAGATCAACAGACTGCCTCAACAGGACCAGATACAACGGTAGGTTTTTTAATAAAATAGATGCTTTCTGAAAATACTGTGAAGGCTTGATAAGGAAATAGAATATACTGGGCATACTTTTGAGGAAGCACATGCCAGATATCATATGAAATAATTACTGCGAAATCATCCAGAATTGCACTGGCTTGCAATCACCATTAAATAATAAATTTTACAGCAACAAAATTGAAGAACATACTTTGGAAATAATATTTAAGTAATAATGTGGAAGATTATTTAACTTGGCTTATATGTCAGGTGCCCCCACTCAAGAAAATTAGGGCATTCAGCATTACACTTAAGGAATCAATATTTAAAATGCATAGCCTACCATTCAAATTAACCATTATTTCAGCAAACTGGTAAATGTCAATGTGAGGTCATTTCTAAGAAAGGCTTCCCAGGGAAATGAGGACTAATAATGAACTTCCTTTCCATGATGAATGGGCCAGTATACACCCAAATGTAGAATGCCTCATATGTGTTTCCTATTAAGAAAAAAGAAGCCTTAAGTATTTCCTATTAGAGAAAAGGAACTCTGTTTTTGTTAAGGAGAAAATATGCCTGATTGATGGTCCTGGAGTTCATATAGAGAACGAATATCCAAATTAGTCTTCTCCAGGAAATAAATCAGAATCCTATTTAGAATTTATTTTCCAGTTCTTCCAATTACTCCTTATTGATTGTGGCTGGGAACCCCTTACCATACTCACTGGACACTTCATTTTGTTGTCATCTTACTTAAAGTGTGGTGTCCAGACTCTATTTAGGATGGAGCTCTATCCTAATGACTTCAACAACTTATATTGCTGAGACCAAAAGCTCAATGAAATATCATGTATCATCAAAAAAAGACAGCAACCAAAGAGGAAGGATCACTCTTCTCTCTCATAAAACCATGGCACTTCTACTTCAGAAATACTGTATGCAATTTTGCAAAGTACCTCTTAGCACAGTGAAAATAGAACAGGACAATGACCTAAAGAGAAAGAAAAAGTAAGAAAAGGAAGTTAAGGGGCTACTGATGTGGGCAAGTTAAAAAAAATTAGGAAGTTATTGCAAATAATCTTGGTGAGGGATGACTACAGTCTACCTAAAAAGTAGTTGCAGTGGGAATGGCTAAAAGGAGATGGATTGCTGAAATACTTTAGAGGTAGAATTATCAGGATTTGGTGGCTGATTGGATTTGGAAGGAAAGCAGGACTATCATATGTGGTTAAACATGTACGGCTGCCGTTCACTGAACAGATGAGAATGAGGTGTCTTCAGGTAGAGATTTAAAAAAAAAATCTTCCCAGTAGTGCTCAGTGGATTATCAAGGGTCATAAGGAAGAGGGAGAATTTTGCTTCGGACATTTGAGCTGATGGTGAAACTGTTAACCAAATAGGAATAAAGGGAAAAGGCAGATTTGAGGAAGCTACCTGAGTATAGCTTTCAAGGGATATTTGAAAATATGGACCTAGCACTCGAGAAAGGGACATGAACTAGAAGTAAAACTTAGGAATTATCACATGTAGGTAGCAGTCAATGCCATGGAAATAGTTATGAGAATGTGTAGCATAAGAAGAGGAGAGAGCCTGGCAAACAATATTAGAGAATAACAGTTTGGAAGTGACCAGCAGAGGAAGAACAACTAACTATGGCAGATATAATGGTATCGCAAAAGCTAAATGTGGAAAGAGTTTTAAGGAGAGTCAGCAATGTGAAATGTTTCATATGAAGGTTGTGGGTGATCTTAATAAAAGCAGTTTCAGTGCAATATTGGGAACAGAAGGCAGATTTTAGTGGCTTGAGGAGTGAATGGGAAGAGAGGAAGTAGAGGCTACAGGTATAGAATTTCTAAGGGAAGGCAGAGGTGGGTGTGCATTTAGGGAAGAACATAGGGTTGAGGAAGACTTTGAAGGTTCTCTGGTTAAGGATGTCACTTGAACGTATTTGTTAAGTAAATGAAAGGAACAAATAGAAAGGGAGTGATTAAACACATAAGAAATGGTATTCTTTATGGAGTGGAGCTGCAGAAGAGATGAAAGGGTGATGGAATTAAGTGAAAGAATTAGATTCATCTTGAAAAGAAGGGACACTGAATCTCTAATAGGAGGCAAAGAGATGAGGACAGATACAGACACAGGTTTATTGAATCTGCAAGTAATAGACCAGGAAGTAGATGAATTTTCTACCAGACGATCTGCATTTTTCCATTAAAGTAGAATAAGAGGTCATCTACTGAAAGTCAGAGGTATGGGGATACTCATAGGTAAAGAAGGACAGGAACAACTGTTTTGGGCAAGGGGAAGGGAAATAGTCTAATAAACAGGAGTAGGTAAGCTAAGGCCATGGGTGAAATCCAACCCACTACCTGTTTATGAAAATAAAGTTTTATTAGAACATAGCCACACTCATTGATTTACTTATTTTCTGTGGCTGCTTTTGCATGGCAACAGCAGAGCTGAATAGTTGCAAGAGGCCTTACGGCCCACAAAGCCTAAATTATTTACCAAATAACTTGTCCGTTTACTTCCCAGAAAGTTTGCTGACCCATAGATTGTAATCAGATAATGATTCTCAGCCTTAGGTACCCATCAGAATTATTTGGAGACCTTTAAAAAATTCCATTCTCTGTGCCACACTTGGACCAATTATATCAAAATATCCAAGGATGGGATCTATGCGTGAATATTTTTGAAAGCTCCCTGGCTAATGCTTATGAAAACCACTGATCTGGGCTTAAGAAAAATGATTGTTGAATGACACTGAGGCCCTGAGTACCCACCACTGAAGTCAGAAACCATGAGTTTATATACACTTTATCCTTTATTCCAGATTCCTGATACCAATGTTTTTCTGCTCTTGCAACAAATTGCCTTTACATGTTTGAAGGATTGTTTCTTAAGACGACGGAAAATACTGATCCCTGGAAGAGCTTTCTTATTTTATCTCTGTTTCTTTATTCTACCTTCTTTTGCATTTCTACTTCTATATCCCTCAAATTTTTTTTTTGGGGGGGGGCGGAATTCAACTTTACATTTTTTTTTACCATTTATTTTCTCCCTTTTGTCTATTAAATAAAGAAACAACACCTCCACATTGTTATTGTTACAGAGATAGCAGTTTACTTTCCATGATTAATCTTGGAATTCTTGCACTGCACCCTCCCTTCCCCTTTTTTTTCTTGTTGCCATGGGGGACAGACTTGATGTAGGCTCAAGTGGCAGTGCAAAACCATCTGTGGCACAGAGAATCATAATTAGCCATTATTTCATAACATATTTGCTTTTGTCCGTGATATATGCTGAGTCTTTCTGAGACTGCAAGGAAATTGTTATTGTACATAGAAAACTTTACCTTTGGTTTTTCTTTAGCAGTAATAGGGAGTTGTATACAAGCTTTTGAGAGTCCCTCAAAACTTCACAGTATGAATATTTAATAGCATAAGGCTATTTGTAATGTTATAAAACTGCTTGAAATAAATAATCATTAACTATAGAAAGTCACAAGTCTTAAATATAAAAAGATTTTAGTGTTCTATGTCTACATTTAATACAAAAGAAATAACAGATATTAGAAACAGGATAACAAAAACTTAAAGTTAAAACAAAAGCAGTTTTTTAAATTTGGAATGTTCTAGAACTCACTAGCAGCTGCTCTTCCCATGTAATTACTCACATTTTAAAAAAATCTACTTTTCCTTTTTCATAATACACAGTGTTGCTTGGTTTGAGGTTGGAGCAGGCAAAACGTATAGACAAGCAGAAATCCTTTGACAAGCCTTTTTCATTCATGCATTTCCAGGGAAAACTTGTAGGAGTGATTTTACTGTCATGTTTTGTAGTCCTGGGACTACCACAGCAAACTAGATGCAAGAGCAGAAAGCAGTCCTCTTTCTGACAGTCAGCTTGATGCCATGGGAATGAGACAGCTTGTGTTACTGATCCCAACGGCTCAGTCAGACTTGCAATCTGAATAAAAGGAACATATTTTTCTTCTCTACTGGATTATTTCTACATATCTTAAATTTACCATGTCTTCTCTCATTACATAGAGTTGTTCTTATGTATCACTCACAACATTTAATAATGCAATCTCTTTTGAAGGAATCACTATCAGAAATAGTGAAAAATGAAACAATACCAGCCCTTTAGCAGTTGTAACACGTTAGCTTCACTTGTTTTATTCTTTCACAATGTAGATTTTCTTTCTTTTAAGAATGTTATGTGCCTGAGTTAATATTTAGATTATATATAATGCATTTACCTTAGTTATTAAAATTTTATAATTTTTCAACACAATAAAAATTTTTGGCCATTGTAAAATCAGGAATTACTGTTTTAAACTAAATATGAGAAATATAAATATTAAATGGAAAAGTCTTCATTTGACCATGCTAAATATGTTACTTTTAGAGAGATGCATTTGATCATTTGATTACTGAGGTGTATGATGTATGAATACATGCATAAATATTCTTAGAATGCTTTTGCTGATGAACAGGGAAAAGCCCGAGATGGCAGCCTGAGATGCAGCATTTACTACAGATAATTCAATTAGTAAGTGTTTTGTCATTTTCTTTGTTCTCAAAGACACTAACATTGAGTTTGTCAGTCATGTTAACATTCTTGGTAACTTCAAAATCCCTGTAGATGACCCATCCAATGAAACTGGTCCTTTTTAGCTGTAAGGATATTTTTCTATTCCTCAACCTTATCAATCTCATGGCCATACTCATGGACCTTTATGTATTCCAGACTATTGACCACTTTACCATTACTTATTACCCACTTCTTTTTTAAAAAAACAGCTTTAATGAGATCATAGTTCACAGATCATAAATTCATCCATTTAAAGTGTTACAATTCAGTTAGTTGTTTTAGTGTATTTCTCAGCGCTGTCCAACCATCACCACTGTTTAATTCTAGAATATTTTTATTACCCTAAATGAAGAATTTATATCAATTAGTAGACACACCTCATCCCTTTCCCCAGTCTCAGGCAACCACTACTATGTCTCTATGGATTTGCCCATTTGGAGCATTTCATACAAAAGAAATACAATATATGGCCCTTTATGACTGGCTTCTTACACTTAGCATAAAGTTTAAAAGACTTACATATGTCATAGCATGTATCAGTACTTCATTCCATCTGATGGCTGAGTAATAGTCCATTGTATGTTTTTACATTGGTACATTCATTGTCTCATGTTGGACATTTGGATTGTTTCCCCAGATACCTGCATAGCTGCATCCTTCTCTTTGTTCATGTCTGAACTGGAATGACATTCTTTAGAAAGGCCATCTGTGACCCCATTAACTAAAGCAGTACCTTCACTGTTTGTATTATCCACATTCATCTTGTTCAAGGCCTTATCACTATTTAAAATTATTATTTTGTGTGTTTACTTTTCATCTTCTTGAACTAGAATTTAACATGTTGACAGCATATATTTTGTTTTTCTTATTCACTACTGCATTCCCAGTGCCCTGATTAATGCATGCTGTTGTTTTCTCAATACATATTTACTGAGTTTGTTGTATTCAAAAGGGAAAGATAATATGTACTTATAAGTCTGATTTGAGTTGCTTTGCTTAATTTTTTTTTGTTTGGAAATAACTTCAAACTCATAGAAAGTTTGCAAGCATAACACTATTACAAATAACTCCATATATCCTATCCTCCAATTCATTTTGCTCCATTTGCTTTATCATTTGTTGTTTCTTTCTTACACCCACACAGTTTTCTGAGCCATTTGAGAGTATTTGTACCCTGGCACTTTACACCTATTTCCTAAGAATAGGGATATTCTCTTATACACTGACAGTAATGAACTGCAGTAAATGTAACACTAATACAATATTTTATCTAATCTGTCCATATTCCAATTTTTTTAAATGACAAATATGTTCATTTTTCCCTTCAGTAGAGAATCCAGTCTAGGGTCACTTACAGTATTGGCATGTCTCCTTAGTCTCTTTTAATCTAGAACATTTCCAGAGACTTTCTTTTTGTTTTATGACTTTGGAATTTTTGAAGAGAAGAACCACTTTATAATTTTAAAGTAAGCATTCACAATTTTGGGGTTGCTTGATGTTTTTTCTTAATTCAATTGAGATTAAGCATTTCTAGCTAAAGTCTGCATAGGTGATAGTATGTCCTTCTTAGGGTTTCACATCTGGAGGTATGCAATATCCACTTGCTCCTTGTTGGACGTTAATTTTGATGATACAATCAAGGTGTTGTCTGATTTCCCCTTGTATAGCTCTTGGCTTTCTGGGTTTGTTTGTGTGTGTGTGTGTGTGTGTGTGTGTGTGTGTGTGTATTTGTTACAACTAGTAAATAATCCATTGGGAGATACTTTGAGACCATGTAAATATCTTGCTCCTAAGAGCCCAGTTTTTAATATTGTTTTCAGTAATCCCAAACCTCTTTAGAAAAGTAAAATAATTAGTCCACAAGTTGAGAAATAACCAGTGATTCCTAGATATGTCATATAAGTTTACTGATAGCTAAACTAAGGTAGAAAAAAGATTAATATATATTTCCAAAAAAATAAATGTCATAAAAAATATGATCTAGCAGCAATTTCTGGATTCAGCATTCTAGTCACTGGGCTTAGATACAATTAATGGAAGGCTTGTTTGCATTGTTCAGATGCAAGAAAATCGATTCTGATATATGTTTTAATTTTATACTATGAGTAGGGGATTTGTTCATGTTAAGATGCCTCAGATGTTTAGTATGTTTACCTGTCAACTGTATGCTCACGCTTTTCCTGATTTGTTGATGTCCTGTGATCTTAATATGTGACAATTGAAGACCTAATTTTCAATGGGATGGCTTTGTATCTTTAGCTCTTATTCTAATACAGAAAGGTTGTCAAACCTTAGATGAACTTATTGATCAATTTACAGTGATGAATGTACTTCTAGCAAATATTTATAGGATGTAAAATGCTTGAATTATGTCAGATGTCATATCAGCAAGTATATCGAAATTCTAGGGTTACTTTTTAGAGGCTTGCAAATCTAAGAATTAAATGAAGAGCTTTGTTTAATCATGAAAACTCTTTAAGGAAGTGATATGGACTCAATTATGGAAGAAAATAGATTTAAAATAAAAACAAGCAGTATCATATCCAATATTGAAGAAAATGATCATTATCAAATAAAAATAAAATGCACAGGCACAAAGGTATTCTAACTTCTCATTACAACTTTTGCTTATTGGTATACTTCAGTTAATTAACAAATTGTTGAATTTGATTTATTTAATTTAAAATTGGGAAAGTACTATCAAAACTTAAGTTCCTAATTTTTGTGCACAGTATAGATTAGATAAACTTTTTTGAAGAATTACTTAATTTTTATGGGATTAAATGTTTCTGATGAGTGTTTTCCATTCACACTAATGGTTTGTATGGGTAATTACACAAATACACATATATTTCTGAATGCTATCAGTAGGAATGGAAAATGTAGAAAATTATATTTTTATAGGAAAAAAGCAGAGAAAATAAGCAAATTTTATTTGTTACTAAATGGTCTTCTAGCTCAAAGAGTTAGATTTTGTGATTTGAAGAGGTGTCCAGTTATTGAGTTGGTGTTAAGATAGAAGTCTTTAAATTCATTGCAGTGAAAAATATACAGAAGTAGCAGTATTCATTTTAGATTTTACTTCAAAACACAAGTAAATCAGCATAATTTTCAAGACCAAAGTACATTTCCCATATCACAGATTATTTCACATGCTTATTATTCTTTGTAGTTTAATGTAAGTTTCACTAAAATATGAAAGAAAATCTAACTTGGCATTATTTGAATATGAAATTGCATAAATCTGGTTGCTTCTACCTTCAAAGTCAACTATTTTCTCCTTGTGGACTCTAAAAAATAATGAAAGTGTGTAAATTATTTAGGGTGACAGTCTAGTGTTTTAGGTGTAAGAATGACTGAGGATGGTACTTTCTGAGAAATCAGGGAGACAGTATTGCTTGTAACTAAATAGAATGAGATTTGCTCTGTATTCTGTTTTTGAGGCCAAGTTAAAAAAATATCCAAATTAGAGGTCATGGAGCACATATTTAACAGATGTTTCATGGTTTTAACTCTGAAGCTAAATTCATATTTGTGGGAAAAAGCCAGACTCTTTGAAGCTAAACAATAAAATAATTGGCAACAATGACTAAGAGGAATTTTAGCAAGTAAAGCCAGATGTAAGGGGATTTACACACACACACACACACACACACACACACACACACACACGAAAGACAAATGGAAAAAAAGTAATCTTATATTTATTGCTCTGTTGCTATAACGGCACTAGATATTTTGGAATTCCTAAAATAATTCTAAGTTTTAAATACATAACCTACACTGAACATTTGGAGATTGCTCTAGCGACATATTTGGTAATGCTAAATAGCTTTATGAAAGAGAGCAAATATGACTTTTAGCTTTATTTTATGTGATTATCCAGTGATTCTCATGTCTTGCTGAAGACCACGGTGTATCATTTTAATCTATACAATGATAGAAAAAAAAGAACTGCTCATCAAGATATTTTTTTCCCCATGAACCTTGTGCATTGAAATAATTTGCTGGGCCGGGCGCGGTGGCTCAAGCCTGTAATCCCAGCATTTTAGGAGGCCGAGGCGGGTGGATCATGAGGTCGAGAGATCGAGACCATCCTGGTCAACATGGTGAAACCCCGTCTCTACTAAAAATACAAAAAATTAGCTGGGCATAGTGGCACGTGCCTGTAATCCTAGCTACTACTCAGGAAGCTGAGGCAGGAGAATTGCCTGAACCCAGGAGGTGGAGGTCGCGGTGAGCCAAGATCGCGCCATTGCACTCCATCCTGGGTAACAAGAGCGAAACTCCGTCTCAAAAAAAAAAAAAAGAAAAGAAAAAGAAATAATTTGCTGTACTCATTAATTAGTAACTGATTTGTTTTATCTCTACTTCCCCCTTATTCATAGAACAGCCTAGCAAAATTATATTTTATTTATTGAAATAATTAATAGGTATATGTATAATAAAGCAAAAAGGCTGATGATATTTGTTAGGCCTATTGAATATTTTTAATAAGTTACAGAGACCAATTATAAAGTTTTGTG
Source organism: Saimiri boliviensis (assembly GCF_048565385.1). Classification (NCBI taxonomy): domain Eukaryota; kingdom Metazoa; phylum Chordata; class Mammalia; order Primates; family Cebidae; genus Saimiri; species Saimiri boliviensis. The sequence continues at coordinate 98,611,170 of NC_133470.1, forward strand.
GGTTCTATAAAGTGTTAACATTTTAAAATTATGTAAGGAAGTGAATTACTGAGATATAAGAAAAAAAATGGACGCTACAGCACTAGTTTCAATAATTACACCACTTAAAGGGAATTGTGACTTCTGAACAGGGAAATTTTAAATGAAAACATTTTCTGATCATTATAATAGCTGTAACCAAGGTTAATAACTGGCAAGGCCCTGAATAATACATTTAATATATTTTGACCATACTGAATGTGTGAATAAATACCACATCTATACTAACATTCTGATTAAGTTATTCATCAGATACTCTGATGCGAACTACTTTTGACAGTTCTGGAAGTAGAACTGTTGTGAAAGCCTCAATCGATTTCTTGGATAGATTTTGCATATAGCCAGCAGCCATAATATATAACATCTCCTTTTGAAAGGCCTCAGATGTGTATAGGAATTCTAGCATATCATATAACAAAAGTAGTTAAAATGAAGTATGATGTTCATTTTTATCCAAGAAAAAATATTCTATAAAGACTTGGAAGAGTCAAATGTAAATAACAATTTGAAAGTATTATAACTTAGTCTGTAATAATACAAAGGATGAAAAATATCTGATAGAAAGAGGATGTGAATCATTCCATAATACTTTCATAATTGTCGATGAGATACCAGGAAATGACAGTGATAGCTTTCAGAAATGAAATTCGAACAGGTAAAACTTCTTTGTATGTAGTAAATAGTATAACAAAAAAGCCTGTGCATAACAAATATATTGCTATCCTGGCCACAATATCATGAAGGCTACAACAACAGAAGTCCTCTTTAGAGTGCTTGGTTGTCAATTTGATTAAAGACTTCTTAAAAATGTTTAAAGTATTCCCTGGTTCCTTCCCATATAATGACAATGATTCACCATAATAAACGTGTGTAATGCTATTTGCACTGAGGAAGATAGAGCCTATGGGAGACCTGAAGCTGACAACTTTTATATTGTATCATAACCTTTGAAGTAGAAATTTCCTGAAAACTTCCTTCATTCTTCTTCAAGTCCCAGAGAGCCCAGCTGCACATCTAATCTCCCAGAGAAGCTGAAGCATAAAATGGTCCAGGAGCTTTGTCAACCAATTGATTAGCATATACCTGTTGAATATCCATAAGGTACTAGTCACCCCAAACCATGATCATGTTGATCCATTCATACTGTCAATGTCTGGAATTTATAGTGTACATAAGGAGATTCATCCTAAATTCAGATCTGTAATTGTTAATAGTTGATCTACTACAGGATCAGCATAAACTGTTTCATCCCAACTTCTGCAGCTTGGCAATGCTATTTTTAGTCCAGAACTCACTGTAAGAAGATTCCATATAGGGAAACAATTTGAATGCCTTGGGGATGGGGGTGGGTGAGAGTGCATCATTATGGAAATTTACCAGTTATATCAAACAATATATAATTTTGCGTGGCACCACAGACTTTAGCAGATCACGCTAAGGTCATGCTTATATGCCTTGAGGACGTAAAATTGAGTACACTGGAAAATGGTTTTCAATTATATCAAGAAATGATATAGGATAAAGTACTTTAAAATTTTTATATATGTGTGACTCAAAAAAATAAAAAGGCTCCCACTTGCCCAGCACAAGTGGATTGCAGTAGATTCAACCAACCAAAGCTTTTAGATATATCAGAGTCCACCTTGCATGTCTGGTCAGTGACACAGGGATATATTCCCTCCATTTTTCTATAATTTCGAGTTGCAGTAGTAGACATAACAAAGAGAAACAATGCTGACCCATAGACAGAGATACAACTTTCTGAAGCTATAACCTGCAAGATACATTAACACCTGGTATTTTGAGGAACAGAAAGTGCTTATTTCCAAAAAAGAAAAAGAAAAAGAGTTATCATTTTCTACTATTAGCTTTCATGAGTGATGAGGAAACAGCAAAGTTTTGACCCTTTATCTCCTCCTTCTTTGATATTCCTGTTACTCATTTACCCCTTCCCTGTGATTAGATGGCTGGTTAACACTAGAAGCAATAAGGGGATACAAAACATATTTATAAAACCTCTTCATTACATTCATATTCCTCTTATCTTTACCCAGTAAGGGAAGCGACCAGGCCAACTCATTATGTTTCTCTGTACTGCTCTAGTCCAAGAAGAATTATTTGCTTGAACAAAAAAGTTCTGTTTTCAGTAGGGCTGTCAAAAAATCAAAGCTCATGTACATCACAAGGGTATTTCAGTCAAACAATTATTAAAATATCACATAAGAAAATACACTCAACAGACACTTTAAGTGCTAATATCTCTTATCAAGGCATGAGACTTTTTTAAAGAAATAATTAAACTTGAAAATAGGGGGTCAGCAGAACCATGATGAGTGGTTTTGCTGTTATTTTCTTTGCTGTGGTCCTTGGCCTCAAATGTCCTCATGGAGGGCAAACAAAACAGCATTTTATTTCATGTTCTCTTTTCCAGTAGCCTACTTACTTGAGGTATGCTTTCTCTTCAGATTTTGAGGTGAGACTTTTTTCTTCTGTATAACTCATCCTTATGCCTCCTCTGCTCAGCAGCAGCTGTCTTGAACCTCAGAAGCCTTGGGGAGAAATAGGAGTTTCAGCATCAAGAGAGGTGTTTGGTTTGGTTTGGTTCATTTGTTTTTCAGTATCTATAACACATTCTTGTGATGCTCATCTGTTTGCATGAACCACTCATGGTCCTTGCTGTGAGAGGCAACGGTCCTGCTTCTTGGGGCTTGAGTGTAGGTGTAGACACATGGAGAAAGTTGTTTTGCAACAAGCTCCCTGGATAGCAGTGTTGCTTTGTAATTGTGTAAAATCAAGACATTCAAAAGATGCTAGCAGATAGATGAGAGATAATAATAGTAAAGAAATAAGAATTCCGGAAATGTAAAACAATTCTGAATTATTTCAGACCTAGTTACCTTTCTTTTTGGCAGTCAGGACACCATTCTTGGGAGTTTCAGGAAGTCAAAATCAAAATGAAAGGCAGTTTATTCCACAAGGTTTTTAGTATTCTCTGAAATTCTGACTAGCGTCTGCCCTCAAGTTTCAACAGTGTAAGAGCTTCTGGTCCAGATGCCCAGTAATCTCTGTATCACCTCTGTAGTAAGAAATACACTATAAAATGGAGGAAATTCAATTATTTAGTAGAGGAGACTATATGATGGCAGATATTTTCAAAGACTCTTATCATTGCTTTTCTCTCCATCTGTGCTAATATTCACATGCATACCTAGGTAAATAGGCTTTAAATGCTTCGATTTCATACTCAAAAAATGTTATTGTTCATTTAGCATTTTTCTATTAGAATATTTGAAAATGTACTTTTTATGGTAAATATAGAAGCATTTGAGCAATCTTCTTTTTATATGATCAGTTTTCCATTTTGAAGGGGAAACACTTGTCCTTCTTGTCAGAATTATTGTGAACTGCCTTAGTTTAAAAATTGGAAGCAAAATGAGATTTTATTGTTACTGGGGTAGGTTGTTTTTCATAATTTTATTACTGATATATAATAACTGTACATATTTGGGAGATATATGTGGTATTTTACTACATGTGTACAATGTGTATTTATCAAATCAGGGTAACTGGGATATCCATCACTTCAAACATTTCCCTATTGTTTGTGTTGGGAATGTTTCAAATCTTTTCTTCCAGCTACTTTGAAATATTTTATAAATTTTTGTAAACTATAGTTTCCCTACTGTACAATCAAATACTAGAATGTATTCCTTCTTTCTAACTGTATTTTTGTACCCATTAACCAACTTTCCTCCATTCCCACTCCCACCTACTTTTCCAAGACTCTGGTAACCATCATCGTACTGTCTATCTCCATAAGATCCAATTTTTTTAGTTCCCATATGTGAGTGAGAACATGAAGTTTTTGTCTTCCTGTGTCTGGCTTATTTTACTTAACATAATGACCTCCATTTTCATCCATGTTGCTGCAAATGACATGATTTCATTCTTTTTTATGGCTGAATAGTACTCCACTGTGTATTATGTACCCCATTTTCTTTATCCATTCATCTGTTGATGGACACTTAGGTTGATTCCATATCATGGCTATTGTGAATAGTGCTGCAGTAAACATGAGAGTGCAGATATCTCTTTGATATGCTGATTTACTTTTTTTTAAGATATGTATACCTAGTAGTGGTATTGCTAGATCATATGGTAGTTCTATTTTTAGTATTTTGAGGAACCTCCATACTGTCTTCCATAGTAGCTGTACTAATTTACATTCCCAACAGTGTATGAGGATTCTCCTTTCTTCACATTCACACCAGCATCTGTTATTTTTGTCTGTTTTATATTAGCCATTTTAACAGAGGTGAGATGATAGAGATGATATCTCATTATGATTTTGATTTGCATTTTCCTGATTAGTGATGTTGAGTGTATTTTTCATGTGTCTGTTGAAGAATTGTCTCTTTTGAGAAATGTCTATTCAGATCTTTTGCCCATTGTGTGTGTGTGAGTGTGTGTGTGTGTATGTATATATATATATATATATATATATATATAGCTATTGAGTTGTGTTCCTTATATATGCTGATTATTAATCCCTTGTTAGGTGGAAAGTATGCAAATATTTTCTCCCATTCTGTAGGTTGTCTCTTCACTCTTTTGCTTATTTCCCTGCTGTGCAGAAACTTTTTAACTTCGTGTATTATCATTTGTCTATTTTTAAAATTTTGTTTCCTATACTTTTAAGGTTTTACACAAAAAATCTTTGCCAAGACCAATGTCCTGTAGTATTTTCTGAATGTTTTCTTCTATTAGTTTCACAGCTTCAGGTCTTACATTTAGATCTTTAATACATTTTGGGTTGATTTTTGTATATGTTGAATGTGATAGTTATTGTACTAGCTAAATGCTGATATAAAAGCATGCTGAAGAAAGATAGATCATTATTTTGTTTTGGATTCTCACATTGCTTTAACCACCCATGCTTAATTGTTTTATTATTATTTCCTGAAATGTTATTATGCATCATCGAATACTAAGTCAACCTTTGAGAGGCTTTATATGCACACATTCTAGGCTTTTTCTAAATATAGCTAATCATCAAGTATAGGTGTCACTTATACAGTTTGTTTGAGTCACTCCTTTAATATGATATAATTTTCTTAGCTGATGTTATATAGATTTTATCAAACCTAAAATTGGGTAATCCAAGAAATTCTACCAAGACATCAGTGTCATTTGCATAGAGGCCTAAGTATGTTAAGATCTCTATATGAAATATTATCCTGCTGATTTATTGAATAACATGTATTAATAGTTCAATCTTGCTTTTTATATGTCTCAGATCCCTGAACCTGACAGATCTCAAACTTCATATAGTATTTGCAAGTCATGAAAAATGAAAATTGAGCACATTGTGAAAAATCCTGGAATGTATCACCAGCAAATTGTTCATTTATAGCACATTAGTTAATTATTTCACAAATTGTTCATCATGTTCCCATTTCTCTTTTATAAGCACAATAACACTTTCTTTTATAGAATGTTGCCAACATTTAATTTCTTAATGAATTAATGACTCTTTCATACATTATAAATAAGAATATAGTTCACCTAACCAAGTGGCCAAACAGCATTTTAAAATATTTGTTGGAGCATTAGGGAAAAATTGATGCCAACCAGTATCAGTTTTGCATAAATAGTATTTTTTTCTCCTAGAATATAAGATTAACATTTTTTCTTAAAAGTAAGCAGCAAGATGTTAAAGCACAATAATATTCTTCATAGGAAGTTTATCTAAGTACAGCTATAGTAAAGAATTTTTTTATGAGATTTTATTGAACCTTTATTTGCTGTTATTGTGGTCACCCAACCTATTACCATCTCATCACAAACCATCATTTCAGTATATTGAGAAAATTACTGTTTCAGGAAGCCACATGCAGTACTACTACATCAGAATACATTGAGAGTCAAAAGTTCATAGGTACCCTTGATAAAAAAAAATATATATATTCTCACTCTATGTAGGAGGATCTCACCTGAGGGAATTTAGTTTGTAACATGCAAGAGAAACTTTGCTATAAAAATAGTTTCAATTTAAATTGCTTCTAGGATTCTAAGAGTAGCATTATAGAGACAGCTCAGTGTAATAATAATATTAAAATACACACTTTTAAGTATGACAATTCATATGTTTAAAGTCCTATTGCCTGCATTATCTTACATCATACTATGTGCATTTGTCAAGTGGTCAAGGAAAGCTGCTGTATTTGGATTGCTATTTTGTACTGTTGAATTAAATATGAAGTCCAAGTAAATATATTTGTAACAGTAAGTAAATAGTGATGATGTGCAATACATCATTTTGTCCATTTTTTTTCATTTGTGACAGTTATTTTTTTTATGGTGTAGGGTCACCCTGAAAGAGTTATTTCATTCTGCAAGTTATAGATGAAGTACCTTTATTTGTTAGACAGTGCTGGTTAAGAAACCATTAATTGGCTTTCTTGCAAGATACAATAACTTTTCTTTTGTTGTTTGACAAGTCTCAATTTTGTACAGAATTCCCAAATCATTGCCTCTGGTATGATCTTGTGGCAGACTTGTATAGTTTCCAAAAGTCTTAGAAAGTTCTTTTGCTGTTGTGACATTGCTAGTGTTCCCCAAGGCAATTATGCACCTTTAGTGGTCATCCCACTTAATTAAAGGGAGAAGTGTTGCTCTAGATAGTTTTATCATATTTCCTTGTGATTGCTAAACAAAACATACTAGCTCAACAGTACTTCCTGCTTTTAATTGAAATTTTGTTTTGTAAGAATATTTAGTAGTTCATTTTCCTTTCAAGTATAACATTCTGAATTCAAATGGGATAGGATTTTTTTTGGTTTGTTTTTCCTTTATTGTTCGATGTTCTCTGCAATTGTTCCCTTTCTTGAATTGTTTATGGAAGGACTCACTGACTTCATATTTTTATTTAGCAAAAAATCTCTTGAGTAGAAGAGATTGGATTGTATGTCCTTGAGGCCACATACCCTTTTTGGGCTTCATTAAATCAATTATAAATATTGAGATTAGAGATAAGTAATATCAGGTAATATCGGGCTATTTTCTTGTGATGTTGCAACCTTATAAAAAGACGGCAGAGGCATCACAGTGCCTCATTTTGTGTTCTTGAAGCACAATGTGTATAATATTTTTTCATATGTCCTTTATTTCCAAATATTTCTTGCATGTAAATCTGATATTTCCCAAACTATATTTTAACCTATTTGAATATAAGCATGGTACCTTCTTCTTCTTTTATATTTCCCACCACACCAAATTCATTACTAAGTACCCAGTAGCTATTTTACCAATATTTGCTAACTAAATGATAGGAGAGAATTTTACTATTATAAAAGGCCAAAGACTGAGAAAAAAAATGAGTGAGTTTTATCTTTTACATAATCAAAGATGACTGGATCAAAATGATACACTTTAGTAAGGAAGCATTTGGAGGTTCAAATTATGTGTGTTTCGCCATATGGCCATGAAGAATTAGAAATACAGGAATGCAGTTTCTAACCCCTGTTCAAATGAATGTATGAACTTGAGCAGCTCCCTTTCTTTGTCAGGTTCTCAATTATCTTAAATATCAAATGATAGTGTATAATATATGGCTTTGGCGTCTTACATCTATTTTGCAAGTAATAAATGCATTAACTTTGCATCTGTTATTAAATTTTTAATAAAAACTACAGCAATTACTTTATGTAGAATGTAGATCTAATGAGTGCTTTTTAGTGCTGGGTAGCCAAGGAATTATCTTTGAAATAGATGGGATATACCTAGGGAAATCAGCAATTATTGCCTGCTTGTGATTACAACAGTGAACATAGGTTTCTAATGAATCTTTCATGACAACATTCTTTTATTTTCCTCTGCCTTTCATTATTTGGTTTATTTATATAAAAGTAACAGAATTCCACTGGGGACATAACTGGATTTGACCAATAAAGGATGATCGTTTCTGCCTTCTAATTGCCTCCACTTAAATGGTCTTGCTCTTCATCCCGATTAACTATGGAAAATGTCGCATTTCCTTGGCCTATGACTCTTATAACAAATAAATGTGTGAGTAGTGTCAAAATACAGCAATTTGCTGTATGTAAAGGGAGGTAGACAGCTTTTGAAAATGGTAAGGTATATAACAAGATATTTATAAATGGAAGAAAATTCTGATTTGGTCTTAGACATGTGCTTCTATGGTGCATGTACTTGCTAAATCATTTCATGTGTGCTTACGTGCCTAGTCTGTATACTTGCCTCACTGATAATGGCTCAGGAAGCAAATCAAGTGGACTTAAAACTCAAATATCAATACCTTATACAAGAGAAGAGACATTACTTCTTTACATTAGAACTGTGTGTGTGTGTGTGTGTGTGTGTGTGTGTGTGTGTGTGTGTGTGTTTAGTTTCCATCAAAGCACTGATGGTCCTGCAAATTAAGTGGATTCAGAATCTTCATAGTTCTTGACAAATAATATCTGTCTTCAAATATATTTTTGAGGTAGGAACTTGGAATCAGTGATCTGACTATGTTTCTTTAAAATGTTATAATTTGTGCATAAATAGGAATTTTATAACATACTCTCTGTCCTCTAATAGTTTCGTTTAATTTCATTGCCATTTAGTGATCAACTAAAGGAGTTTGTAAACTATAATCTAGTGTTCTCCTGGCTCATTTATGAGGGAATAGGACAGAACTCCTTGGGTTTAATTTTCAGGAATCCCAAATATCAACATTTTTTATACTTGATAGAATTAAATATAAAGGAATAAATAAGCAAAACTAAAGCCAACCTGGTGCATTAGTCCCTCCTCTCACTTCAGATCACCAGAGCTCGGATGTTTCTTCTGCTAACAATTCCTCTGAAGAATTCTCAAGCATGTTTTCCTGCCAGTAAAAGTAATGTAAGTCCGAGGCAATAATGGCTTGATAAATTCATAGAAAACAGAAGATTTTCATGAATATATGAGAAGCTTGCTGACATTTTTCAGCAACACAAATAAAACCTGTTAACATAGTAAATAACAGGTACTTTTGGGGAGTAAAATTATTTTAATTTGACCTATGATTACATATCTTGTATATCCTGTTAAGCCAACAGATCCCTTCTAATGAAGATCAACTTCTCTAATACTATTTTACTGAGTTTGGAATGGAACTGTAGATTGGATAATTACCATCCGAGGGAGTAAAGCCTCTAACTACCACAATTACTCACATTTATTCACATGGCATGAAAAGAAAAATAACAAATGGTTTGAAAGACTGCACCGTGGGGGGCAAATTAAACAAAGGAGCACACACACACACACACACACACACACACACACACACAGCTCTGATATTAACAGAGGAAAGGAACTTACAATGATGTAGCCTTCCACTGTTGGCACATTTTGTTTTCTGTCTTATACACACAGCCCACCTGAATGGCACAACTTGTGGAGGCAGTGTAAATATTTCCTAGACATGGCAATGCATGAAATTTTCCATCTCAAAATAGATTTATAGACAGGTATGGGAAAGAATTACAGTGGTAGCTACACATAACTTTGTTTACCTTGTATACAGAGATAGAAAATAGGGATATAGGGGAATCTACTCTTGATACCAAATACAGCCACCATAAGCATGTACAGGCATACCTCATCTTATGATTTGCAGGTGTTGCATTTTTTACAAATCAAAGATTTGTGGCAACCCTGCTTCAAGAAAATCTGTCAGTGCCATTTTTCCAACAGCATGTGCTTACTTTATGTCTCCAGGTAACACTGGTAACTCTTGAAGTATTTCAAACGTTTTCATTATTGTTATATCTGTTATGGTGATCTGCGTGATCACTGATCTTTGATGATACTCTTGTAATTGTTTTGGGGCACCACAGATCATGTACATATAAGATGGCAAACTTAATTGATAAATATTGTGTGTGTGCTGATTGCTCTACTAACAGGCCATTCCTCCATCTCTCTTTTTCTACTTGGGCCTCCCCATTCCCTGAAACACAATATTGAAATTACGCCGACTAATGACTATACATTGGCCTCTAAGTGTTCAAGTGAAAGTAAGGGTTGTACTTCTCTCACTTTAAATCAAAAGCTAGAAACGTTTACTCTTAGTGGGAAAGGCATGTCAAAAGCTGAGATAAACCAAAAACTAGCCCTCTTGTACCAGTTAGCCAAGTTGTGAATGCAAAAGAAAAGTTTTTGAAGGAAAGTAAAAGTGCCACATTAGTGAACACATAAATCATAAGAAAGAAATAGCCTTATTGCTGATATGAAGAAAGGTTTATTGGTTTGAATAGAAGATCAAACCAGCCACAACATTCTTTTAAGCCAAAGACTAATCTAGGGTAAGGCCCTAACTCTCTTCAATTCTGTGAAGGCTGAGAGAGATGAGGAAGCTGCAGAAGAAAAGTTGCAAGCTAGAGGTGGCTTCATGAGGCTTCAGGAAAGCCATCTCTGTAACATCTCTGTAGTAAGTTTTTCTGTGGGTAAAGTCATATCATACAACATCACATACTACAGAGAAATCGTTCATGAAAGGAAGAGTCCATTGATGCAGAAAACTTAATTGTTCTCACAGAAATTTCCAGAATCATCCTGACCTTCAACATCCACCATCCTGATCAATCAGCAGTTATCGACATCTAGGCAAAACCCTCGAGCAGTACTAAGGATGTGACTTGCCAAAGGCTCAGATCATCATTGGAAATTTTTTTTAACAATGAAGTATTTGTAAACTAAAGTATATGCACTGAATGTTTAGACATAATGCTATTGCACACTTTATAGACTATAATATAGAGTAAGCATACTTTTGAAATGTACTGGGAAAGCAAAATTCATTTGACACACTTTATTGCAATATTCACTTCATTGAGATACTCACTTTATTGCAGTAGTCTGGAATCGAATCCGTAATATCTCCAAGGTATACCTGTATATCTGATCACTTGCAATCTGTGTGCTCTTGGGAAAGTTACCTAATAGAATCCTTGAAAAAATGGTGTATGGAGCTGGGTATGGTGGCTCATGCCTGCAGCCCCAGCACTTTGGGTGACTGAGGTGGAAGGATCACTTGAGCCCATGAGTTCAAGGCAAGCCTCCGCAACATAAAAATTAAAAAAAAAAAAAAAATAGCCAGGTGTGATGACATGTGCCTGTAGTCCCAACTACTCAGGAGACTGAGGTGGGAGGATTGCTTAAGCCCAGGAGACTGAGGCTGCATTGATCTGTGATCATGTCACAGCACCATAGCCAGGTGACTGATAAAGTGAGACCCTGCCTCTAAAAACAAAGTTGAGCATTATTTATTCTTGGGGTTATGTGAGGTTATATATGTGAATTGTTAGTCATATATAGGTGCTAAATAAATGTTTGCATCTCCATTACTGTGGTTGAATGAACATTGGGCTAAGGCTACCTTCTTCTATGTACCAAAAGTTTTCAAAATATTTCTTTAGACTAATGTAGTTGTAGAATCTAAAATCTAATTTTTTTTAATTTTTATTTTATTTTATTTATTTTTTTTTTTTTGAGATGGAGTTTCGCTCTTGTTACCCAGGCTGGAGTGCAATGGCACCATCTCGGCTCACCGCAACCTCCGCCTCCTGGGTTCAGGCAATTCTCCTGCCTCAGCCTCCTGAGTAGCTGGGATTACAGGCACGTGCCGCCATGCCCAGCTAATTTTTTGTATTTTTAGTAGAGACGGGGTTTCACCATGTTGACCAGGATGGTCTCGATCTCTTGACCTCGTGATCCACCCGCCTCGGCCTCCCAAAGTGCTGGGATTACAGGCTTGAGCCACCGCGCCCGGCCTAAAATCTAATTTTAGCTTAGAAGTGCAACTTGAGGAAAAGTAATAAGAATTTTTGGACTTTTAATGAAACATTTTGTAAAGAAAAACCTCTCCCGTGAGTGCTTTGTTACCCTGTTTAATTTGGTTGAGTGTACTTCTTTGTTCAGTATAGGCCAAAGCCTTTTCTAAGTTAAATAAGCTGAGACTATCGCTGTAAAAAGAAACACTACACTCATTCAAGTTCATATTATGTAAGTTTGGCATTGTTTCAGAGCAAAGATTTTACATAGCTCACCTGTGCAGCAATAAAAAAATCTATGGTCCAGTTGTAAATGTGCACAAATAGGGCATTATGATAGGCTCCCAGTTGTAGCTTCTAACCTGGTCATGGACTGGAGATCAGTGTGAGTGGTATATACCATATATCAGCAACGAGCAAAGAGCACATTAAAGCTACAGTAAGAAAGATTGGCATGAGTGAATCTAACAGTTTAGTTATCCATTTTGAGGGATAATTTATTTGGAATGCTACTTTATTTCTTAAGATATCCCACGGTTCATCACTGTTCCTGATAGTCTATTTTACGGAGTTTTTGTATTAGCCACATAACTATAATACACAGTACATAATATAATGAAATATGAAAATGTCTGTGTGAAAGGATCAACTAAATTTGAAGAGAGATTTGGTTTGAAATATGAATCATATTCTCAACGTTTTAAGTTTCTCATTGACTGATTTATGGGAAAGAGTCATAGCAGTGTGAATTCTTTACAAGGAAGTAGTGACTGTGTCGATAATAATGATGTACTCTATAATTCAGATAATATAACCATTTATGCTTTGTAGCAGGGGTTCCCAACCCCGATACCTGTTCATGGCCTGACAGGAACCTGGCCTCACAGCAACAAGTGAGCAATGAGGGAACAGGCATTGCCACCTGAGCTCCGCCTCCTGTCAGAACAGCTGTGGCGTTAGCTTCTCATAGGAGCGTGAACCTTATTGTGAGCTGTGCATGTGGAAGATCTAGGTTGGGTACTCCTTATGAGAATCAAATGCCTGATGATCTGAGGTGGAACAATTTCATCATAAAACCATCACCCGTCCCACCAACCCCATCTGTGGAAAAATTTTCTTCCACAAAACAGGTCCCTGGTGCCAAATAGCCTTGGGACCAATGCTTTATAGGATCCTTACTTCATAGATTGAAAGACTGAGGGCACAGTTAAGGCTTTATGAAGTCAATGAGACATAGTGGTGAAGAAAAGATAAATTCATAAAGATAAATCTTTACTGGACATTTAAGTGGGTTTTCCAAGTCCATTAATCCCGTTCATGTTTTAACATGCCTTTGAACCTTGAATGGCCCTCAAATTTAGCCTGTACTTTAGTTCCAATTCACCCAGTTTTCTCAGTCTGCGGGGCTGACAGACCTTGTAGGCTTAGTAGGGCCAGGCATGAGGTAGCTGTGTATTCACTGTGCTATTAAAAGTCTAAAATATGGAGGTGTTTTTCAGCTTTTTTTCCTTATGTCTTTTTCTGCTTACTCTAATCTTAGTTGCTTTTCCTTCTTTGGTTTTACTGCAGATTAAAAATGTTTCCATTCATTCAAAACAACTATTTCTTGTCTAAAGTGAAACTGTTGGTTAATAGTAACGATGCTTTAGCATCTATAATTTTTCTTGATGATTTAGCAGAAGCCTGAATTACTACAAAATGAAAATGGTGAGAGGGTATAACAGCAGCAAAAATATCTCTTGGAGGACTCGGGTCTCATCTCTTAGGTCTCCTTCCCTACTAAAGATGGACATACACCAAAAATATTCAAAATGGCTGTCACCACATGGTAGAATCATATGTGTTTATGCCTGTATCCAAGTTTGTAAAATTAGTTTTATTTTATTCCCTTTGTTAAATAAAAAATGCAGAATAATAGACCCTTTAGGCAGTGTCTGACTTATCTCAATTTTCCACTCCTCTTTGTGTAGGCATTAATTTGTGGCAGTGTTATTAAGATGCATATTAGATTATCAGACTTGCATCAATGTGAAAGAAGGAGTAAAATGAAGATTAATAAATCTAAAATAGAATAAATATGAAAATAATAGTAAATATAATTTGTAATATTTATATAATTGTTATTCCTACTTATTTTTATATTTGCTTAATAAATACAAAAATTAGAAAAATGATTTTTCTTTCACAGAATTATTGTTGTATGTAGTATACAGTGTAGAGTTAAAAATGTGGTGATGAATATTATGATTTGTCAAGATTTTCATAACAAAATTATGAATATTTAAAATGTCAGAAAGATTTGGATTCCACTTATTGTTTGCCTTGCCGTTGAGTGAATCCTATTTCTAGGGCTAGGTGACCACGACTTTAAAGAAAAATCTTTACCTAACAAATATTTCTGTTCTGAGCTTGTTACAACAAGCGAGCTCTGCTTTTGTACAAAGTCTAGCTTGCTTCATTGAGAAGAAAATGGCATGAGAAACAGTATCCATAGATTTTACAAGCTCATGGCAACATAAGTTAGCAAGTTGCAAATTGATAGAAACGTAAACTGACTACTCAGGAAAGCTGCAAGAGTTTGGGGTGCTCATCAGAACCATAACCAAATGTTTGTCCTTAACTGTTAGTTTACCTTATGCTGTACAACACCATTTAGTTCTCCCTTGATTGCACCTCCTATAAAGGGGAGATAAAACTCTTTGGGAGCCTTTCCTGTGTTAGATTATCATTCTCTCCAACACTACTATCAATTGCTCCTTGACAACTTTGTCACACCCTCCAGCATTACTCTTGCTGTAAATCTTGATAAAAAAAAAAAAACCTCCACTCCTTCTTTCCACTTGCTTCCATATCTTCACTTCTCTCTTTCCTCATCTTAGGTGATGCAAACATCATAATAATCACACTTTCAGATACCATTGATACAATTTTCTGTTTCTCCCACCGTAATTTATCAACTGGCAATACTCCAGCCCTTGTTCAGTCCACAGCTGTGCTAATTCAGCATCTATACTAGTGCTGCTGGAGGTAAACACACCGTGTGGATTGGTTTTGCTTTAACTTAATGATCATTAGTGCAGACCAATAAGCCTTCTACCCAAATGAGTTACTGACTTTAGTTTGCTCTCTCATCTATAATACGGGGATAATAATAGAAAACTGTGGTCATAGAGTTGAGGGATTTAAGTGTATTCCCATGTAAAAAGAACCTTACAATAATGCCTGGTACCTAGTAAGTGCTCAATTTATTCTATTTTTCCCCCCTCCTCTTTCCCTCCTTCTCCTTCTCCTCTTCCAGCTTCTCCTTTTTAGTAATACTATATTAGAATTTCCCCAATTGAATTACCTTTATACCTATGTAATTAATTATTTTGAACTTTCTTTATCCTGAAATCCTGAATGCCTCCCTCTCCGCTTTCTAAGGCTAAGGCTTTTAATTCACAGAGAAAACAGAAACTCAGAACAAAATGTCCGCATACCCCCACCACCATATCTAATCAGCCAGTTCTAGCTGTGACCCATATTCTGTCTTTTTCTTTGTTACTATGGATCCCTTTCCTTGTTCTTATATAAGGCCAGCCCTTGCAGTCTTGCAATGTATTCAACTCCATATTTCTTAATCAAATTTATCAATCTAGAAATTGCTCTTTTCTTTCTTTCTCTCTTATATCTTTGTATCCCTCTCCACCACATCAACCTTGTCAGCATACAAACATTACTGTTATTTATCCCATTTAATTTAGGCAAATAAAAAGAAAAAGAGATCCTCAAAATGCTTTTCACAGTACCAGGTAAGTTTCTTGTCGACCGTAAAAGCCCTGGCTCTTAAACCAGAAGTGGCAACCTTTCATATGCAAATGAAAATCATCAAAAATTGGGTCCACCCAATATGGCAGTTCTCACCCTTGTCCTTTTGCCCTTGCCCCAACATGTGCCTGGCAGCATGGCCACTCGCTCATATCCCTATGTGTGTAAAATGGCACCCTGCATTTTCATATTAAAAGACTAGGGTGAAAGGGCCAGGTTTTCTCGTGGGCTACATAAATAACATGACTGATGAAACCAGTCCCCTAAGTTCTATGCACATCAAACACCATCTCCTCCAGCCATGGCTTATAACTGGCTAGTATACCCTAAACACAGGGTCTCCTCTTTCAGCTTCATTTAAATGAGAAAAAGACCACTTTATTGCATATTCGTCACCAGCTACCATTCCATTTATGTTTCCCTTTACAGCAAAATCCCTGAGAGAACTGTATATCATTGTGTCCATTTCATCTCTTCCCATTCTCTATTTAAAACTTCCAATCAGGTTTTTACCCATCCCCCCATTATTCTACCCAATCACTCTTCCTAAAATCACCAATTACCTCCACATTCCCAAATATGGTGTCTTCTCCTCAATATCCTCTTCCTTGACCTAAACAGTGGTGGTTGATGCAGTTCGGCATTCCTTCCCCTAAAAACATTTTCTTCACTTGGCTTCAGAATACTACACTCACTTTGCTTTTCATCTACCTTACTGACTGATCCTTCTAAGTCTCCTTCATTGGTTCTTTTTCATCTTCCTCACCTGTAAACTTTGTTGGGCTCCAGGACTCAGGCCTTGGACTTGTTATTTTCTCTATCTACATGCACCCTCTTTATGTATTACTCTCATGACTTCAAACACTGTCTACATACTGGTGATTTCCCAAATTCTGTAACCTGGCATTCTTCTTTAAAGTTCAGGCGCATTTCCAACTGCTCCCTTGACTTCTCCATGTAGATGCCTGAGTATCATCTTTCGGTTAACAAGTCCCAAAGAGAAATATCCATATCACTTCCCTAAATATTCTGTGGTCACAGTCTTCTCCATCTAAATAAGTGGCAACCCCATCCTTCCAGTTGCTTAGGTCAGCATCCTTGGAGTTTTGCTTGCCTTCTGTCTTTCTGTAACATGACACGGTCAATGCATCACAAATCTTAGCCTTTTTTTCAGAATATTTGCCCTCCAGAACTAAACCAATTCTCATTACTTCCACTTCTACTTTCTATATCTACTCTTCTACACCTGAATTGTCATAGCCTCCTAATTAGCCTCCCTGCTTCCATCCTTATGCCTCCCCACTTTGTGCTCCATACAGTTATCCTGTTCATAGTAAGTTAGATCATGTGCTAACTCCTCTGTTTAGATTTCTCCAGTGGATTCCTCAATGTCCAAAATCCTTAGTATAGACTTTAATGCCTTCGGTGACATAGCCCCCTAGCAATTTTTTTTTTTTTTTTTTTTTTTTTGAGGCGGAGTTTCGCTCTCGTTACCCAGGCTGCAGGCTGGAGTGCAATGGCGCGATCTCGGCTCACCGCAACCTCCGCCTCCTGGGTTCAGGCAATTCTCCTGCCTCAGCCTCCTGAGTAGCTGGGATTACAGGCACACGCCACCATGCCCAGCTGATTTTTTGTATTTTTAGTAGAGACGGGGTTTCACCATGTCGACCAGGATGGTCTCGAACTCTCGACCTCGTGATCCACCCGCCTCGGCCTCCCAAAGTGCTGGGATTACAGGCTTGAGCCACCGCGCCCGGCGCAATTTTTTTTTACCTCATCCCCGCTAACCCTTATTAGCTCCTTACTTACCACTCATTATGCTCTAGTCATAATGGATTTCCTGCCATTCCTTCACATCATGACAAACCCATCCCTGCATTAGAGCCTTTGCACTAGCTGTTTCTTCTGCCTGGACTCCTCTTTCCCAGATTTCCCCATTGCTCACTCCCTCACTACCTTCAGGTCTCTATTCATATATGACTTTTTTCACAAAGGCTTCCCTGACTACTTAATTTAAAATAGCACTTTGTCATCATCATCTTCTATGTTTCATTATTTATTACTTATGTATCCATTTTACGCATCCATGATTTATATAGCACATTTAAATAGATCAAGCCATGTTAAATATGTTAAATATACATTTATTGAATAAAATGTCTATTTGTATATTGTTTGTATGTGCGCAGTAGAACGCAAACTTTTTGCAGTCCAGATTTTTGTATTGCTCACTGTTTTTTGTTGAATGAATGAATATGTACTTCCTTATTTGTTTATTGTCTTCCTTTACTAGAATGTCAGCTCCTGGAGAGCAGGGTCTTTATTTTGCTCAGTGATCTTTCCAGAGTGCCTGGAACAGAGCCCAAAATATACTAGGTACTTAATAAATGTTGCCTACAATATTTAATTAATTGATTAGTTAATTCAGACATTGAAACAGCTTCCAAGAGTAACGTTTAAACTCAATCAATGTAATGGAGAAATATCGAATATGAGGAAAACATGTTGATAATCATTACCTGTATTTATAAGATTTATAATTTTACTCAGCTGTTTGATGAGGAAATCTTGACTAGTCCAAAAGCAGGTATATATAAATAGAAAAACCAGAGGTTTTTCTTGCTAAGAGTATGTCTCTATAAGAAGCAGAGATGTAATTCAGCCTAATTTATTTTGAACTCCTGTAGTCCAATTATTGATTCCTTATCACTTGCTGACATTTGTTTCTAGGGATCATTATGACTATTTGAAAAATGCATTTATTGCCACTAAGCGTTATGTAATCAATTTCAGTATCTTTTTAATATACTTTATGATGATGGAGATTAATAATGGAAATGATGATGGTGGTGGTAGTGGTGGTGGCAATGGTGATGGTGATGATGATGTGTGTGTGTCACGGCTAAAGAACAACATTGAAACTTTTCAATGTACACAACACACATAAAATCCACTTACAACTAAAAATTAATTATGAAGTGGGTCAGTCTTATAAGGTATTTTTAAGGAAACATAATTGCATGAATTTTCTAGATTAACTCAAACTATGCTAACTCTTGTTGTCCTCAGATGACTTGAATTAATGAAATGATATATAATTAGTGTTTCAGTTGCTTACGTGTAAATTGTTTGAGTCCTTCAGAAAAGTGTGTTTATAGGTACTTTTTCATCTCTAGTTTTCATTTCATTCTGAAACAAAAAGAAATAAGACACATCCCAAATTCACTACATATATATACACATATATCTACTTGATTGTACATAAATTGGATAACTTTGTATGACCTGTTCTGTAGCTTGCTTTTTACTCACACCTTGTGCATGTATTTCAATGCCAATAAATGTACATACACGTCATTGTTTTAAAAGATGAATAATAATCTGTTGTATATATGCACCAAAATCTGCTTATCCACACCTCTGCTGATGCATTATTTTTCTGCGTTGCTGTTATAAAACACTGTTATGGTGAACATTCTTATGCATGCATCTTTATAGTTTGTCTTGCAAGTACGTTTAAAGTTTCTTTTTCAGTGTCATTATTTTGTTCTATATGTATAAAGGAATCTCTAAA
Organism: Saimiri boliviensis; assembly: GCF_048565385.1. Taxonomy (NCBI): domain Eukaryota; kingdom Metazoa; phylum Chordata; class Mammalia; order Primates; family Cebidae; genus Saimiri; species Saimiri boliviensis. Next base: position 98,630,412 of record NC_133470.1, read on the forward strand.
CAAAATCAAGTTTCTTCCCTAGTCTGTTTTTAAGTTATTATAAATTTCAAAGTAGTGAAATGGGAATAAATAACATTTTACTCTGTACTTTGCCTGGAGCTCTCTCTTGAAGTGTATTCAAAGGGGATTAAAGGGCTTATTAACAGATAGAGCTATTTGAGTTTAAGATGAAGTCTGTTGAACGTTTTCACCTAAATATACCAATCTGATATTCTTGACATTTTTTGTTAAATTTGATGCTGACAATAAAAACTTTGGAATAAGCTATAATTTCTACATCCCTGCATATTCAGGTCTGAAAATGAAAGAAGAGTATGACAAGTTTGCATGTAGAACTTCCCACCCACGCATTTCTTTCCTTTCTGCTTCTGACACTTCAGCCTTTGAAACAATTTCCCATGAGCAATACTGAGATTCAGACTATTTAGATCTAAAGGAAAAAAATGCAAGCTCTTCTATAGCTTGTATCTTAGCACCTGGAAACCTCTTTGAAGAAGTGCTAAAATGTAAATCATGCTGTTATTTGTTATGCACATAGGAGAAATCCTAAAGGTATTTTAGGGAAGAGAGGGAATCCAGAGATAGTAAAAATAAGGTTGGGGCCAGGGGAGAGGCAGACAGACCCTATCCACATTATTAAAGTGAAATATTTCCAGTATACTCTGATCAATGTACACGTAGATTGCATGTTACTTTCATGCAGATGTATCACATTTCACACTCAGCTTTTAAAAGAAGCCAGACAAGAAAGGAAAAGAGACAGTTATTTGTTGGAAAAAGTCTGGATTTAGCATCAGGTGAAGGGGTTATTCATAGTTGTCCGAAGTACACTGGAGACTTGTAACATTACGTTTTGTGCCATATATTGCCAGCCTAATCCCATTGGAGTACATGCTCTTTCTAGTTTTCCAGAACTCACTATAATAACTAGGATTTTTCCATTCTTTATAAAATTACATCAGTATTGTTAAGGGCCTTACAAGCCATTCAGTTCAACAACCCTCTCCCAAAAGAAAAGTTACTCTTCTTTTTCAGGACTTATATTTCCATTTATTTTATCTTTTCACAAATACATATGGACCTACATACATCAGTTATCCTTTGTCCTGTACCTTCAGTATCTCCTGGACTACTAACTTTTTCCCACTGGCATACAGATTATTTCAAAACTCCTCATCCTAAACAGTCCCTCATAAATTTCTCTTTCAGACTGTCTCTCCCTTGGCTTTCTTTATTTTCTTGCTTTTTTAAAATTATTCAGCTTTGCCTTTCCTTTTATTTTCTCATCTAATTCTTAGTTATTCAACCCTCCTCATTCTATCTTCTGCCCTCGTTGCCATCCATGAACTCCTCTTGCTAAGGTTAGCAGTGACTGCCAAGTAAAATCCATTTTTCCTTTCAGTACTTGCCTTATTTCTCCTTTCTGCAGCACTGGACCATGCTGGTCACCTTTTCCATTGAAACCATCTCTTCTCTGGGCTTTCACAACACTGCCTTTTCTCTTTTCTACACTGCCACTATTTTTCTCTGTTTTACACTTCCCTCATCTCTTCTCAAATGTTAGACATCTTCCCCACTCCCAGTTTCCAGCCTCAGTAGTTGTTTTCTATTGTGCTTGTGTTCTCTAGATTATTAAATGTATTCTTGTGGTTTCAGTTACCATCCATATGCAGACACATTTTGTCTTTAGAGCCGGACTTATATATCCAAATGGCTGCTGCATATTAGCCTATCACTAATGTCTCTTTAAACTTAAAATAGCCAAAAATGGAGTCATTGTCTCTGTCTCTGGAATGGAACACACTACCTTACCTCAAACTTCTTCACCTTCTTACACTGTGTCAACAGCCTTTTGATACCTTGATTTTAAGCAGGCTGCGGCATCGTAATAAATGATACGTAATATCTGCCTTTAAAATGCTTGCAGTGGTTAAGAGGGAGGGAGCTGACATTACATGGGTTTGAAACACAATATTTATAAGGTTTATGATTTGGGGCAAAGGAATTATAAATCCATCTGCCCTTTCATTTCCTCATCTATAAAATGGAGGTAATAATAGTATAGTCCTCATAGGATTCTTAAGAAGATTAAATGGAATGATAATATGTGCACAGCATTTTAGTGTTAATTGAGTTAACAAATGCTTGATATTATTTACTGTTACAGTCCATATAATAACATGTTGACTTCAGGCTAATATATAAACCTATAATATTTGGAAGACTATGGAAATCCTATCATGCATTAAATTGTCATATTTTGTTTTTTAAGACTAAGTAAAATTTATGTAAAGTCCAAAAGTACAGTTAGTTTCAGGGAAAAAACTGATCCACAAGGTCACAGTCTACCCTCATCAGTTAGTGCCCATCACTGAAGTGGAATAACTCAATAGGAAAAGGTAACTCAACGAGCCATCTATTTCCCACGTAGAATCACAACGGAAGACAGAAAATATGGAGTGAAATGTTGAATCAGCTGCTGTTGGGAGACCCTGGTCTGCACTCTATCTGTATTCTTATTGAAGGGAGCGCAGGGCAGGGTTTCCCATACAGAGGGCACAGACTACCATCGTATGGCAAATGATGACTGGAACTCAACTTCAAAGCCATTTCACCAGGAATCTACCCCACCGGCCCAATGCTTCATGAAAATTCAACTGATCTTCTTATAAGAAGAAACTCAGTCCCAATAAGTCTCCTTAGTAGTTATTGAAATGTCTTTGTAACTCTTATAGTCTTAGGTTCAAAAAGAATTTTAAATTTCTAATTGAGCTTCTCTCTCTGAACACTGATTTTGTGCATGTTTATTTTCTGTTTATCAATGTAATATATGTTCTTCGCAGAAAAATTGGAAAATACAAAAAGGTATCTACAAAAAAATATCCTCCAACCAAGAGACAACCAATATTAGTGTTCTGCTGTAAATCCTTATAGTGGCTAGCTGGAATTCAATTGTTTTCTCTGTCTCTCTCTGTCTTTCTCTCTCTCCTGCTCTCTTCATATATTTATATTCCAAATAAACATGTACATTTATATGTAATATATATGTATATTATATATGTATACATATATTCCAAATATACGTATATATCTTTATGTAATATATGTATTATATATTTGTATACATATATAATATACATATATAACATAATATATAACAGCATAATATACATATACATATATGTGTACATATATAATATACATACACATAAAGATATATATATATATTTGGAATAAGTATGCATACCATGTTTCAAACCTGCTCTTTGCTCATTATTATGAATATTCCTCCATATATTAAAATATTATTCATTTTAGTGGTTGAATAGTAATAATTATTTAGTTTGTTTTCTGTTTATTTGGTTTTGTTTTTGGGAACAGAAAACTGTTCATACCTAAATGTGTGCATCCTTCATGTTTAGACCAGGCACTTAGTTCTCAAAAAAGTGTCAGGAAATGCAATAGTTAGTAGTGATCTTTTATTTACAAGTTATGTATGTTTCTGTATTCTGTTCATATATGATAATAGTAATAGACATATCTAAAACTTTAAAATTTATAGTATTTTCACATTTATTTCCTCATTTGATCCCTGTAACATTTTGTGAGATAGGGAAAGGCTTATTATTCTGTCCTTATAGATAAGGAAACATGTCCACAAAGATGAAGTGATTTTTCAAAGGACATGCAGTTAATAAATAATTGACGTAATTTGAGTTTGGAATTAGAAAGCAAGTCTTCTGACTCCTAACCAATACTCGTTCAGGTACATTTTGCCATGTCCCAGCTTCACTTTCTTTAAGTGCTTCTTTCTAACACCTCTTATTCAATTGTTGTCTTACATATATTTTGGATCATACCTTAGGAGAATGTAGCTTTCTCATGAATTTCCTCATTAGCCGACAACTGAATATGGCCAGATTTTTAACAATAAAAACACACTTTTGTTCCTTTCAAGAATGCAAATGCACAGTATATTCAGTATATTATATATAGAACAAAACTCTTAGATGTTGGATTCCTATTTATGCGGCTTATGAGATAATATAGCTACTCAGGCTTTTCTCAGAAAGAAAATCCATGTCTTTTGTTGAACAGTTTAGAGAGTCTAGACTGCCATCATTCAGCATTTGAATATTTTGATTTCAAAATGTAGATAAGTGAAGAAATACAGTGTAAATGCTAGGGAATTCAATAATAGTACAAAAACTCCCTATGAAAACATCTTACTGCAAAAAATCTACATTTTTTCATAAATAGGAATGAAATGCTTTTAATATTATCTCTGTGTTCAGAGTTAATGCTTAGGTATTAACTAAAGTATGCTAGATGATTTTGATCTATTTCCATAGGCCCAGCGAGAAAGATATATTGCATATACATGTATTATAAGTGTTTACAAAATTTTTCAAAATTATTTTGCCTGTGTCGGCTTGAAAGGCATAGGAAACAGCTCACCTGCTATCTCCTCTATCCAGTCAGGAACACTTGCAGTAAGTACAATGGTTGTTCAGTTCACAAAGATTAAACCACCTTAATAACAGTCAGATCAATAATAAATTGAGATCATTAGAGCCTTGGTTCGAACTGAACCCCAGGTAGCCATAGAATCCCTATGATACTTGAAGAAGAATTGACACAGTTTGTCAGGCTTCACAAGTTGAAGAAGCAGACAGCCTGGCCTTGTTCCTTCAAATTAGTTTTGAGTGGAAGAATCTTAGGCTTAAGTGAGACCTGGATCTTGTCTTGGGGTGATCTCTGAAAACTGGGATATAATCTACTCTCCAAGGTAAAGGAAAATGAAGGGGCTAAAGGAGCAAACTCTAGGGCATGGAGAACCCCTTTCCTACAGACAAAGATCTTGATTATGTTCCCTCACTTCCAGAGAGCTCATTGGAACCAGCATACCCTTGAGTGTTAAGGTCGGTGCATACTGAGTTTAAAAACAACATAGGCATTAAATTGAATGGAGCAGTGGTGAGAAAGGTGGAAAAGGATGAGAAGGGAACTTCCTCTGGACTTCTTAGAGCCTAAATAAGTCATGTATATTTCTTAAATTCTTGTAATCAGACAATTGTTGGCTTTTGGTAGAGGGAGATTCAGATTTTCCACCTCTTTTTTCCTTCCGTTTCTTGGTCCTTCTGCCACTGCTTCTTTTAAAAAGAAATAAACTCATTTTTTTTCCTCGGCCTTATGTGGGAAACCCTCTTGGCATTTTCTAACTGCCAAGTGTTCTATAACTAGCCATCTGTGGAATACTTTTTTCTTAAGTTATTTTTTTAATTAATTCATTTCCCTTTTCTCTCTCTCACACACACATGCAAACTAGTATTTGAAGATCAATGAGTAAATGATCTCTCTTGTAACAACTTCCCTTTTTCAGCTGATCCTTATTGCTTGCTTTTCTGAATGCTTTCTCCTAAAATCACTTAAATAATTTTACTGAAACAAAGGAATGATTGGTCTTTTAAAGACTTATACAGGTATTGAATATAACATTTTAGACCTGACTAACAATTTGATGTAAATTTGAGCTTTTCGAGGGCCCTAGCCAAAACAAAATGTAAGACGGCCTGTCACATTTATGTCTTCAAGGGACTGTGCTAGCCAAAGTTTCCACCCAATCTGAAGGCAACTTTGTGCCATAGCAATTTTCAGGCTTCATTGCATCAATCAAACAAATTGTTCTTGTAGTGGTTACTTCCTGGGGAATTTGCCAGCTGGGAGATTGTACCATTGAGCCAAAAGAGGCCACTGGAACAGCCATACTCTTTACTCCATTTATGGAACCATTTAAGAAGATGCTGTAGTGGCAGCTGCCTGTTTGTAAGAACAGCCTTGGTTGGAGGTCTGTTAAATGAAACCTAATTTAGACTAGTAGATGATCAGATTACAGAGAATACCAAAGATACAGGTGAATCACAAAAGAATATGCTGTGAGACTTTCTTTAAGGAATTAGATGTATCTACTAAAACCTTGAGAATGGTGATATTTGATTTATATTTGAATTCTGTATCTCGTCCCAAATGAATTATCATTGACTACTTTCCCTCACCTAGCATATATAAGCATATAATAAATGAATGAACTTGTGGTTGTGGATAATCTTAGTGACAGACATTCAAATAAACAGGCATATATTTCTCTTATTTAAAAGTAAACTGGCCATCTATCCAAAATCCAAATACAATTTGTATCAGAAAAATTACAGCATAGGGGTGTCTTTGTATGATAAGAGGAAGAGGAATGGGGCCATTCTAGTCTATGTTTTCAATGCTTTACTCTTCATTCAACATAATTGGAGTTGAAACTTTATTCTAAAGTCATGGTGGGGAATTCCTTATAGAAATGGTCATCCTAGATTATCGTGTGGATTTTATGTGCACCTTCTCATGATGGGCATCGGCTGCTTTATAGATTTTTTTGCCTAAATCTTTATTAGTCAACTTTCAACTATCTGTATATAAATAATCAAGGTGATGTTAACTGCTTTATGGATTTTCTTGAGCAATCTAACACAAGATTGATTAGTGATTTCTGTCTGTAGAAAATGTTTGATTCCAGGCTGGCTTAGCCTCACCACACTTCAGACTGCCTCCTCCTTGTCTGAGGAGGCTAAGAAAATACACAGTCATTTCAATATTCAACTAATCAAAATAAAATCAGAAGATAAATTTCTCCCCTGAATACCATGTAGCATAATATTAATACAAAACTCCAAGAGAGATGCATTTGAGGTAATTTTTTTTTACTTACATGACTTAGCTGTGAATTGAGGCCTGTGATTCCACAGTTTCACTATTTTCTTTCTTTCCATGTGTCCAGACTCTAGACTTTGGGGATAGAGGGGGAAATAGTCTTGTTCAAGCTGGAGCTCCTTATTGATGAGAGGTAGTTTAGACACCCTGAATAAAGCTTTGGATGAGACAATAACAAAGGAAATGTGAAAGCTCAGAGCCTTCTAGAGCAAAAGATCACCCCAAATCTTATGCCTGTCATCTGGCTGGTGACAGTACCCAGTAGCTATCCAGTAGGCACCATAGCCTCCAAAGTACAGCTGGTGGACCTCAAGAGAATGGGAGCTAGCTGAAAACCATTCCCTCCTTCTTAATGATTATCCATTAGCACACCGTGTTTTTATTTCAGAGTAGATTAGAAACAATTAGCAAATGGAAAATTGAAGAGACCCTTGCTGCTTTTAGTGTTCAGATGTAACTTTCAAACAGAATCAAAATGTTTTTTTTTAGTCAGACGTGCCATTTTACCTGAATTCCATTTTATTCCTCTGCCATGGATTACTTGCTTCATTCCATTTAAAAACGGAAATTTTCTGGACATGGATTCAGTATGTATTGCTGATTGCTGCATTTATTTCAGATGCTTTATAGAAAGCATTCTTTAGTAAGCTAACTTTATCATGCTGAACAACGTATATTAAAGTGATGGTTGAAGCATATTCCAAAATCATCTTTTAACTCACAAGAATATGGAACCATATTGACTGCTACCAAGACAGTTTAATCATTCATTGTTAACTAAGAACATTATCATTTTTATTTTACTTGTCATTACCTATTACTCTACTCTTGTCTGAAAAGGAACTATTTTATTAGAAAAAATAATGAAATTAAGGGAACAATAGATCTGATTTTGTCGATGCTCAGGAAGTGAATCACTCAATGCCAGTCCTATGGAATTCAGGGGAACATCATTAGGACTTTATGAATTTCAACTTTACTAATGTGGATTGTTTTTATATTTCTCACATAGATTTGGATGAAGCTTTATGTAAATGAAAATTTTCTCATTTCTTATATTGATGCATTGTTTATTTGCATTTTTATTCTACCTCCTCCAAAGAGAAGAAAAACTTGGTTAATATGCAGATTAGAATTTTTATTGAGGATTGTGTTTTATTGTTCTTAAAGACTAAGGTAATAAAGAAGGTTAGAACCCCCTGATGAAATCTGCATCACATTCAAAGAAATAGTACTTAGATTCTGTCATGAACATTTTCACAGCTTTATTCTATTTCTCATTATATCCCAATTATCAAACGAAATAAAACAAAGCTATTTGTATAGAATGAAGCATATGAAAATGGAAAACTATCTGAAAAATGAACAAATAAGTACTGATCTTCAACTATTCTCATACCCTTATTTCTAAGCTAATATACCAACTCTCCTCTCATTTTCTTTTACCAAAGTAATCTGAGGCAGAGAAATTAAATTTCTATCTAATATTATTGGTTAAAACAGAAGACTGTGAGAAACAGAGATAACCTCTAAATAATCATAGTGCCTCCTGGACTTCCTAATATGGAAGTCATCTAATATGATTAAGTAATGCAGCACTAGTAATATCACCAGAGTTCGCAGTAAAATATTTTCATTCATCCCCACTGGAACTCCAAAGCACCAAGTGAACTTAGCATCAGAACTTAAGAAACTGGAGAATTCCTCAGCTGTAAGTCTCTGCAAAGAAATGGAATCACAGTTTTGATTTATGTAAGAGGCACATACCAAACCATTACTCTGTATCCACAAATGTGAATTGGAGAGGAGCACTAGGTATCTGAGAGGAAGATCTTTGAGGGATATGCTGCTTTTCTAAGCTCTTATTTATTGAGAGTACAACAAAAAGAGAACATAAAAAAACTGTGATAAGGATTGGGAGAAGGAAGGAAAATGCTATGGACATATACTAGCCAAGCAGCTTACGTAGTTTGGGTCACTTGTTATCTGTTAACTAGCCCTAAGTCCTCTAGTGAATATTAGCTAAATGAGCAGACTTCCTCAACTGTGTTTCTATTGGATCTTTGGACTGTGTAACATAGTATTTGGGGACAGAAATGAAACTTCCTAGTTATATTTTTCTTAGATCTATACTATAGTGAGTGTGTATTCTGTGTAATTCCGCCAACTGTAATACATTTCAAATCACTTTATTCTAAAAGTGAAGTACATAGAACAACATTCAAATAAAATATTTGCCATAGAAAATAGAGAGTATAACGATGATTACTAGAGGCCAGAAAGGGTGAAGCAGGGAGTGGGAATGGTTAATGGGTACAAAAATATAGTTAGATAGGATGATAAGATCTAGTATTTCATAGTCACAGGGTAACTACAGACACCAGTAATTTATTGTACATTTAAAAATAACTAAAAGAATATAATTGGGTTGTATTGAAAAGAAAGGATATGTGCTTGAGGTGATTGATACCCCATTTAACCTGATGTGATTATTACACACTGTTTGCCTGTATCAAAATGTCTCATGTACTCCATAAATATATACACCTGCTATGTACCCACAATATTTTTAAAATTCAAATTTAAAAAGTTAAATGTGTGTCATGAGAATTTCTAAGGGCACTCCAAATCATCGGTTTGCCTTGCTAGACAATATGTAAATTATTTTAACAAAATATAGAAATGGGTAAAAGGAAAAAAAGACTATGACTTGCCGGGCGCGGTGGCTCATGCCTGTAATCCCAGCACTTTGGGAGGCTGAGGCGGGCGGATCACCTGAGGTCAGGAGTTCGAGACCAGCCTGACTAATATGGTGAAACCCCATCTTAAAAAAAAAAAGACTGACTTGTTTGCCACTCACAGGGTTGTCAGAAAAGGCTGTAACATTTCACTTCTAAAGGAGTAAGTTTCCAGATTACATTAGAAATACAGTTATATTTTATTTTGTCTGACCAATGCTGAATTAATAACCTATGTGAAACCTTTATTTACAAATGAACACTTAAGCATGCATTAAATTAGTAACTAACAACATTGCTTGTGAGACCAGGAAGAATGGTTATGTTCATAATGTCCTTTTTTAAAAAGTTTATTTCCTTGGCCGGGCACGGTGGCTCAAGCTTGTAATCCCAGCACTTTGGGAGGCCGAGGCGGGTGGATCACGAGGTCGACAGATCGAGACCATCCTGGTCAACATGGTGAAACCCCGTCTCTACTAAAAATACAAAAATTAGCTGGGCATGGTGATGCGTGCCTGTAATCCCAGCTACTCAGGAAGCTGAGGCAGGAGAATTGCCTGAACCCAGGAGGCGGAGGTTGCGGTGAGCCGAGATCGCGCCATTGCACTCCAGCCTGGGTAACAAGAGCGAAACTCCGCCTAAAAAAAAAAAAAAAAAAAAAAAAAGTTTATTTTACTTTAAGTTCTGGGATACATGTGCAGAATATGGAGGTTTGTTACATAGGTATACATGTGCCATGGTGGTTTGCTGTACCCATCATCTAGGTTTTAAGCCCCACATACATTAGCTATTTGTCTTAATGCTCTCCTTCCTTTGAACCTTCATCTGCCAACAGGCCCCGGTGTGTGATGTTCCCCGCCCTGTGTCCATGTGTTCTTACTGTTCAACTCCCACTTATGACTGAGAACATGTGGTGTTTGTTTTTCTGTTCCTGTGTTACTCTGCAGAGAATGATGCTTTCCAGCTTTGTCCATGTCCTTGCAAAGGACATGAACTCATTCTTTTTTATGGCTGCATAGTATTCCATGATATGTATGTGTCACATTTTCTTTATCCAGTCTATCATTGATGGGCATTTGAGTTGGTTCCAAGTCTTTGCTATTGTGAACAGTGCTGCAGTAAACATACATGTGCATGTGTCTTTATAGTAAAATGATTTATAATCCTTTGGGTATATACCCAGTAATGGGGATTGCTGGGTCAAATGGTATTTCTGGTTCTAGATCCTTGAGGAATCGCCATCCTGTCTTCCACAATGATTGAACTAATTTACACTCCCACAAACAGTGTGAAAGTATTCCTGTTTATCCACATCCTCTCTAACATCTGTTGTCTCCGGATTTTTTTAATGATTGCATTCTAACTGGCGTGAGATGGTATCTTATTGTGGTTTTGATTTGCACATAATGTTCATTTGTATACTTAATTATTTTAGAGACAGGGTGTTGCTATGTTGTCCAGGCTGGACTCCAACTCCTGGGCTCAAGTGATTCCCCTTGCCTCAGCCTCCTCAGTAGCTGGGACTACAGGCATTCACCACTGCACCTAGCCTCACTTAATTAAAAAATATCTTTATAGGACATTTTTAGCTCATTGCTTTAGAAGGTATTAATGTGATAGTTCGGATCTGTCATTCATTTTTTCAAGACATTACTCATGTCCTTCAGAAGGATTAGGAAGATAAGAAGACCAACTTTCAAGATTATGTAAGATTGATAGAAAAAGCAAGCCAGTATTTCCACCATCAGCTTGAGTTAAGATTCTATATTTTGACTTATATCAGGTGATAGCAGTGAATGTTTTTCAATTTGAGGTATTTGTCAGAGTATGCAGGAGATCAGGCCTTACTCACACTTAAGAAAATTGTTCTTTAAAGACAAGACTGAGGAAAAAAAATCAAGCTATGATCATGTAGCCTAGTAGAAATAATATGTATCATCCCTTAACTTGTAAACGAGAAATATCAGTATCATTCTTTCTGTAGTATAAATTTTGAAGCTCAAAACTCAAAGCATTTGCCAAGCTTTAGTAAAGGTCATCTTTAAACCAGTGAGAGATCCAAAGATCCTTCTCCACTAGAATTTCTGGAGATAAAAGAATGTAGCTGGACTTGACTTTAAGCTACTCCAGACACTCGAATGTTAAAACATTTTACAGACAAACTGAAAATTTATTTTCTATACTATTATATAAGAATGATTATTCTATATTTATAGATTGAATTTGAATTTGTCGTAATTGTAACTTTTGACTTACATACCTGGCCTAAATAAATAAAGATGTTTACTTTTAAAAGTCCAATTAGATTGGCTTAACTAGTTGCTTTAAGTATTCATACAAAAGAAAAGAGGTTTTAATGATTAGTTTCTTGCATGTGCTATGTAGTCTAGCTGGTAGTTGTTGTAGTGAAGGCAATTTCTGTTAGTAATTGCTGATTGTATTTGCTTACACCTTTCTTTAAAGGAAGCGTGTCTGTTTTGACAGTCTCCCATTTTTTGCTCATTCTGAAAATTACTTGGGAAAATTACTTGAGTGCAGAAAATTTATTTTCTTTGTATCATAGAAAAAATCCTTCCCTCCGGAACAAAATTCTGTAGTCCTGGTGAAATCTAACTGCCAACTTCACTACTTGGTTTTGTTTCAGTAAGGTACTGCCACTACGACTGATCCTCAAGAAAAGAAAACAACCAGTTAAGCATAAAAAATATTTGATCTAGTAACTTGAACATAGTCACTTCAAAAATCAGAAACAAATCTGTAAGGGAAGATCTTTATTAGAATTCTCTGCTGTTCTAGGCAGTAGTTAAGGAAGAAACACAATTATCAAAGATCTACATCAGTAACATATTTCAGATTGTGATTTGTGAGATCAGTGTAGTAATCACACTGGGAGTTGCTTGTTTTTATTTCTAGCAGACAGAATCTGAATTTTGGTTTTGGATTACCAGAATAATCTTTCATAAAGTCCAGTTGTCAGTAAAAGATTGGTTTCCTTAAGTACATAGCCAAAGCCATTAAATGGAAAATTGAGATAATAAAAGTAGGCATTGTAGTTCCATCATCATATGCAATATGATTGTATAATATTGTGTCAAAATGTCAAAATAGTTTAAAATAGTTTATGCATACCCATGTGACTTGAGGCAAAAGCTCCTAATATTGGCTTGTTAGGGCTAAAAGCAAATGCCCATATTTAAATGCTTGTGTCAGTAGGAAGTCAGTAATTGCTAAAGGTATATCTGTGTTTCCTGTTCTAACAAGATAACTGAAGAATATGGTGATTAATGTTATTTTAATAATAGATGAACTCACATAAACACCTAATTCTTAAGTTAGGGGGTTGTATTTATTCATGACAAATGGGACCTCAGAGGATCAAAATTAAAGATTCAACTAAATATTTTCATTCCGTTCCAAGAACCTAGTACATAACCTGCCCGTAGGTAATCTATATATCTATATATATATAGATATATATAGATATATATATATATGCCAACTAATTAGCTTTGTTTTTGCTAAAATTGATTTCCAATAATTCCTAAAAAACAAGGCTTCATTCAAGGAGAATAATATGTAGGAGTCATTTTACCAATAACCAAGAATTGAGCTTAAAGTACACAGGGGTGATCTATGAAATGCCATCATGATTTCTGAAAAGCTTTAGCAGGGGTTACTAAATATAACAGATTATTTAATTCAGTGCCATCAGTCTGATTTAAGAGTTAGATCTTATAGATGTCGATAGCTGGTGCTTTGTTCCTTTCTGTGTGTAGCATTTCCCTAGTTAAGATGTCTCACAGTCTTCTCAAATTAGTGTCTTTCAGTCTTCTCTGTTTTATTGGACATTGTGTCTATTTTCTGAGAAGTCTGCCTGCTGTTTGTTTCACTCTTTAGTAGTACCTACCAGAAGATTGAAAAGGAGGTTGTGTCCCTTACTTTTCTAACATTGTAACCCACCAGCATTAAGCTAATGACCTACTGGTATCTATCAGAAGATTTGTTAGTGTTAAACACATATGCTTCTAGTGATTAGCAATGTGAAATATTATGCCAAGTCTTGTCATTCACTAGCTATCATGAACTCCCCAAGGTGCCGTGGTCTGCTCCTCCAATAAGCTCAGTTGAACTTTTTCCAACCAAGAGATACTGTGACAGGATTATTCTTATTTGCTATTGCTATCAGCTTTGATGAGCCACTGCAGCCTAGAGAAAACCTTCTTAGAAAATTTCCCAAGGCAATTCTGCTATTCCCCTCTAACACCTATGAGATTTACATATGCTATGCTATCATATTCCCTGTGATAATGTATGTAGAGTCCTGTGCACATTACTGACATACTATAAGTGTTGAATAAATTGTTAGCTATTTCTATTACAAAATATCCATTATTATGACTGAGCCTTTCTAGTGGCCCTCAGTCTAAAATGGCTTCTATACCTCAGTCTAGGATGCTGTTACTAAACAGCAGCTCTTTCCCTGACTAGATAGCCATGTGTTCTCAAAGTTCCTATAGTGCACTATGATTACTCCTACTTTGGTACTCATCTTACCAAACAACACTTGCAACATTTATCCTTCCTGTTTTTTAGCCATACTGTAAATTGTGAAAAAGCAGTATCCCTAGGGCTTTAGCATAATGTCTACACTTTTCATGCATTTAGTATGTGTTCAGTAAGTGTTTGCTGAATGAATGAATGAAAAGTATCCTAGTATCACATGTTCTGAATTACTCCAACAGAGTAAGAATAGTCCTCAAAGAAGTTGTGCTTTCTCCAGTTACACTCCCAAACCATACGGTTAGCATAATCAACATATTTGCTATGAATACATGCAAAGCATTAATACTAGCAATTATGCTCCAAATACTAATCTCAGGTTGGATAATAATAGCACTTTTATGTTAATTAAATATCCTTTGATTACATAATAAATAACTATTATTTTACCATCATTATGCAGTATCATTACTGATTGGCTAAAATCTGCTTAGAGTAGCAGCTTTGTAAAGGCCCTTCACCTCTCGAGTAACTGTCACCCACATTCGTCAACCCTGGTAGCCCCTCCTTAGCACATCTTAACCCTCTCTCACTTTTCCCTTTTTCTACCTGTTACCAGTACTCTCACCAAATTATATACACAATCTCAACTTCTCTTGTTTTTCTTTAGTCAAATAGCAAGATTCTGAATAAACTATTTTTGATCCTTTTATCTCTACTCCTTCTACCATGGTCAAGATAGCTTTCTATATTATATACTTCTATACTTTCATCCATCCAAACATTCATTCAACAATAATTCACTGATTGTCTGATACTTGCCAAAAACTGTCTCTGCCTTCTCTGAGCTTATTATTAAATGGGAGAAACAAATATTGAACAGACATTGAATTACAAGCCAGTGGATACTCCAGGTTTCCTTCTTTCTATTATATAACCACTCCCAAATGAAGACTACCAGACACAGATTATTGTTGCAGAGCAACATTTTGACAATATTTTAGATAAGGGTATTAACAAAACAACGAGAAAAACCTAGGTACTAGTATGTAGACAAGAAGAAGGTACACTAGAGTGAAATGCATTTTTAGGCAGTCACTATCAAAATTTGAGCTCTTGCAATTCATTGCCTGGCAATAGAAGGAGCAGCCTCACTCCTCAAAAACTGTGAAAGAGCAGAGGGAAAAAGCACTTACAGAGAAATCTCCTGGGGATTTCTTCGCCAGATGTTTAGAAATGTGGTTTAAATTCTTCAAGTTGGAAGATTCTAACCTATGCTCCAAGGATGAGTGATGAAGTACAGAAAGAAAAATGAAGTTTACCAAAACAAAATGAGGTTACAGAATTTCATTACCTGCCGTCACCCAGTTTATTTTAACGAATTAATTAATTAATTAATTAATTTTTGAGCCAGAGTTTCACTCTGTTGCCCAGGCTGGAGTGCAGTGGTACAGTCTCGGATCATTGCAACCTCTGCCTCCTGGCTTCAAACAATTCTCCTGCCTCAGCCTCCCAAGTAGCTAGTATTACAGGCGAGTGCGAGCATGCCTAGATAATTTCTGTATTTTTGTTAGAGACAGGGTATCTCTATGTTAGCCAGGCTGGTCTTGAACTCCTGATTTCAAGCAATCTGCTCACCCCTCTTACCAAAGTGCTGGGATTACAGGCATGAGCCACTGTGCCTGGCCTACCACCCCATTTTAAAAACCAAAACCCTAAATAACTCACCTTGAAACAGATGTGATGTTGACTATAGACACTAATTAATTGTTAGTCCGGTTTTGGCTTATACATGGGGGCAGCCATTGCTATCCTGTTTTATTCAGGCACACAGTAATTGCGTTTTCTATGAATCCAAACATCCTAAAATACTGCCATTTATTCCTCAATTTATTAACTGCTTTAGAAAATTGTATTTTTTATTATGGGCTGAATGGCCCTTTACAAATCTTACTTTATCTCTCCAACAACTTTATGGAGAAGGTACTATAATTTCCCCATTTTAAAGATGAGGAAACAGGCATGGAGGTTACATTACTTGCCCAAAGTTACTAAGTTAGACAGATTTGGCTGGGTTCTAATTATTGTTCTGCAACTTACTGAGTTTAAAACTCAACCAGTATGCAAATGTAAAGTTTCCTTAATAACAGAATATAAAGTGAAGTACAAAAGAGTGTACAGCACACCAACCTGGGAAGCTTTTTGCCATTAGCGTTTAGTTCGGATATTTTTAAAGGCATGTAATTGCCCCTTATCCATTTTTCTTTTTGCCAGTGTGCCAAAATCAGCAAGCCAAGACAGTGGATTGCAGTGGCATGTCTTAAAAACCAGTTTTCATGAAAAGAGCAACTAAAGGGCCTAATGTGCTTGCTGCCTTATTTTTATTATGAGTCTAGTATCTAGTCTATTAGTTTATATACAAAAGAGACTATCTTGCAGAGAGTGCAGCTAAACCTTCTCACAGCTCTTAGTCAGGGTCGTGAAACTCTGTTCCTGGCTAAACCACCCAGGTATTTGATTAGATACAGTTATCTTGAGTTCACTTATGAGCAAGGCATACTATGATGGAGTCCTGATGTATCTACTTGCCAGTGAGGAGAATAAAGGTACATTTTATGTTTACTGCTGTTGCTAAAATACTTATTTGTATAAAATGTAATTCACAGTTTAATCATTCTTTTAATTTATTTTTTAATTGGTTTTTAATTAAAATTAATTCTCAATTTTTAATTTAATTATAATAATTAATTTGTGATTGTTAATTAACTTAATCTTTCTTTTCTTTCTCCTTCACTATGCTTCCTTTCAAATCATTTCCTTCTCATCGGAAGTGTGGCACTGAAGTGATTGATTTTTGTATTCCGTTGTACTTAATTAGCAAGTTGTGACATTTATTTGTTTAATATTTCTCTTTCTAAAAAGATTCTTATCTTTGTTTTGGTAAATTGAAGATAAAATGTGGCCATGGCAAGAATAATTAACCATGAACCCATCTATACTATACGTGTTCAGCCTGAGATGCCCATGTTCTACAAAGAGCAATTTAAGCATGAGTGATACCAGGTTTTAAGCTCCATGAAACATCAGAGATAAGTACTAGGTCCCTGGTTATTTCGATGTTTTAATGTTTAATCTGTAATTTGAAATGTATTTTAATTAAATCATCAAAATTATAGAATTTTATTTGGAAAAATGTATTCATTTGTTCTTGGTTCAATACAGGGAATTGGCATTTCTGATATGTTGAGAAGATTTCACTTTCATATATTACTAGGATAAGTCCTTGAAATTTAATAACCATCAGGATTCGCTGCTTTTAATGATTAATTACCTGTTGGCACACTTTTCAAAAGTATTCTCTTTAGCTGTTTCCTTTTATCTTGCCCTACCTTTTTTGTGAATAGCCTTTCATGTTTAGCTCAAAAGAGTATTCATAAAGGTTTATTTTGTTTCTTTGGGTAGAGATGCAGATTCATAATTATAATGCAGTTCATAGCAGCAGTGAAAATTAAAGTCCTGAAAGCTGTACCTCAGTAGGTTCCTAAATATTTTATGACAGGTCTAACTGTTTAATAATTATACGAAGGCCTTATAATTTGAAATAACTTATCCTCTCAATGTACCAGGCCATGAGGATTCATCTATCCCTCAATTTAGTACATTTTTATGGCAGAAATACAAAGTACCATGTACTGTTCTAAATGCTGGAGTACAGCAATGAGCAAAATATAATCCCTGTCCACAGGGAGCTCATAGTGTAAAGAGTGTAGATAGACATTAAACAAATAAAGATACAGTTTTCTTTGGAGAACAAACAAGAAGGGTTAGAACAATAGAGAGTGCTGAGATAAGGGTTCCTCTTTCATATAGGATGGTCAGGGAAAGCTTCTCTGTTGAGGTGGTATTTGAAGGATGAGAGGGGAAGATTCAGGTGGATATCTGGAGGAAAATTATTGAAGGCAAAGGTGTCAGCCAGTTCAATGAGTCAGAGGTGGTGATATTAGCATATTAAAAGGACAAGCTGGGAAACCACTGTGACTTATATAAAGTGAAAAAGAGGACGAATGATACGTAAGAGCAAAGATGTAGTACTGGTCAGATCACAGATGATCTCATAGGCCAAGTCAGGGCCTTTGTCTTTGAGTGAAATGAAAAGCCATTGGAAGGTGTAGAGTAAAAGAATGACATGATCTGCTTTATATTAAAAATTAATGTTATACTACACGTATAGCTTACATGGTACTAGTGGCCAACTAACAGAGTCAATTAGGAAATGCTATCAAGGAGTTCACAGTTTCGCCTCCACTCCATGTAGGTTGCCTCATTTAATTTGCTTGGTTCCATAGACAAAGAATGAACCTCAGATTTTAACAAAACATTGGTGGGCATTTGCTCTGTAGGTCAGAATGTAATTGGCAAGAAAGTATAATTAGTTCAGCCCATCCCATCTATACTGCAAAAAGAAAATAATGAGTACACTCATTTAACTCAGCCATCAGTAGTGTAGCAAAGACAACTCCCACTGAAGTGAGTCAGGAGTATCTTCATAAACCAAGGCAAGCATAAATGATGGCTCAGTGGCCTCAAGAACTAAAGTACCTTCCTAGGCACCTAATTTACTACCAGACTGTGACTCAGGCTAGGAAAAATCAAATCTATTATTACTTATTCAGAATACAGTGAGCAACTGTGACTTAATATTGAGAATATTTAAAAGAATGGAGAGTTAATATTGCTAAGAAAACAAATGTGTAGTATGAAGTTATTTTCATTGCTTATGTGTATGTCAGTCTTCCTATCACTACTGTTTACACACCCATCTCTTTGCTTTTTTGTTGGATTGTACACATAATTTAATGTGCTTGTTCAGAGTTAAACATCCCTATTTTAATGGCTTCATACCTGCTTAATTTGTCTACTCCTATTTTCTTCTAATGCTAGAAAATTAGCGAAGCCCCTGGCAACTAAATATAGTCTGCGGAGCTTACCCCAAACTTAGGAGATTTGAACTTCTGTTACTGTTTACTCAGAGTCTTTGTACTATCTTTTATTCTGGTCACTTGGCTTATGGTCCCCCTGTTCCTTCCTCTTTCCTATGGTTTTCAGCAAATATCCAGATTCTGTAAACATTCCCTCAGTAGATCTGAATTGCATAAAGTACAACTTCAGTGACATCAAAATGTTTTTCATAGCATATTTTTTCTGATGATTGAAGCAATCTTTACTGTACAGAAAGGTGATTTTAAAATGGAGCCTCATTATACAAAATTACAGCTAGATAGGAGGAATGAATTCTGTCGTTGTGCAGTGGTAAAGGCTGAAACGTAACTATAATTTATTATATAGTTGCAAAAAGCTAGAAGAGAAGATTTCTTTTTTATTATACTTTATGTTCTGAGGTACATGTGCCGGTTTGTTACATAAGTATACACGTGCCATGGTGGTTTGCTGCATCCATAACCCCGTCATCTACATTAGGTATTTCTCCTAATGCTATCCTTCCCCTAGTGCCCCACTCCTCTGCTAAACCTCCCCTAGCCTTCCACCCCCACCCCACAGTCCCAGGTGTGTGATCTTCCCCTCCCTGTGTCCATGTGTTCTCATTGTTAAACAACTAATTATGAGTGAGAGCATGTGGTGTTTGGTTTTCTGTTCTTGTGTGAGTTTGCTGAGAATAATGGTTTCCAACTTCATCCATGACCCTGCAAAGGACATGAACTCATCCTTTTTTTGTGGCTGCATAGTATTCTAGAGTGTATACGTACCACATTTTCTTTATCCAGTCTGTCATTGATGGTCATTTGGGTTGGTACCAAGTCTTTGCTATTGTGAACAATGCTGCAATAAACATACATGTGCATGTGTCTTTATAATAGAAAGATTTATAATCCTTTGGGTATATACTCAGTAATGGTCTTGCTGAGTCAAATGGTATTTCTAGTTCTAGATCCTTGAGGAGTCACCACACTGTCTTCCACAATGATTGAACTAATTAGCATTCCACCCACAGTGTAAAAGCATTCCTACTTCTCCACATCCTCTCCAGCATCTGTTGTCTCCTGATTTTTTAATGATCACCATTCTAACTGGCATGAGATGGTATCTCAATGTGGTTTTGATTTGCATTTCTCTAATGACCAGTGATGATGAGCATTTTTTTGTATGTTTGTTGGCTGCATAAATATCTTCTTTTGAGAAGTGAATAGCTCCTTCACCCACTTTTTGAAGGGGTTGTTTGTTTTTTTTTTTTTTCTTATAAATTTGTTTAAGTTCTTTGTAGATTCTGGATATTAGCCTTTTGTCAGATGGGTAGATTACAAATTTTTTTTTCCCATTCTCTTGGTTGCCAGTTCACTCTAATGATAGTTTTGCTGTGCAGAAACTCTTAAGTTTAATTAGATCCCATTTGTCTATTTTGGCTTTTGTTGCCATTGCTTTTGGTGTTTTAGTCATGAAGTCCTTGCCCATGCCTATGTCCTGAATGGTATTGCCTAGGTATACTTCTACAGTTTTTATGGTTTTAGGTCTTACATTTATGTCTTTAATCCATCTTGAGTTAATTTTTGTATAAGGTGTAAGGAAGGGATCCAGTTTCAGCTTTCTGCATATGGCTAGCTAATTTTCCCAACACCATTTATTAAATAGGGAATCCTTTCTTCATTGCTTATTTTTGTCAGGTTTCTCAAATATCAGATGGTTGTAGATGTGTGCCATTATTTTTGAGGCCTCTTTTCTGTCCCATTGGTCTATATCTCAGTTTTAATACCAGTACCATGCTGTTTCGATTACTGTAGCCTTGTAGCATAGTTTGAAGTTGGGTAGCATGATGCCCCCAGCTTTGTTTTTTTGTTTGTTTGTTTGTTTTTGCTTAGGATTATCTTGGCTATGTGGGCGCTTTTTGGTTCCATATGAAATTTAAGGTGTTTTTTTCAGTTCTGTGAAGAAAGTCAATGGTAGCTTGTTGAGGATAGCATTGAATCTATAAATTACTTTGGCCAGTATGGCCATTTTCACGATAGTGATTCTTCCTAACAGTGAGCATGCAATGTTTTTCCATCTGTTTGTGTCCTTTCTTATTTCCTTGAGCAGTGGTTTGTACTTCTCCTTGAAGAGGTCCTTTGCATCTTTGTTAGTTGTATTCCTAGGTATTTTATTCTCTTTGTAGCAACTGTGAATGGCAGTTCGTTCTTGATTTAGCTCTCTTTAAGTCTGTTATTGGTGTATGGGAATGCTTGTGATTTCTGCACATTGATTTCACATCCTGAGACTGCTGAAGTTGCTTATCAGCTTAAGGAGATTTTGGGCTGAGATGATGGGGTCTTCTAAATATACAATCATGTCGTCTGCAAATAGAGACAATTTGACTTGAAGAGAGGACTTTTGAATGCTCACAACACAAATGATGAATGTTTGAGGTGATGGATATGCTGAATACCCTGATTTGATCATTATACCTTGTATACCTGTATTGAAATATCACTCTGTATCCCATTAATGTGTACAATTATTATGTGTCAACTAAAAAAAGAAAAAAAATGAATCTTAATATCTTATATTGGCATAGAGTATACAGTATTGTTTATAGTTCACTACAATTAATTGATTCATATTTGGTTAGCCTTAGCATGTATAACTTGTATGTTCTTATAGGTACTGTCAAGATGGCACCTTTGGTCATTCTGAAGTATGATTCTGAAAGATCTGGTTTTAGCTTTCAACATAAGCTATTTCAATTTTAAACTATACCTTGATCTAAGATAATCACATTTTTTTAGAGAGATTGGTAAGTAATTAGCTGCTGCAACTTCCAATGACAATGGAATACTTAACTATAATATGAAATTACCAAATGAATTCTTTTGGAATGGAATAAATGCTCAAGCAGGTTATTCTAGTAGGAAGACATTCATGCAAAATAGTTATATGTTGCTTGGCCACTGTAGACTGTAGAACTCAGTTTTGATCTGTTGTCTTCTTGCTGTAAGAATACGCTTTAGACTACTATATGAGTTCAGGCTGAGACTTGGGAAGTCCTCTTTGGACCATTGTCTAGAAAAGGCACATGCTGTTCCAAAAGTGCTAAGCACAATGGTTATCAGAATCTAGTTTAGGAAAACCAGTGCACATGATAGGCACTTAAGAATTCTTTGTTGAATTGAATGAGTAAACTCTTCATTAAATAGCATATAGAAAAATTTATCTTCATAAGTCAGCCAGAGGTGATACCACACATTCTGCTAAACAACACACATTATATGAAGATGTTGTTCCAAGGAGTTCTGACCTCTAGGCAAATCATGCATTGTGATTCTTTACACAAACCACTTCCTTTCTGGAGTCCGAAAGTTATATCTGCTTTACCTAGAAAACAGAATAGAATAGCACAGCTCATTTGAAAACATTTTATTTGATATAAACCAGCACATATATTTGAATGTCTTCTCTTTCCTGAGCAACTGGCTTTTGAGAGTCAATCAAAGAACAAGTCTACGTCTCCTTTCCCCAGTAGTGAGCTTCAAAGCAGTGCAAAGGGATCCATGACAGGGCAGGGGAGGGAAGAATCTGATGAAGAGTGCATACAACCCTCCCCCTGGAGACATAACTTGGGCAGGAAAGGAAAAGAATGTATATCTGGTACACCCTGTCTCCCTTACAGTCATCACCTTTCCATCAACTGACTATTTTAGTTGGAATTCAGCATTTAACCAGTTCTGCCTGAAGCTTAGTGAAGGAGTTTAATTCTGAGAACTCTGTTCTCACTGGAGGGCAATATTCTCTTTCTCTTGGGGAAGGAGTGTTGTTTGTGTTCTCCTGATGTTGAGGTATATAGTAGCCGTGGACATTTAAAATTTTAGGCCCCTTGATTATCTTTAAGGTAATGTATACAGCATATTTGCCAGTATAGATTTTTCTTCACCAGCCATCTGGTAAAAATTAGTATGAGATAAATAATTTAGCTTCCTTCTGTTCAGATACAACTTCATTATCCTCTTCCTTGATGCTGTGAAAAGTCTTCAGAAATAATCAACGGTAAAGTGCATTTGCATTCCTGCCAACGCAGAGCTTGGAGGTTTCTGACATGCTGACGTCTGACTCTTTTTCTTTGTGCGCTGTGAAAAGAAAATGTGCCTGTTATTATCAAGTGGCCCCCAAATAATTGCATGCATGGTGGCAGCCTTGCACAAGCACACTGCCTGCTGAATTACAGTGTGAAGAACCATGAGATAAGACAATGGGGATGTTCGAGAACTGCAAGTCATTTTTCAGGATTTTTAAAAAATAATACTGCAGAACATAAGAAAGATTTAGGAGCAATTAGTTACATACTCCTTGTGACCCAAGGATTCTGTCTCTACCCACAGAGAATATCTTACCCTTGAAGTACAGTAATTGGTTTGTAGGAGGTATTTTTTCATTCATAAGAAAAACATCTCTGCTACTTTTCATACTGGACTTATTTCTCCAATCTGGCTTGAGTTGAGGAATATTATGGTAGTGTTGTAGGAGAGCAGGTGCCAGATTGTGGAGGGCCTTGAACGCCCGGCCAGGGAGTTTGGATTTTATCCTGTAGGCAGCAGAGAGCCATTAAAAGATTTTGAGCAGGAGGAATGTAAAAAATAGGACTTGATTTGGATGCACGCTTAGTATAAAAGTGCAATGATAAGATATATTAAGGGAGTGTTACGGTTCTGTTCACAGCATGAATATAACTGTAGGATTCATCTCTACTAGCTGACTAGTTCAGCTTTTATAGCATGCAAATTTTCAGAGCCAGCTGTAAGAGGTTGATGGTAAAAGAACAAAGTAAGAATTGATCATGTAAATGTAACCGTAAAGAGGGATTTTTTTTTAATGATCAAGATCACTGGTAGCACAGAATAGTAATCATTTTAAAGAGTGACTGTAGAATTATTTGTTATTTTGTTTGAGTTCTCTGAAACCACTTCTATGCTATATAATTACTTTAAGTTTTAAGTGCTCCCTGCAGGGATAATTTATGCATTTTGCATTTTCATGCAAATGCTTTTACAGTCTACATTGTTGAAAATAGAAGCCGAACATTATTTCCGATAGGTAATGGTGGTGCAAAGCTTATGAAGTATGAATCATTTTTATATACTTTCATAGTTTTTACTATATTATTGTGTTGTGTTTTCAGCTTCAGTGATACTTAGGTAACAAATATTTGAAAATTTAAATTGCATATTTTGATAAAGAACTGTAATTTGCCTATTTCAAAATTTAATGTCATCAAAATCCTTTTAAAATATTAATATAAAATATTGCAGTAGTTCAGGAAATACAGAATGAGCCAAATTCAATTTGAA
Source organism: Saimiri boliviensis (assembly GCF_048565385.1). Lineage (NCBI taxonomy): Eukaryota > Metazoa > Chordata > Mammalia > Primates > Cebidae > Saimiri > Saimiri boliviensis. Next base: position 98,654,737 of record NC_133470.1, read on the forward strand.
CTAAGCTGCTAGAAGCTCAGTTATGAATTGTAGCTAGATATGTGGCCTAAACACTCCTGTAAAGCATTGCATTTTTAGAATTCAGGCTTCACTGCAGTTGGTTTCTGCAGAGCTATAATATAAGGTGATAACAATCATAAGCAGCATCACAGATGATGGCAGTTTAGTCATAAATAGAAAACCATTGTTTGTTTACTGCAACATAGCTACACATCTAAGCATTATATGTCCCTTGTGAAAATGTGATTCACTTTATGATAGTGGCATTCATATTTCAAAGTGTCTTGTTTTAATGAAGTTTCACAGGATTTCTTTGCACTGATCTTGAACTTCTCAAGAGTCCTGGATTTCCTTTTTTTTTTTTTTTTTTTTTTTAATAGATGGATGTGCATTGCCCATAGGAAAATCTCCACAAAGAAATAAGTTTACTCCTCTATTTGGTTCCTCTATAGATACTAACTTTACAGAAGAACATTACTCACCTTGGGCAACCTATCAGATTTTATCCTGAGCTCTGAGCACAGCTGGGAGTTTGGACAGGAAACAGAGATGTCTTTGCCAGTGGAGGGGAGACAACTAATTTTCCCACCTTCCCCATTAAATATTCATGGATGAGGGTGGTGGATATTTCTTAAAGTCCACAGGTTTGTAGAATTGGGAAAAGCAGATTTTTTTTTTTTTAAACTGTCTGTGTTTTCATTCTCTATTGTTTTTATCTGCTTTGTGTTTCTCTGTTTCACTCTGTCTCTCTCACATATGTCTGCATATGAGTGCACACATGTGCAGACACACACACAAATCTGACTAAATAATTTATATATCTCCTTATATGCATTACCAGCATCTGTACCTGAAAAGGCAGAAGCCTAATTTCAGTAAAGGTGCTCTGAGATCATCTCCTGAATACTCCTAAAGTAGAGTTCACTGGAAATAAAAAACCCATGTGCCCAAACTTAGTTGTGAATATTTTTGCAATAGAAGAGTGAACTTTTCATGGCATGATCTAGGAGGATGTTAAGTAGGCAGATTTATATAAGATAAATGGAAAGCTGCTGCCTGTTGTAATGGAAAAAGAAGTGGCCTGGAGGAAAGGCTGCCTGGCCTGGCTTCTGCTCTGTGTCAAACCTCTTCCTACCATATGGAACTCAGGATCAGTTAACGCTTCTGGGTTTTCAGTGTCTTGCAGCTCCAGGCACATCACATGCCAGTACCAGCAACCTTAAACAGATTACAGCTTCCTCTTGAAGGAGCTACTTTCCTGCACTGGATTAGTTCTCCAGCAGAAAGTGTTAATGCCAGGTTCCAGTGTATTAGCATCTTGAGTTTATTTCTTTGACTTTAAAACAAGCTCTTTGGAGAATTTTTTAAAAGTCTACCAAAACCCATATAATAATGACTTTGGTTATCATTACTTTTGTTAAACTGTCCCTTACTTGTCACTTGAATGCCAAAAGTGTTCAAGCAGTTGTAGAAAATTTTAAATGTAGGCACTTCTTAAACATAAAGTACTTATTTTTCATTATTGTTATTAGTAACGTACATTATGAAAGTAGAACTAGTGAAACAGTGGTTTGGAACAAAGGAAGTGAGATAATAATATTGTAGTTTTTGTAGCATAGTAATTAAAATGAGATGTATAAATGTCATTTGGCCTATTAATACTGGATTATTTCACAAATCTTTTTATTATCATGTGGGCTCACTGATGCACATTATAGTAAGTCTAGTATTAGAATCTTAGAATATTTTAAGTCTTAAATCAAAGGCTCATGTATTGTCATCCTTGAAAACGAATCACTACTGTAAGCATTTCTCACACATACAATTAATGTGTAGCCTTAGCCCGTCACAGAAATGGAAAGGTGCTTTTCTTCTCTGCTTTTTATTGGCAAGCACTTATTTTTATACCAGTTTCAAGTTGCAGGGTGGGGAGAATGCTACATTTTCTTATATATCACACAAATGGAATTTAAAGGAAGGTAAGGGATCTGGTAGTTGTTGAGCATTTCCGCCTAGGCTAACTGCTTCCCCATGCCTTCTGTCATCTTCCCTGTGAGGCACAAGATACTGTCCCCATCTTGCAGATGCAGGATCAGAAAACACACAAATTGCCTACAGTCAGAAACCTGGGAAGTGGAAGAGGCAAATTTGAACTGATATCTTCAAAGGGGCCAGAGCACACAAACAGGAGGGAGGACTGAGCCTTTGGCAAATGTTGAAATTGCATGTTTAGAAGGGAATTCACATTACTGCTATTGTCCACCCAGTGACTACTCTGTGGGTGAAAAAGTGCCCTTGCAATTGAGTTGATTTTTAAAATGACTTGTTAAGGACACTGCTGTGATTTTTTCTCACTTGTGAAGTGGGAGAAACTCTCCTCTCAAGCCAGAGGGATGTAATTACTGAGAGGTGCCTTGAAGAGTAAAGCAGATTGCTATATATACCAAAGAGGGCTGTCACAGTGCCTGGGACACAATAGGCTTTCAGTAAGTCCTAGATTAGAATTGCTTCTTCCATTTGAGTCTTAAATGAATAAATTGACTTCCTCCATTCAGATTTGTGACAAATGACTGCCACTAGCATCTTCTCATGTAGCTCCTTTAAAGGAGCTGATGAGAGTAGAAATGCACTCTTCATAAAAAGATTCCTCTCTTTAGCACTTGTTATCCTTAGCAGTCATTTGCAGATGTAATGTGACGCAGCAGTTTAATAGTCCTCTGCAACACCATTCTCATCCATTCAAATCCCTGTTTTATAGATGAGACCTTTGCACCTTGCCCTGTGACACCAGCTTTTATGTTTTACAGTAGAAAGAATGTATTAGTAACTTCCATTTGAGCAGTTGCTATTGTCTAGCATTACTTTTCTACTTGTTCAAGAAAATCTCCTTTCAAAGTTTTTGAAGAAGCAGACACCTGATTACTGTGACACTTTCCTTCAGAGGCAAACCCTACCAAATGTAACAGACCTGCTATCCAATGCGAGTAAAAATTATTATTGTCAAAAATTTTTTGAGACTCCATCTCAAAAAAAAATATTCTAAGGTACTAGAATATCATATGCACCCACCCTGGTATTTTATTTTTAATAGACCTTGCCAGAGCTGTCCAATTCATGTAGAAGGAAAGGACCTTTGTCTTGTGCATGACAGTTGGTTGAATTTCTCAGAAAATTTTTCAGAGCTCCTAAGCTTTGAATTTTCTGTCAAGTGCTTGCAACAGCTATTTAAAAAGACACAACCTACTAAGCTTGTTCTCCTGATAACATGTACTTCAGAACTCATATTCTTGCAACTGGATTTAGATCCTACTCTGAA